>NC_092808.1:34443078-35047006 GCF_040954645.1 Diabrotica undecimpunctata | reverse complement strand
AAGGTATTATTCGTATTAGCTGAAAATTGTTGAAAAAGGTATATTTGCAGTTTCCATGGTAAAAATCTATAATTGATTTTTTTTAAATTGAACGTAAAACTTTTTAATTGTCCACTTATTTATTGTCATTGAAAGTTTCCGCATTATGCAGATGGTAAATAACTTGCTCTTTCAGGTAAGAAATTTCTTCAGAAATCTTATTACTTCTCTTTTATTCATTTTGTTCCATAATACCTGGATAAATCTCTTTAAAGACTTCCGAACTTAATCTTGGACTTTTTGTAAAAATCTGTTTAAAACGCTCCGCTTTTTATCCGCTAATTTAGTTTAAATTTGAGCTTTTTGTAGAAATGTGTTTTGAATATCACAGCTATATAGACATAATTATATGTATGGAGTAATCGAGAAAAATAACGATTGGAGCAGATTATGAAAATTAAATGATGTCTAAAGATGACGATAAGTCTCGAAATTTTTCACCAGTCAAAAACTTAGCATTTTGCTTTTAATATGTCAAAAACATTCATTTCCCCCTTTTTTACCGAATGGACAATTAATTTTGCTTTATATCGAAATGAGATACTAAGCCCATTCATAAACCAAATGGACACAAAGCAATTACAAAATGAATATTTCCGAAAAGATTCAATATGTAGAAACGATTACAATAACACGGGGGTCGATGGTCTGATGTAAATACTATAATGTCCATACAAGGGAACAATGATTTATTCATCACTGTAATAAATATTTAACTGTTAGACGTCATATGTGTTAATTCATTAAATCAGTTGTTACATCTGAACAACAAATCTAATAGAAGATCACGAAGGTGAAAATATTCTTCATACCTGATGCCAAACTGTTTTAGATGGAATATTTGAGCGCAAAATATTAAGAAAGAGATTTGGACCATACCATTGTAGTGATGGATCGTGGAGAATTAAAATGAACCACGAGCTGGACGAATAAAATTAATGTAGAGCGCAGACATTGTTAGGTTCACAATAAAGTCACAAAAAACAAACTAGCTTGGTACATCACAAAGGTGTGTAGCGCCAAGAGAAGGAAAAGTAGGACTTTGCATAGGTAGAGTTCACCAAACAGGCGAAATTAAAAGATTAGTAAAATTATAACGGGGACTTTCTGCATACGATATTTGAAAGTTTAAGAAGGAAGGTTTTTGAGTTAATGTGTTTCCGGTATTGACTCTGAGCGAATACAAAATACAAGAAGAGCCACAACAAGGATTACAGATGCCGTAGAAATGATGCCACACATTGTAGCGAAAAAGCTGACAAGAATAGATAATAAAAAGTTGATCTTCCACCAAGACGCTACGAAGATCACGTTGCTCAATTCGGAGCTTCATTGGATGTGAGTAAGGATATGAGTAATAGACAAGTACAGATCAAAGACCTACAGATAAATAAAGGTAGATAATAATTAGATAATAGTTTAACAAAATAAAAACCAGAAACACTGAATACAACTGTTTGGGAAGGTATTTGGTATTTATTTACATATTTTACATTTAATATTTTTATTATTGTATTATAATATGATCTTATTTCATGGTATATTCTAATGCAATGCCCCAACAAGATGCGATCCTAAAAACTTAAATACAACAAAGCCCCTGGAATCGATGAAATCTCTTCAGAAATGTATAAAAAAGGTGAAAAAAGCAGAAATGCAAACTTTTTGCAGCAATCCATAAACTAATAGTACTTATATGGCAGAATGAATGGGTACCAAAATAGTAGCTAAAGGGAATAATATGTCCGTTGCATAAAAAGGGTGATCAACTGGAGTGTAAAAACTTTAGAGACATTTTCTGTTAGCATCTGCGTATAAAATCAACTATAAATAGCAACAATATCCTTTTACAAAGGACATTGTTGGTTAATATCAATGCGGAATTACTGCTGAAAAGTCAACTACACATCAAATGCAAGCACATAGGCAGATTCTAGAAAAGTCACTACAATATAACATAGATACACACCATCTCTTCGTTGACGTCAAAGCAGCCTATGACAGCGTGAAAAGAACTGCATTATATAATGCAATGATAGACTTTAGGATCCCACCTAAGTTAATTAAGTTGACCCAACTAACAATGCAAAACGTAAGATCATGCGTTAGAATTGAAGGAGAAAACTCTACGTTCTTTGATATTAATAATGGTCTAAGACAGGGGGACGCGCTGCCGTGTCTCCTCTTTAATATTGTCTTGGAAAAGGCAATCAGACAATTAAATATTAGAATGAATGGAACTATTTTTAATAGATCGACGAAAATTCTCGCATTCGCTGCGATATAGTTATAGTAGGCAGAAGTATGAGAGACATGGTGCAGTGTTTTACAAGGTTTGCGGACGCAGCAAGTGAATTAGGACTTGTGGTAAACGAGGAAAAAACCAAATATATGTTGGTTTCTAAAAACAATCGAAATATCCAACAGAAAATTCAAATTAACAATCATACCTTTGAGTAAGTCAAAGAATTTACATATCTTGGATCTCTAGTAAACGCAACAAATACGACAGGCGACGAAATAAAAAGACGCATAGCAATAGCAAACAGAACTATTCACGGTCTCAAGAAACATTTAAAAAATAAAAATATAAAACGTGCAGTTAAGCTCAATATATACAAGTCCTTAATAAGACCGGTTTTGATATATGGGGCTGAAATGTGGACCTTATCGGACCAAGATTTTTGGGGTCGTAAATAAAAATGGGCTATGGCGTCGAAGATACAACTTTGAACTATATCAGTTATACACCGATCCACATATTGTGAAATTCGTTAAAGGGCAGAGACTTAGATGGGCTGGAGACATTGCTAGGATGTCAGATCATTAATACACGAAGAGATTAACATTTTCAAAACCAGAAGGCATAAGAAGCAGAGGCTGACCACGAATGAGATGGATTGATGATGTCGAAGAAGACCTACAGAACCTAAGGATCAGAAGATAGAGGGAAGTTACCAGGAATCGTTAGGAGTGGCGTATTCTTTGTGAGCTGGCCAAGATCCACAACGGATTGTCGAGCCACTTATGATGATGATGAGAAAGTTCCCATCCCATAACTAATTTATTACAAAAAGGGGAACTCTTGAATTACACATAATTGACGTATTCGCAGCTATAAAAAATTCTAGATAGACGGTTAACGTGAAAATACAGTTTCGTTAAAAGTTTTAAAATTAAGAAAATTAAAATGCTACAATATGACGTGGACACTTGACGAGAATGAATGACTCGACATGGTGGACAGATAATATGACGATGCTTTCAACAAACAAGAAAGAGGGCTCCAAGACAACTGAGAAAGGAATAGTTTAGCAATATTGTATGAAGATGTGATAAATAAAGAGCTAAAGTTTAAGACAAGCGTTCAAACTTAAACTTTCGTATTCTAACAATACTGTATCCATTCATTTTACAAAATAGTTTAGTAGTTTAGTGCGTGTGAAAAATTTGTATCGACATGAATCTTTGATCTTGGTCTCGGTTAAATAAAAAATAAAAAAAATTAATAATCTAAAATTAAAGCAAATGTAACATTCCCACCTCTTCTACTATTTCTCTCTCACTGTTGCTCTTGTGCATTGTTTTAAAAATAAATACCAGAAAATAACAATTCGTGTGAGTTACTATTTAGTTTATGTATGTAGAGGACGTTATTATAAATAATTATAGTAAATGTCTCTTTATGTTCCTTTTAGTTATGATAAGCTGTTACAAATTCATTAAAGTTTGCGTGAAAGGATGTGTGTATTTCTGTCGCCGTTTCCGACTAATATACCTAATTACATTAACTACCATAGGTGTTCAAAAGGAGTGAGGTTATTTTATATATTTGTATAACGTTTATAGACAAAGGTTCTGGTTAACTAACATATTTAACTAAACAAGTAGATAGAGATGGTGTTTGATATTTTATGGTGGCAACGGTGTATAATTCTATTAATATGAATAAAACTGGACTAAATTATAATGTAAGTTACAAACTAGAGTTACTGAATTATTTGAGAAACAAATTAATGAAGCCGCCTACATTTTGGTTAAAATGTAACTCTGCATCGTTAGTTCTTAAGTCTGACGTTCAGGAAATTTTGAGGTTCAGTTTTCAGTTGTTTTTTATGATATAGCATTCTTGGTAATCTGTCACCATTCGTAATTACTACATGACCGAATGATCTGGTTGTGTTTACTTGAACAGTTGATAAATAAACACTTGGTAAGTTGGTAAAGTTCTAGTTATATTTAGATCTCCATATCCAATTTTCGTTGATCGGCCAGACTTTCTTCTGAATTTTTCATTCGAAAACTTTTAATTTTAATTTTGTGCTTTTTGTTATCACCCATGTGAATCCATAACATCATGATCATCATTCAGTCGATCAAGTCCACTGCTGGACATAGACCTCCCTCAGTTTCTTTTAATGTTCCCTACACTGGGCTGCTTGTAGCCACCTGCTACTCTATTCACGTTGTCTTTGCAGCTAGTCGGTGGTTGTACTTGTTGTTCCCGGTCCATCATGTGTTCTAGCTAAGTGCCTTGCCAAGTTCCATAACATACTATAATATTATCTAATGATAATTTTATAGACCTTAATCTTTGATTTCCAGTATACTATTTTGCTTACCATTGCAATTTAACGGTCCTTTATAGAAATTTGTTTCTGGAAAGCTTTTTCCAACATTTGTTAGCTGTTATATTCTTTAGAGAGACACAGTGGTTTGTGTTTTGATTCTTCCATAATAGATGGCGCTACATGGCGAGTCCATTCTGTAAAGTGGGAAATGTGGTCAAGAATTATGTGTTTCCCTCTCCAAATCTCTCTTCGATTTCACTATCTAATCAGGAACCAATAATGGCGGAAATATGTCAAAGTGGGAACTAGGAACAGTCGTTTAGAGACATTAGACAGGCGTGTACGGTTTCAATCGTTCGTTGCACATTCGGTATTTTATTGTATTTTATTACAATTGCTGTGCTTTATAAATGGTTATAAATAAAATTAATTTTTATCTTTATCATTTCATTTCTTGAAAACACTAGATTTGTTATTGATAGGATGATTTTTGTTTCAGGTAAACATCATTATAAGGGCTACCAAATCTACAATATTTGTGGTAAGTTTATGTTTAGTGGCAGCCGTAGCCTCGTGTAGTCCAGACGTAGCGGCTATAGTACTGGCGAACCAAGCCAGAGTGTTTGATCCCCGGCACAAACACTAGAAATTTTCCTTCAAAGGATACAGATTATACAGATTGTACAGTATCACAGCTTTATACAGTGTTAAGATAGTTTTAAAAATTTTAAGTATTCTACATTTGCATGCTTTAAAACTATTTGTTTGTATCAATATTTTTTAATGCACCATTATAAAATAATGCATATATTTCTTGGAGTGCTTGAGCAACTGGTGGAGGACTCTCTGATACATTAGGTACATTAAATTATCACTGGGACGAAGATATTGATTTTGTGAACCACAAGCAGAAATGTCCAAAGACCAAGAGCATAATCACCTTAACATCTTTAAGAGAAATAAGAATAAATATAAAATACTAAATATTAGAAAACGATAACATCGAGAAAAGCTAGGGAAAATTCACTTGGAGAGAGGAAAGAAACGAACAATAACATCAAAAACGAAAACACCATGGTTTAGAAAGGAAGTGAAGACAAAATGTAAAGAAAAGAAGAAAGCGTTGTTACAATACAGAACACAACAAACACAACAGGCATACAACCACTATAAACTAATCAGAAATGAAACGAATACTTTAGTTAGACAAATAAAAAGGGAACACAAATAGAAATATGGAGAATGATCAGAGGACAAAGAAAAGAGATGAACGAACTAATAAACACAAAGGATATTCAGAAGGAAACATGGATAGACTACTTTCAATCCCTATTTGCCAAAGGTGACGATAATGAACCAACAACACCAGAAGCGACGCGTTATGCAAATTAAAAAAGAGAAAATTACCAGAAGACAGAATGCCGAACGAACTCCTAAAGTACGGAGTACCAGATCTGACCAAACAACTATTAGAATGAATCCAAAAAAATAATAGAACAAAACAGAATTCCTCAAGAATGGAGATTAAGCATCCCAATACCTCTCTTTAAAAAGGGAGACAAATCGGATCCGGAAACTTACAGAGGAATTAATTTATTAAACACAACATTAAAATTAGCAACTAAAGTGATAACAAATAAACCGAATGAAATGATAACACTAACAGAAGAACAACAAGATTTTAGATCGGGAAGATCATGCACCGACATATACTATATGTTTGTTGTATAGATAATACAAAAAACCGGCAAATCCATGTTTCGTGGACCTTAAGAAGGCATTTGACCGGGTTAAATTAAAGGACGTTATCCATTTATTATACGCAAGAGAGATACCTCTAGGAATAATCAAAACGATCCAAAATATCTACCAAAACAACGCAATAAAAGGAAAAGTAGAAGAACTAACCGACCTTATTGAAGTTGGCAATGGGATAAGACAGGTAGATTCCCTGAGTTCTTTCTTGTTCAACCTGATTTTGGGTGAAATAATGCAAAAAGTAAGAAGTAAAAAAGGATACCAAATGTGAGAAAAACGACTTAAAATAATCTGTTATGCAGAAGATGCAATACTACTCTCTCAAAATGAAGATGATTTACAACGTATGCTGCACCAATTTACTATAACTGCCAGAAAATTTAACATGCTAATTTTCCCAAAAAAGACAAAATGCATGCTTATAAGAGCAAAATTACTAAGATGTAAATTGGAGCTGAAAGGTCAGATAATAAAACAAGTTATGGAGTTTAAATATCTAGGCATCACATTATCTAGCCAAGGAAAGCTCGAAACTGAAGTGGAAGATCAAGTGAATAGAGCAAACAGCCGCAGATTGCCTGAATGAAACAGTATGGAGAAATAAAAATATAGGGAAAGAAATGAAAGACAGAATTTGCAAAACAGTCATCAGACCAATAATGACATACGCGGAAGAAACACGACCTGACACGGAGAGGACAAAAAGGATGTTAGAAACAGCAGAGATAACAACACTTAAAAAAATTGATGGTAATATACTATGGGGCAGAGCTAGAAGTACAGATATGCGACGTAGATGCAAGGTGGAGAACATCAAGAACTGGGTAAGAAATAGAAGAGTAGAATGGAACGATTGTATAAACCGAATGACAACAAATAGAGTAGTAAAGATGGCAAGAGACGGTTCCCCAATAGGAAGACGATCAGTAGGACATAAAACCAGTACCACATAAAATCAGTACCACATAAAATATGGAACAACAACTTACTGGAGGCACATTGAAAAACAGACAGAGTCATATCTACATAAAAAGAAGAAAAAGAAGAAGACAAATTAAATGATGATGTCTCGTTTCTAACATCTTTGGACCCAAGAGCTGGTAGTGTTGTTATAAGATTGTGTAACGGAGTTCTTACATTTTTTGAGTGTTCTGTAGTAGACCACCTAAAACGATTTTTGCCGTACAAATATGACTTATCAGTAGCATTTGAATCATATTCGTCTTCAGAACCTTCCGATTGCTCACTTTCGGTGTTGTGTTGACTTTCAATGCCTACTTCTTTGCTTACATCGTCAATATCACTATCACTAAAATATTCTAAATCGCTACGTACTTCGTCAGCCTATTGAGCTAAAACAGCCTCAAAATCATAATCTGAAGATTTTACAGATTTTCGAGTAAATTTAGAACAACTTGATGAACTTGTTGCCATACTAACAGCGAAAGAATACACCGAACTGCTTTTAACTATAGAAACGTAAACACTGACATGCGGTACGTGATACCGCAATAAAACTTTACGTCAACGTAGCTTAAAGACTAAACCCATACTAAAACTATATGCAGTATGGTATATTGCATGTCAATGCTTAAGGGTTAAAATTACCTAAACAATCGAAAAGAAATTATGCGTCTAACATTCGTAAATTCAGCGGTTTCTTATTGCTGCTACTACGGTTATGATGACACAACTCATAATATTTCTAATATACGTTGCAAGAAATATCAAAACCAGATTCTTAATGTTTTCCTAAACATTCTCCAGTTTTAATTAATAGAAGTAGTCTGGATATGGTCTCTAATTCGAATACTTCTCCATAGTCAGAATATACTTCTCATTACCATACATTAAAACCATTACTCCGAGATTGTTGAGAGGTTTCAAGCACTTTAATTGTAATATGCTGAATACGTTAACGACAAAGCTCCTTTAATTATATAAAATGAAGTTATTTATAATATTACTTGTTTTAATTACAAGCTGTTCTAATCTTCATGCTTCTTAAACCTTTCATGAGATCATGAAAGTAATCACATCTTCGTTAGTAAAGATGTGCATTAAATAAACACGCAATATAGCCGATGCAAAAAGGTCTTTATTTTATCGGCTTACATTCAATAAAAACAGGTTTTCATTTCGCATAAAGTGAACAAATGCAAGTTTAATTTCCCTTTAATTTTACTATACATTTCAAAATCTGTTTCGCCAATGCAGAATTTCGATTAAATCCGATTGGCCAATAAAAATTTGTTGTTGATAAAGAACATGGATTTACCTGTATGGACACTGAACGAGCCTGAAATAAATGGAAGTGACTGTAAAAACGTTACCATGGAAATTGTGAAATCTGCCATGGAGTCTTTCTATTGATATGTCTGAAACAATTTATCCAGATCGAGAAACCTTCGCAATGTCGATCGCCAACGTAGGATAATTCTGATGAAGATGATCGCACGTGCAGAAGAAGAAAAGATAACCCTGTTAAAAGTTAGGAACCTTACCATTAAAATAATAGAAGGGGGAAGTTAGTTAGAAAATAATGCACTATTTAGTTTTTATTTTCAAATCAGTGGTGCAGTTTTAACTGGTAAATAAACGTATAAAAAATAAAAGATAAACAAGGATGCAGAATCTAAAATGAGACAAAAATAATAAAAGATATAAACATGCAATCGTACAAGTCAAGGAATCGTAAAAGAGGTCAATAAAAGAAGCCAAATGTTTCTTAAAAAAAAAGGTTCCAAACAAATTTGCACAAAATAGCAAAGCTGCAGATAACCACAATATGCTATTGCCACATCTAAAGTAATGACTAAGGGTCGGTACATATCGAAGATATAAATACAGATTTACTGTTTTAAATATATAAATTGAGTAAATTTTTAATTTTTTCAATTCTACTTTAATGTCATGAAGCAGTAATAGTCATCACTAAATTTTTCTTTAAATTTTAAGACTAAAAATATGAAATTAT
Source organism: Diabrotica undecimpunctata (assembly GCF_040954645.1). Taxonomy (NCBI): domain Eukaryota; kingdom Metazoa; phylum Arthropoda; class Insecta; order Coleoptera; family Chrysomelidae; genus Diabrotica; species Diabrotica undecimpunctata. Next base: position 35,037,661 of record NC_092808.1, on the reverse strand, counting down.
TGGTACATCTTTTCTTAAAAAATATTTTTCAGCTTTGATGCTGCAATCCATAGTTTACATTGATGCTTTTTATGATATTCACATGGAAATCGATAAAAAGTGCTCTCATCAAATCACTTTTACTATTACTGTAGCAGTTTGAGATGAAACAAATATTGCCTATCATTGTTTTAAATACTTATACAAGGTGACAATCCGGTGCAGGATGTTTTTAGAACGCACAGTACGACGCTTGAGGGGATACTTGAGTAGCAAGCGCGGCGTTACTACGTCTGTAGTAGTGTCAGAGAACTACTTCGTAGTTCTCTGGTAGTGTGCCATTTCAGTTAACACGGAGCAATGGACGGTAGAACATCACGTTTGCATACGATACGTTTATCCGAAATCAAGAATCAGTGATCATTACGCAGCGGCTTCTTCGAACTGACTTTAGTATTGGTAGACTTGGAGTGGTTTTATTTCGCAACACAATCTTAAGCTGGATAAAGAATTTTAGAACAACAGGCAGTGTCAAGAAAAAAAAAGCAAGAAGGTCCGAATAGGACAGTAAGAACTCCTGTAAACATACAACGAGTGAGAGATGCCATCGTCAGAAGCCCTACACGGTCCGCCCGAAAACAGGCAATTGAGCTAAACATCAATCGGGAATCGTTTAGAAAAATCTTGCATAAGGACCTAAAATTTCACCCATATAAATTGCAGATTGTCCAGAAATTAATGGAAAGAGATTGTTCCAGAAATGAACATATTGTTTTTAAAATATAAAATAAAAATGTAATTTTTTAGACTTTTAAATAGTTTTCACACCTAAATAAAAGGGGAGTAATCTTAACTTTTATGCATCAAGTAGTATTATCAGCTCAGTTCATTCTCACACATCGCCCTTGAGGCATGTGCATTTTTAAAACACTCTCAATTCATGTATAAAATATTTCTCTACACCGAAATCGGTTTTTTATACATACGGTTTTCTCTTTCACGTGTTATAAAGAAAGAATTTTTTGAGATTGTATAGTACACTACGGCCGTGTTGGGCCTCTCTACATTAAAAATATTTAATTATAAGTCGATAAATTTAAAGTGATTTTATTTCTCTGGAGCTATATTTGCTCACATTAACAATCCTTATCCTTCAACGGTCACTGAAGAACCAAACCTATGGAGATACATCCATTCACAAGTCCTTTGAAGTAAGGCTTGGAATCAAAATATTTCCAACCCTCGAGTGTGGGTAGCCAGTTATAAGGCTCCCCCTCAGAGATGTTGAATTTCGCTACGAGAACGCAAGTTCTTTTGGAGGATAACTTAGGTCGGCATCTTCTAACGAGCGACGCAGCTCATTTCCATTTGGATGGAACCGTTAATAAACATAATTACAATTAGGAGATTTGCTGTAGCCTCCAAGGTCTCCAGACCTATCACTTTGTGATTTTTTTCTATGGGGGTATTTCAAGAGTCGTGTATATGCTAGCAAGCCTCGTAATTTGATAGACTTGAAGAACGCAATTCGTCAGGAAATCGTGACTATTAATCGAGCGATATTAGAGCGTCTTATGGAAGATTTCTTAAAGAGGATCGAAAACTGCATCCAACGTTATGGTCACCATCTTGATGACATTATTTTCCATACTTAATTTGATTGTAAATAGCATAATATAAGCTTTATTTTGATGTTAATAAAATAGTATTTGCTTGCAAATTTCTTGTATACCATTTAGTTCAAAATCATCCTATTGCCAATTGCCACCCTGTATGTATAATTATAAGTTATAAAAATCTTACAATAGTGACAAATTTGGCCGATATGAGCCCTTTAAACGTGACTTGTATCCCATCCAGTCAGTGCCACAGAACGAATGTGTTCTTGTTTCCATGTCTCTCTTAGCTCTTTGTATTTCATGACTTAGTTTTAAAATCGGCCATCGACAATTTGTTTTAACTATTTTTATAATAACTATGAATTCCATGGTTAGAAGAGGTATAGTAAAAAACAAAAAAGCTATAGAGGGTATAGTAAAAAACATTACGTCTCACGTCGTTTGATTTGATGTATTGTTTATTTTGTAATCAGTCAAAGGCCTTTTTCAGGTCAATAAAGCTGATTTACCTTATGCTTTATATATAAAGCAAATATGTCTATTGTAACCGTTTCAAAAGATTTAAAAGAAAATCATTATAAATTTCGATTATATTTTTTTTAAATAAAACTAGTAACCCCATCTATCTGTCAAGTACCTACCTGTAGCCGACTCAAGGATTCTTCTGTAATTCCCAAATATATCCGGTAGATGAGCATATTTTTCAACTTGTCACTCACGCCCAATTTCCAGAGAGCGCAAGAATAGCGTCTCGCCCTTTCCTGTTAAGAACGTTCAACCGTTAAGACGTATTTCCAAAGTGGGTCTCATTTCAGAGGTGAGCTAAGCAATCCTTTTCTTGTTCATATTTCAGATAGATATTTATTTTTTTAGACCCTTATTGGAGAGGCTATAATGCTGATATTATATTTCTAATACTCGTCGCAAGATAGTATTGCTATGGAGTTATTCCAGATCATGGCCCAGTAGCGGTATCTTTTTATAGAATACCTAACCCCTCTTATCTAGGATAGTGGTGATTTGATATAGTACGTAGCTGAATCAATGGTTTATTTGGTGACTGATTAAATAAGAAGAGAAACAGAGCAGATTAAGGTTGTACCAATTTTTATTATACCTACTTTCAAGACAACAGAAATGATTATGAACTCAAAAAAAATGAAAATATAGTGAAGTGTTCTAATTTAATTTAAAGGTTTATTTTCTTCATTGTTCCTAGTTGATAAATAACTATATTATTTTCAATGTAAACAAATTTCGAAATTTGGGGTTAATATATATATATATATATATATATATATATATATATATATATATACATTCATTTTCTTTATAACCAATTCTTAATTTAATACGATACAAAGATTTTTTGTTTATGATAATGTTAACATAAAATAATATTTTGGAATCCCTTTGGGATGACGTAACTTTTAATGTTTTCTTTTTGTTCATTACTAAGAAATAATAAAGAATAGTTTTCTTGTAAACTTTCAATAAATCTTAATTTTTTTTGCTCTTCCCCTTCGAGGATAAACCAGGGGTGGCGTCCAATAATAAATTATAATTTCATATTATCTAATTGTGCTTGAATTTAGGATGCGATATAGTTTCTATATGTTTAAGAAAACCCCGCCCAATTCTCTTCGACAGTGAGCGATTCTGGCTTGTATATATCATTGTAGCACGGCAGTGTTACACTATTATAGTCCATAGTGTCATGTAATATGTCGTGTGTTCATTAATATAACTTTCATTAATAACGAAGACGACGTGTAGTGCCCTTTTGGTGGTCTCTTTGTTTGTTTTTTCTACCTGAATATATTCGTTATATCCTCCTGTTTTATTTGCTATGTCGCATGTTAGGATTCGATCTTTTGTTTGTTTTGTGCTTAGCCTGAGGCCTTATCTAAGTCAATGAATCAAAGTGTGTCTTATTTTTAATCTATTTTTATCCATAGTGTCCAATGATATTTCGTATGTCGGTATATGTTAATTAATAATGAGGATACTATGTAGTGCTCTTTTAGTAGTTGCATTGTTTGTTTTTTCTATCTGAATATATTCGTTATATCCTCTCCTTTCATTTGATATGTCGCATGTTAGGATTCGATTTGTTGTTTTTTTTTTGTATTCAGCCAGAGGCCTTCTATAAGTCAATAAATCAAAATTTGCCTTAGTGAATTTATTTGTGTTCATAGTATCCTTTGATATCTCGTATGTCGCTATACGTTCATTGCTAATGAAGATACGATGTAGTACGCTTTTGATTGTCGCCTTGTTTGTTTTTTCTTACCTATTATATTCGTTATTTCCTCCCTTTTCATTTGCTGTGTCGCATGGTAGGATTCGTTCAGCTGTTTATTGTGTACTCAGCCAAAGGCCTTCTTTAAGTCAATAAATCAAAATTTGTCTTTTAGTTAAACTATTTTTTATCCATAGTGCCCTATGACATCTCTTATGTAACTAAATGTTCACTAATAATGAAAACACTGTGTAGTACCCTTTTGGTATTCGCCTTGTTTGTTTTTTCTATCTTCATATATTCGTGATATCTTTCCCTTTCATTTAACATATCACACGCTCCAATCGGACCAATAACAAAGGAGATATGATATAATGGCTTCTTAGCCATGCCTTAATGTGTGTTTTTTCTGCCTCAATATATTCGCTACCCCCTCTCCTTTCCTATCATGCATCATCCGACACGATCCAACGAACTATTTTACCCCCACCACAAAACGCTCAAAAAATGAGTAAAATGAACCTTCCTTAAGGAATTTTACATGGGAAATGAAGCACAAACGGTATAGCACCGGTTCTACAGGTATAGCTTTTACTTAATTTAATTTAATTCTACTTAATTTTATTTAACTGTTATTTAATTTTACGTAAGTCTGTTTAACTTGATTTAATTTTATTTACCTTTATTTACTTTTATTTAATCTTATTTAGTTTTAATTTTATTTTATTTTAATTCTACTTAATTTTATTTAACTGTTATTTAATTTTACGTAAGTCTGTTTAACTTGATTTAATTTTATTTACCTTTATTTACTTTTATTTAATCTTATTTAGTTTTAATTTTATTTTATTTTGGTAAAGTCTTGACGTTTGCTAAACGTCATTTTTGTTTTATAGTAAGTATATGTTTATCTTACCCAGTGACGTAGATACTTACATATACAGTGACCTATATTTTTAGACATTTTCGAAAAAATTAATTACTGTGAAGTTGTAAAATTTTTGATTAACAATATTTGAATCATCAACTTGTAGAATGAATTGGCAATAAATCAACCGTAACGTTTCAAGAACAAAACATAATTCAAATGTCAAATATTGGTAGTTGAGATTGCTTTCCCAGGTGGCGTCGTTACCTTATTGAACAAACGGTGTGACTTGTCATCGTAGCCTTTTATATAGATCTATAGTCCATACAACATCATTACTATATAATATAACAATGCTTTTTAAATGCATTCATTTTTTTCGAATCCTAAAAAAACTAATAAGTATTTTTGAAAAATTTAAACGCAGAATGATATAACACATTATTACTGAAGGCCAAAAGTCCCTGAAAACTTTTATTTTAATAAGTTACAGGGGTGAAAAAAAAAGAGAAAATTTAGTGTGATTTTTAATTTCAAATATCTCATTAAAAAAACTTTTTGTTTATTCTAATTGACTTCCGGCCCTTATTAATAATGTAATCTTACATTCTACGTTTAAATTTTTCAAAAATATTTGTTAGTTTTCTCAGGATTCGAAAAAAATGAGTGCATTTAAAAAGCATTGGCCCGAAATTTTGCGCTTACGCTCTTAACAGTTTTTTGCGTTTTTCTCAAAATTCATTGGATATTCATTTTTCCTGCTATGAATTTCGACGCGGAAAAACACAACAACCGTCTGGCTACCTACTGATACAAACTCTTCAATTAAATGGTGATTGAAGCACCACCCCACTTCACTGTACTTAGCTTGTTTTTCAAATGTAATAGTAACCGCATGTAATGCCATAAAATATCGATGCCGTGCGTAACGAATTTTGAAAGCTCGTCAGTTGTGTTGAATCCGTGAGATCGAAACATACCTGTGGGTTAGTTCCACTCGCGTAGATTTAATAATGCGGGAACGTTTGTCTGTTAAAAAATGTCGTGCCACATAAAAAATTCCTAAAACAAAAAAGGATATTTTTGTGTATTCAAAACAAAGAATTGATGGTCATTTGGTTTCGCTCGCAATGACTGTTTTTTATTCCTATTGATAACGTTTTTCGATGTCTAAAAAAGTTGTTGATGTTTCTAAAACTATTGTTTTGGTGTTACCTCGATTGCAGTGTAAAATTGGCTTTGACAATTGATTCGGACACATGCCGAACTGTATTGATCTTCGTGGAGAGTATTTTGAAAACAATATATCCATTTTCGGTGACAAATATTTGTCTTTATTTGTCTGCTTTAAAAATGAAGTGCGATCTCTGTTGTGTACAAAACATTGATACGTTTTATTGTATCCAGCCAGCTGATCGCTGGTGCTATTTAAACGGACGTTCGTTATTAATTATTTTTTGGACTGAGTATATTATTGCAGTAAACCTAGTAAGTAACAAAAGTATTTGGAATATTTTTAAATATTATTTTATATAAGAATAAATCACAAGTGACTGTAATGAGAATTTCATTTTACATTTGTTTTGACTTCCAATCCGGAAATCGTTTTCAATCATTCGAAACAAACAAATAAAAATTATGAATGATTTTAATCTCTGACACAATGACGTAATAATATATAGGCTCAGCTAATGGTGTATAAATTGTCACAAACATGATTGTTTACTGTTTTGATACGAAGTTGCACGAAACATTCACGATTTTTTACTAAGTTGGTAGTGTTATCATCATTTATGTATTGGCATATTTTATGTGAAAAGCAAATTTTATTTTAAAACTTTGTGGATCAGTTACTTAATATTTTAGTAAAATGACATTCAAGTGTCTTGTTTGTGGTCGCGGAGGTTCGAAAAGCGAAACATTATCACTTTTCAGGTGTCATTTTTGAAATGTATATTATTTTATAAACATTGATTATGTGTTAATATTCAGTGAAGGCGTTTAGTTTATTTAATAAATAAATGATTATACATTATACTGAATATATAACAATTTCAATTACATTTTTTGTTTTTTGTTATTAAAATCATTTAAATATTATTTTCCCAACTAGTTTTATTTTCATAGATTTCTTTTGACGAAGAAAAATACGCTCATTATAAAATAAACGAACACATCATTGTTGTAGTAAACATACCTCCAATCTCCAAGCAATAGGTCTTTATGACACCCGATGATATATCCAGTATAACCGAGTGCTGTGGCTATATATAATATGTCATTGCTGTGACAGCTTAACCTAACCCAATCTAACCTAAAAATATATTTTTTGAACACGGCTCATTAGGCTAATGAGTCGGCAATTCCAACATTTCTCTGCTGAATATGATAATGGGCAATATGATAATGTGATATAGTTTTTAACCAATCAGTTGAAATTTTTCCGCTCCTGTAAATCAGATTAAAGAGTTTGCCAAGATTTTCAAAGGGTTTTTATTTTTTATGACATTGTGACGCAAATAATACAAAGTTTATTGTTTAGAACATTTTCGTACTATAGTTGACATATTATATATTTCTATATAGTTTCCGCATTTACCATAGATCATCATGACCTTTTGCCATCTTCTGATTTTTAATACCCCTAAATCGGTTTCAACTCCGTTTAACTACCTAATTCGTGATCGGCATCTGCTTCTCCTTTCTCCAGGCGTTCCTGTGGTTAGCTTTTTAGTACTTAATCGTGTTGTTTTGCATTCGTATTATGTGTCCAGCCTATCTAAGTCGCTGTGTTTTAACCCTTTCGAGGCGGTTTTTTTTAACGAGTTTTAAAAACATATTTTTTTGGTTTTTTATTTTTATATACACAAATATACCCTTTTTTAACAAAAAATGTTAATGAAAACGTTAGGGTGTTCGTGGGGGTAGTGGTACACATATGTACCATTAGTCTTGTGTATTGGTACATATGTGTACCAACAGTCCCACATAAAAATATTATTATATACCACATAATATATTTGTATTACTTTATTACTCAAAAATACAAAACAATTACTCAAAAATACAAAATATTATTTACGGTGATATACTGCGAAACAGTTTTTACATAAAGGAATGTCACACTCTTCGCAAAGGGTTTTTGTACGTGTTTGAGTTTTATTATCAGTGCACATTTTACATCGTCTTCTTGTGCTTCCTTCAATTGGAAGATGTAATGATACACTCTCGAAACGTTTTCTTTTCATAGATATTCTTCCCTTCTTAGATAAACGTCGTATAGCAGCTATTTTTGTCCTTCAGCTATCATTTCTTCTGCCAGAGGTACCAAAAATTGAATCAGAGGAATTTTTTTCTTATTTTTTTCATTATAAATAATCCATGAGTTTACAACTGACATCATAAGTAAGCGATGGAATACTTTTTTCCACCATTTGTTTGATTTACGATCTAAATCGTACAATACTACCATTTGGTCTGCTAGATCAACCCCACCCATCATTTTCCTGTAGCACGCTATCATTTCTGGACAGGACACATTTACTTTCGAACCATCGAACCATTCGAACCGAAGTAAAAAAACGATCAAAGCAAAAGGTTATATCTCTTTCTTTTGCTGTGGAAACAAGTTTGTTCACTACACGTTCCCCAAGAGTTCCTTCTACATATTCAGTTTCGCGACCTGTGTAGATGTTGAAGTCGTAGGTATATCCAGTAAACGAGTCTGACCTAAGCCACATTTTGATTCCCCTTTTTACTGGTTTTAGCGGCATATACTGTTTGAGTGACGATCGACCTTTGAATTTCGTCATGGACTCGTCGATACTTTGAAAACTGCTGTCTTGTCGATATTTTTGAAAGGTACCTTTCAAGCATTGTACAACGTCATCAATGTAATACGTTTTTGAGGCTTCTGTTGGTTTCTTTGGTGATGCAAAATACATTTTTGACGATATAACTTTGAATCTGTCACGGAATATTGCATTTTGAATTGAAACGGTTCCCAGTAAAGGATGAGTTGACCAATAATTACTGATTTCTGGTACAAGGTTGTAGCACATAACTAGCATACAACCAAGAACTATTTGAATTTCTCCTAAGTCAGTTTCTTTCAGACGAGCGTTTCTTCTTGACTGCTTACATATTTCAATCCTTTCATTAGTGCATTGAGCAATATACATATACAACGTGGAACGTGGAAACAACTTTTTGAAATATTGGTATGGCGTCAAGTTAGATTGTATGCCAGCATCCAATGTACAACTACGTCGACTTGAAATTTGTTTTTTCGGAGCAAAACCTTCATTTGGTGTTGACCACAACACAAAAGAACTACTAGGTGTGGCAGTTTCTTGTAAAGTTTCCTGTGTATCACGAACTTCTAACTCTGATTCTGATTCTTCATCAGAAGTTTCGTGAAAATTATCTTTGCAGTCCTCGTCTGATTCCGATTCATCATCAGAAGGCTTATACATGTCATCACTACTTCCAGACTCGGAAAATGATAATTCTGCATAATATTGAAGTTCTTTCTGTGTAAGTGGCCTTTTCTTATCCATATCTAAAAATGACATGAATAAGACTAATGGTACACTTACATACCGTACTATAAGACTATTGGTACTTATTAGTACCATAGATTTTAAAAACAGTCAAATGTTTATTTTACTATAAATAAATAACAATCTAAATATACTTACTATAAAAAGACACAAAAACAAACAGTCTGTAAAATGATATAATACAATTTAACTATAATTTGTATCAAAAAACAATGTATTTATGCTGACTGTAGCAACCAACACATCTAAAACTCGCAAATTCTAGGTTAACTAAAATATTTTACGCGGCTACACGTGAACGTGACTCAAACGATGCAATGGAGAACTGACTAGTACATTTTTAAATAATATTTAACGGCAAAATATCACTTTAGGCTTGTATGCAAACATAGTGGTACACATATGTACCTGGAGTCTCGAAAGGGTTAATGAACGTTATGATCTCTGGTTCATTAAAGAGTTGGAATGAATCAAAATTGTAGATTTTGCGGCTTTGTCCTTGATAGTTTATAGTTCTAAAAATTATGTAGAGCATTTTACCCCCGAATATTCCCAAAACTATTTCATCCTTATGCGTTAGAATCCATATTTTTGCCCTATAAATGAGACCTGGCCTCAGCAGTGTTTTATATATAATAATATTAAACAAATTTTTTTTAAACGATGGTATACAGTCAACTACTGAGATTTTCCCATTAATTTTTATAATAATATTAGTTCTTCGTTGGATGTTTCTTAAGTGGAATTGTTTTTGGAGTCCATAGTCTGTCCTATTTGTAAGGTTTATTCGTCTTTTAATTCCTTCGTTTGTTTTGTTGGTAGTAGTCACTAGCGAGCCAATTTATGTAAACGTGTCATCACGTTCATAAATATGACTTCCAAATACTGTTTCTCTTTCCCTATTTGCTATAGGATCCTTAGTAACCAACTTGTACTTTTTGTCTTTGTTGATTACTAGACCGACCTGTTTTGCCGCCTTTTTACACCGTATTATGTTAATGTCATCAGCGTATCTTAAGATTTACCTAAATCACCCTGCTTAAATAATAACATCATGCGTATTGTTTGGCTAGCTCTTCCTATATTACGATAATGTCTTCTGAGTCTGAAACAGGTGTCGACTCATTCTGCTAGTGATTCACTTAGTAGTTTGGCGCTTATTTTTCCCATTCAGATGGCTTTATCTGTGGGATGTGTTCTGTGTCTGTATTAGTCGATTGGTGTGCATGCATTCTTGCATAATACGTTTTTGGTTCAGTGTTATTTTTCTATATATTTTCTTTTTGGTTGGTCCTTGAAGTCTATACTGGTGTTTCCTCTTTTTCATTTCCATTTCTACTACTGCTTCTGTAGCTGGTTGTTTTTGTATATAATTTTATATGTTCGTAGATTTTTTCTACAGTACCAAATGTAAAGATGCTCCTAAATGAGCAATATTTTTACTACAATATGTGGTTCCAATACTGGCAGCAATGGTTACATTTCTTTTTCTCATATTTTTATTTCACATAGCTAATCGTAGTAACCAAATTAAACTAATGATAATTATTTCCACGCTGTCGATAATAGCTGTCTCGCCACAACAGCCTATTGCTTCGATTTTTATTTTCTTTCGATTTAACTGCTGAGATCTCGGGAAATAATTATTTCCTTTCCTTTTTTACTATCTAGTAGCCCAGTCTGGTTATGCAAAAATCATCGTTTTCACGGCAAAATTTTTCGCAAATATCTGAAGCTTTTAAGACATAGGTGGGGGTTACTAGATGACGAATAGATGAAAAAGGACTCGTATTTTATCTTGCGTTTTTTTTAAACAATAATTTATGGTCTCAATTTGATTTTTTGTCTATAAGTTTTTTACTTTATAGGTATTTTAAATAAACAATATTTATATCATTTTTTTATATCAAGAATATCTTTATTTTCCCGTTTTTTAAATCAAAATTGATAAATAATTTACGGAGATATTTGCGAAAAAGCAGTTTTTTTGCAGTAATTTATAAATTTTATTAATTTTTTTATTAACAAAATAAAATGTTATTAATACATTTGAGCATAAAGGAATTACCGTCTTTTAAATTTGTTCGAAATTTCCCCCCGATCGGTCAAATAGTTTAAAAGTTATTTAATTTATTTATCGCTGAGGCTAAATAGTTAAACTATTGAACTTGCTCTATTGATGATGCGAGACATATTTACTAAATTTCATAGGATTCTTTAAGACTTAAGCTATCTCAGAAGTTGAATGCATATTGCGTTTTCATCGAAATTATTTACAAAATAAACGTTTGTAAAAGGGGTATGTTTTTTACTTATAAACAATTGTAATAACTTCTATATTTTTCCAGCTACATACTTGTACGTACAACCATAGGCTAGCTGGTAAAAAAACTCACATTAAAAAAAAACTTATGACCAATAGAAACGAAGTTATAGCTAATTAGCGAAACTTATAGCTATAAAATTCATCAAATTTTTCGAAACTTACAGCCCTTCGAAAGGATGGTACTTTCGAAATATCGACATAGTAAAGTAGAGGGGATAACTATTTCATCCATGTTTTTCTCGAGATCGGAACTTCAAATTGAAACTCATAGGAAAAATTTACATTATCTCGGCTTCCATTGCAGCTAGAATTTTTTTTTAATCTGGGGTAGCTCGTCGAAATATGAATAACTACATAGTTTTCACTGGTCGGGAAATACGGGAAACATTGGAAAAAGTGAGTCCATTTGAAATTCACCGTAAAAACTTTTTTTTTAATAATTTGGCTGAAATAGTCTATCGCAGTATTAATAATGATGACATAATTATTTCAGCCAAATTAAAAAAAAGTTTTTACCGTGAATTTCAAATGGACTCAATTTTTCCGAGGTTTCCCATATTTCCCGGCCAGTAAAAACTTTGTAGTTATTCCCCAGATTAAAAAAAGAAGCTTCTAACTGCAATGGAAGCCTAGATAATGTAAATTTTTCAATTTGAGGTTCCGATCACGAAAAAAAAAACGGAGCTGAAGCAGTTATCCCCTCCACTTTTCTATGTCGATCTTTCGAAAGTACCTTCGTTTCGAAGGGCTATAAGTTTCGAAAAATTGGATGAATTTTATAGCTATAAGCTTCAATATAAAGTCCAGATTTTCATTCAAAATTAGTGCAAATTTTACTTCTTAATGTTAAACAATGGAGATGTGATGTTTTAAAAAATAGTCTCTAACTTCGTTCCTATTGGCTATAGAAGGTTTTTTTTTAAATGTGAGTTTTTACCAGCTCTCCAATGGTTGTACCTACAAGTATGTAGCTGTAAAAATATTGAAGTTATTACAATTGTTTATAAGTAAAAAATACCCCTTTTTCAAACGTTTATTTTGTAAATAATTTCGATGAAAACGCAATATGCAATTAACTGAGATAGCTTAAGTCTTAAAGAACCCTATGAAATTTGCTAAATGTGTCTAGCATCATTAGTAGAGCAAGCTCAATAGTTTAAATATTTAGCCTCAGGGATAAATAATTTAAATAACTTTTAAACTATTTCACCGATTGGGAGGAAATTTCACAGAAATTTAAAAGACGGTAATTACTCGATGTTCAAATGTATTAATAACATTTTATTTTGTTAATAAAAAAATTATTATAATTTATAAATTAGTGCAAAAAACTGCTTTTTTGCAAATATCTCCGTAAATTATTTATCTATTTTAATTTAAAAAACGGGAAAATAAAGATATTCTTGATATAAACAAAAATGATATTGTTACGATAAATATACTGGCCTAACTTTTATGACTAATTATTCTGTTTTATTGTAGAAATTTCGGTGGAAGTCTAGAACCAAAATTATGGTGAATGAGCCGGCTAAGCTTCTCGATCTTTCGATGCTGTTCTAGTATATCAGGATTTCGTATATAAATACAACATTTTTATATGGAGGGCAGTTAATTCTCAAGACCCCGCGCTCGCGAATTTGTTACGTACGAATATAATAAATTATTGTCAGATAAGTTAATATAAATAAATAAATAAATTAAATCCGTAAGTGTTATAAATATTGAACCTTTTAATAAATTCACAACAAATGGTGCCAGAAGTGAGATCGAACATAAATTAGACTTATAATAATAATACAAGTGAATACGTAAAATAAATTGTGAAAATGGCTACGATTTATGAGCTCACAGTGACGAATTTAAGAAGACATCTCGAAGACAGAGAATTAGCTTCTACCGGAAAAAAGGCTGAGTTAGTCCAACGACTAAAGAACGCTTTGCTAGAAGAAGGTCTAGATCCAGAGACTTATATATTTGAAGATGCTGTCATCTCGTCGATTTCGAAATTGGAGAACAAAGTTTCTGACGATATTTCGAAAGTTTCTTCTGATGTAGCCAAAGTTTCCGGTGATATCGCATCATTAGAGAACAAAGTTTCTGGCGATATTTCGAAAGTTTCCGGCGACATCGCTTCTTTAGAAAGCAAAGTTTCTAACGAGATTTCTTCCCTGGAAAGCAAAGTTTCTGCTAACATCTCTTCAGAAATCTCTAAAGTCACTTCTGAGATGTCTGCCCTGGACGATAGAATATCTTCGTTAAAAAACCAAGTTGCTGCCGATAAGTTGGCCTTCGAAGAAAAGATTAAAGAGATGGAAAGGAAGATGGAAGAAACAGGGACAGCAGAGAGAGGTAACAATCCGATTACAGTGGAGATAAAAGAAGACGAGACGAAATTTAAGTTGGAGACACGGCCGAAATTTGAAGGAAGTGGAGGTTCTATTCATGTTAAAGTCCCAATTTTCGACGGAAAATCATCATGGAACAACTACATGAAACAGTTCGAATCAGCCGCAAGAGCAAATGGATGGTCTGAAAAAGAAAAGGCTGTAAACCTGACTATCGCTCTTCGAGGAGATGCCTTAGATGTGCTTCAGACCATAGCCGTAGAGGAGACCGATGATTTCGAACAACTGAAGAAGAGGTTAAATATGCGATATGGCCACGAACATTTGGAGCATGTATATCAGTCGCAGCTTAAAAATCGTAGACAGAAGAAAGATGAGGCTCTTCAAGAATATGAGGTAGATATTGCCAGATTAGTACGATATGCTTATCCAACAGCTCCCGAAGACATGATGGAAAAATTGGCCGTTCAAACGTTTATTGATGGTCTTCGTGATCATGAAATGCAGAGAACACTACGATTACCTCGTCACAAGACGCTGGTTGATGTTTTATCCGCCGCCCTCGAATACGAGTCAGCTACGCAGGCCTCTGGCGGTTACAGTAAAGTTAGGACTGTAAAAGAGGAAGGAGATGAAGATAAACTTGACCAGCTCTTTAATTTGATGAAAAGCATGACATGCAAGAAAAAGAAGACCATAAAATCAAGAAACTCACCATCAGGAAAACCAGAACGAGTCAACCTTAGGGGGGCAGCTTCGACCCGGAACTCTTCCAAAGACCCTCTTATACTAATAGCTTCTTTGAAATGTCGTGAAGATAGTGTATATGTAGATGGAGACATAAATGGTAAAAAGCATACGTTGTTGGTGGATACCGGAGCGACCAGAACCATTATACGCCCGACAGTTATAAACAGCCGAAAGAAACTGTTACCAACGAGGTTGCGACTTCGGACCGCTACAGGTGAAAATGCTAACATTCATGGAGAAATCCAGGTACAATTGGGAATTGGAGCAGAAAAGTTCGTCCATACTGTTATAGTTGCTGACATCGAAGAGGATGTTATATTAGGAATGGACGTAATGAATATGCATGGATTCCAATTGGATTTTAAGAATAAGGTAATCAAAGTTGGCAACGAGGAGGTATTTCTCCATCCACATAATGACAACACTGTGCAAGCAGCCATTACAGAAGATACAGTCGTGCCTGCGAGAAGCGAAACGATCATAGTAGCGCGGCTACAGGGATTTGTGGACGAAGGGAGACCTGTTATGATGGAGCCTTGGAACCACGACGATGAGGTTGGCCGTGGAATCATAATTGGAAAGGAATTGGTGACTTCGGCTAAGGAAATTCCTGTGAGACTTATCAATGTCAACGACTACCCAGTGACCATAAAGAAAGAGACAAAAGTAGGAACTTGTGTACCTGTGACATCCATAATCCGTCAGGCGACAACATCTGATAATTCCAACGACAAATTCGACCAAATGGTTGCAGTTGCAGGACAGTCTCTAAATCAGATGGAAAAAAGGAAATTAAGGGAATTTCTTCGGCAGTATCGTGATATTTTCGTACCGAAAGGAGGAAAGACGGGAAGAACTACCGTTGTTAAGCATAAAATTGATACTGGTAATGCTAAGCCAATTCGTCAAACAGCTCGACGATTACCACAGGCGAAAAGAGAGGAAGCTGAAACGATTGTTCAGGAAATGAAGAAAGACGGGGTGATAGAACCTTCTACGAGCCCATGGGTCTCTCCGGTGGTCCTGGTTAAGAAGAAAGACGGAACGACGAGGTTCTGTGTGGATTACCGTTTGCTGAACAACGTTACCAAGAAAGATAGTTATCCTCTGCCTCGGATCGATGACACATTGGACACATTGGCTGGAAGTAAATTGTTTTCCACTTTGGATTTGAAGTCTGGATACTGGCAGGTAGAAATGGACCCAGTAGATAAAGAAAAGACAGCCTTCACCACAGGATCTGGATTGTGGCAATTCAACGTTATGCCATTTGGACTTTGTAATGCTCCTGCGACATTTGAGAGGCTTATGGAAAATGTGTTGAGAGGGTTATCTTGGAAAACATGCCTGGTTTATTTAGATGACATAATCGTCTTGGGGGAGACATTCGAAGATCATTTGAGGAATTTAGAAAACGTTTTTAATCGACTTAAAGCTGCCCAATTGATGCTAAACCCCAAGAAGTGCCAGCTATTTCAAGGTAAAGTCAATTATCTGGGTCATATAGTCAGTAAAGAAGGAGTGGCCGTGGATAAGGGAAAAATCGATTCCATTAAGGAATGGCCAAAACCAACTGACAAACATCAAGTGAGAAGTTTTCTTGGACTATGTACTTACTACCGGAGGTTTATTAAGAAGTTTGCAGATATCGCTAAGCCATTAACGCGACTTACGGAGGAAGCAAGAGATTACCGCTGGGATACAGACTGCCAAAATGCCTTTGAGACCTTGAAAAAGCATTTAATAACAGCACCAATTTTAGGGTATCCACTGCCAGAAGGAGAGTTCATCTTAGATACAGATGCAAGTAATGTGGGAATTGGAGGAGTGCTGTCTCAGATTCAAGGAGGACAGGAACGAGTCCTCGGATATTTTAGTAAAGTTCTTTCAAAACCTGAGCGGAATTATTGCGTCACGAGAAGAGAACTTCTGGCAGTAGTGAAATCAGTAGAGCACTTCTATCAATACCTCTATGGAAGGAAGTTTTTAATCCGAACCGACCATGCCGCCCTTAAGTGGTTGATGCAGTTTAAGAATCCAGAGGGTCAGATAGCCAGGTGGATCGAACGACTCCAAGAATACGATTTTAAGATTGAGCACCGAGCCGGAGTTAGCCACAGAAACGCTGATTCTCTTTCCAGACGGCCATGCCCAGCAGAGTGTCCCCACTGCAACAAAACGGAATCCAAGGAAGCAGCAGTGCTAAGAACGACGATTGTCAACGACGACTGGACGCCCACTAAGATAAGGGAAGAACAAGAGAGAGATCCAGTTATACAGAAAATCCGAAAATGGAAAGAGGAAAACCGTCGACCACCTTGGCAGGAAATATCAAACCTATGCTCAGTAGTTAAGACGTATTGGGCCCAGTGGGACTCATTTATCATCGAAGATGGCTTGCTCAAACGAGTCCTGGAAAATGATGACGGTTCAGAGAAAAGAAGACAGTTGGTGATTCCAAAGAGCAGAATAGCCGAAGTACTTCGTCAGTTACACGACAGTCCATCGGGAGGGCATTTTGGTGTAAGGAAAACCCTTCAGCGAATTCGGGAACGGTTTTATTGGATGAACAGTTCCGACGACGTAAAAGACTGGTGTAAGAAATGTACTATTTGTGCTACGAGTAACGGGCCTCACCGGAAAAGGAGAGCTCCTATGAGACAATATAATGTTGGAAGCCCGTTTGAAAGAATAGCTTTGGACATTGCAGGGCCATTTCCAGAAAGTGAAAATGGGGGCAAGTACATGTTGGTAGTAATGGATTACTTCACTAAGTGGGTCGAGATTTACGCACTTCCAGACCAGAAGGCCGCCACCGTTGCAGATAAGTTGATCCAAGAATATATCAGCCGATTTGGAGTGCCTTTGGAGATCCATAGTGACCAAGGCAGGAACTTCGAAAGTGATCTATTCCAAGGAATATGTGATAGACTAGGCATGAAGAAAACAAGAACTACCGCGTATCATCCGCAATCGGATGGTATGGTAGAACGAATGAATAGGACAGTTGGCAAGTATTTGACAAAGATGGTGTCCGATCATCAGCGAGACTGGGACCAATACCTTCCGTTCTTCACAATGGCCTACAGATCTGCTGTTAACGAATCAACGGGCCAGACACCAGCCAGAGTCCTATTCGGACGCGAAATGCGACTACCTTGTGATCTAGAATTTGGGTGTCGACCTGGAGAAGATGTAGCAGGTGAAGATTATGTGATCGAATTACGAAGAAGAATGGACGATGTACATGAGTTGGTCCGTTCCCACCTTCAGATTGCTAGCGACCGAATGAAGAAACGGTACGATACACAAGCCGAAAAGGGTTGCTTTAAGAAGAACGACAAAGTATGGCTGTATAATCCCAAGAAGCGAAAAGGTTGTTCTCCCAAATTGCAGCAGTTTTGGGAAGGTCCATACCTCATCATGGAGAAGATCAACGATGTCATCTACCGAATAAGCAAGATTCCGAGGGGAAAGCCGATGATAGTACACCATAACCGGTTGGCATCTTTCGAAGGTGACCACGACGTAGATGAAGAAGTGGAAGTAAACCAAGTCCAAGATGTGTCTGACCTCACGTTTGAGGAATTCATGGGTGCCTATGGAGGTACCGGTAAAGCGAGACATGGTGTTACCACTGAAGAAAAGCAAGATCTACTCGCGCTCCCCGATGACTACTCGCTGGCCCTTACCATCCCGGCCAGTATCAAAGACGCACCAGGGTTGGCATCCGTCTTTCGAAGGAAGTTTGGTCGAGTTGCAGAACTTCAATGCCAAGTGCCAGCTCCCGGTAAAACCTTGAAACTCCAAGATGCATCACGTTACCTTTTCTACCTGGTAACAAAAGACACTGCCCGTGACCAACCTACCTACCGAGATGTATGGGAAGCCTTACTTCAATTGAGAGGGCACGTACTAGAGTCCGACGTGCAAAAGTTAGCCATGCCAAAGTTGGAGTGCCGCCAATTAGATTGGAGGGTTATCCGAAATATGGTGGAGGAGATCTTTAAAGACACCGAAGTCCAGGTGTTAGTCTGTTGCAATCCGCATAGTTACTGGTGCGGAGAGAAAACCGTCCCTTGTCATTTTTATACAACTGGAAGTTGTAAAAGAGGGTCCAGTTGCCGATACCAGCATACAGTTCCGGTTCCAGTCCCGACAAGGTTCCAGGAGGAACCATCTTTTAAGAGGGGGGCAATGTTACGATAAATATACTGGCCTAACTTTTATGACTAATTATTCTGTTTTATTGTAGAAATTTCGGTGGAAGTCTAGAACCAAAATTATGGTGAATGAGCCGGCTAAGCTTCTCGATCTTTCGATGCTGTTCTAGTATATCAGGATTTCGTATATAAATACAACATTTTTATATGGAGGGCAGTTAATTCTCAAGACCCCGCGCTCGCGAATTTGTTACGTACGAATATAATAAATTATTGTCAGATAAGTTAATATAAATAAATAAATAAATTAAATCCGTAAGTGTTATAAATATTGAACCTTTTAATAAATTCACAACAATATAAATATTGTTTATGTAAAATATAAGTGAAAAACCTTATAGACAAAAAATCAAATTGTGACCATAAATTATTGTTTAAAAAACACAAGATAAAAATACGAGTACTTTTTCATCTATTTATCATCTAGTAACCCCCACCTATGTCTTAAAAGCTTCAGATATCTGCGAAAAATTTTTCGACCTTTTTTTTAACCACACTGGTCTATTGGTATTCGGTGTTAAACATTGTATAAATTATTTTTTTTTCTCTTGTTTGAAGTTGTCAGTACTAACCTCAATATGCGAGCTCTTTTCCGAGCATCTTCAATTCTACTTTATTAATATTTCGTTGCCAAATTCGTTAGATTGAATGTCATTTTATTTGTTTTTTTTTATCAAAATACCAATTCTATATTACCTGCCATATTTGTTCGTTGGAATGGATATTTCATTACCTTTATATTCATCATCATCATTTTGGCTTTACAACCCTGTGTGGGTCCTAGCCTCCCCAAGAATTTTTCTCCAGTCGTCCCTATCCATCGCCTTCCTCCGCCAAGCACGTATTTCCATATTTCTCATATCTTGGTCTATGTTATCTAGGAATCTTGTTCTGGGTCTTCCTCTTCTTCTTTGACCAATAGGTCTATCAACTGTACCGGGAGATTCTGCCTTGATAATATATTTATCCTACGACAAATAATTGAAAAGCGTGTCGAAAGAAGTAGAGAGACCCATTTGGTATTTATAGACGTTGAGAAAGCATATGATAGTGTCCCGTTAAAGAAAATGTTTGAGGTCCTCAAAAGGTCCGGATTGGATTCGAAGTATATCCGAGCGATATATAAATTGTACGAAAATGCAGTTAGTTGTGTAAAAATTGGAACCAGAACCTCAAATGAATTTAAAGTCACTAAAGGCCTAAAGCAAGGATGCTGTTTGTCACCGACACTCTTTAAAATATACGTCCAAGAAGCATTGAGGAATTGGAGAAATAAATGTAGATTTATGGGCATCGAAGTGGGACAAGAAACTCTGTATACATTGTTGTTTGCAGATGATCAGGTGGTGGTTGCAACCGATGAGGAAGATATAAATTATATGAATCGAAAATTATTTGCGAATATGCCAAATGGGGGCTTACTGTAAACATAAGCAAAACAGAATATTTAAAAATTGGAGGAAATACCACAGATCTGAGGCTTGAAAACGCAGTCATAAAAGGCTGCAACCAGTATAAATATCTAGGAAGCATCATATCAGCAGATGGCAGAGTTAAGATAGATGTACAAAACCGAATAACCCAAGGGAAAAAATGCATCCGAATACTGAATTCATTACTGTGGTCTAATAAAATAAAGATGCATACCAAACTTCGCGTATACAGAGCAATTGTAGAACCAATTACCACATATGGTGCCGAATGTTGGACGATAACAAAGAATGAACGAGATAAAGTAGACGTTTTGGAAATGGATTATCTTAGAAGTATCGAGAATGGAAAGAATCAGGAATGAGGAAATACGAAACCGTACAGGAATTAGAGATACTCTTTCAGATAGAATACAAGGAAGGCAATTACAATGGTATGGTCACGTGATGAGAATGGAGGAGGAGCGGTGGCCAAAGAAAGCCTTAATGTATGTTCCGCCAGAAAGAAGGAAAAGGGGAAGACCACCAAATTCCTGGAGAAGAGAAATTACAAAAACAATGCAATCTAGAGGCTTAGAAGAGGGAGATTGGAGAGATAGGAAAAAATGGAGGCTGAAATGCGGGAAGCGGCAATCGCCGTAGGACCCCCGTTATATGATGATGATGATCTTTGTAAAACATCTTAGATTTTCAAGCAGTAGCGCACCTAGAATTTGCCTCGGGGGGGGGGTTTGGTTGGTCACCAAAATTTTTTTATGATGTTATATCTGGAAACATCCCAATTGAGTTGGTAAAGTATGGACAAAAAATATTACATGAAATGTTGGTTTAACTATTTAACACAAGCTTAAAAGGACAAAATATCCCTCATGTTTGGAGTGTTGGATACATCAGCTCAATATTCAAGAAAGGTGATAACCGCAAATGCTCTAATTATAGGGGAATAACTGTTATCAGCTCAGTGGGGAGGTTATACGGTCGAATAATAAAAGAAAGAATAGAATCAGAATACGAAGACATAGAAGAACAAAATGGATTTCGTGCAGGAAGATCGTGCACTGATGATATATTTGTTCTGCAGTAGGTAACCGAAAAACGGAAGGCAAGAAATCTATCTACCCACCTAATGTTTGTAGATTTAGAGAAGGCATACGATACAGTACCTTTGAAAAAACTGTTTCAAACATTGACGAAAGTAGGTCTCAGTAGATAGTATGTGGATGCTATCGCAAATATATACAAATATGTAAGAAGTGTCGTTAAAAAAGGAAACTTTATATCTGAATCATTTCCGATAACAAATGGGCTTAAACAAGGATGTTGCCTACTCCGACCTTATTTAAAATATATATTCAATTATCGCTAGAACAGTGGAGGAAACAAGAATCCGGAATGGGAATAGACATAGGCGGTGGTTGGACTACATGTTTAGAAAACAAAAGAAAGGAGATGATAAGAAGATCCAGAGTTAGAAATTAGAAACACAAAAACATGCAATTAATATAAATATCTCGGATCTATAATATCTAAAGAAGGCATAAAGCTATTTTCTTGTGGCATTTTAAAGTAATTACTATTTAAATGGGAATAAGCCACAATTAAAGGTTAAAGTAAGTTTATTGACGTTTTAATTTCCACTTCGAAAATCGTTCTCTAAATGAAATTAGAAACTAATGTTTGTATTAGGGAAAGAAATAAAAGGGCAGAATTTACAAAACAGTCATCAGACCAATAATGACATTCGCGTCAGAAACACGACATGACACAGACAGGACAAAAAGGATGTTAGAAACAGCAAAAATGAAAACAATTAGAAAAATTGATGGTAAGACACTATGGGACAGCGCTAGAAGTGCAGATATACGATGTAAATGTAAGGTGAAGAACATCAAGAACTGAGTAAGAAATAGCAGAGTAGAATGGAACGATCATATAAGCAGAATGACAACAAATAGAATAGTAAAAACGACAAGAGGCGGTTCCCCAATAGGCAGACGATCAGTAGTAAGACTAGCAGTCTACATAAAAAAAGAAGAAGATAGTCTGAGTTTGACGTCTTTTAGAAGTAAACAACGTATTTTTGGCAACAATGCAGACGAAATATACAGCGTAAGTTTGTTGATTTGTTAGTAGATGCCGTTGGAGCAAACATAATAATTTATTGAATTATTTTAATATAACGTATTCTGTTCAAAATATAAATTACTTTATTCAATTTTAGAAATACAGAAAACAGTACGAAGTTCGCGCTAGTCCACCTACAGTACCGCCTACTGTACCACCTTTTTTTGTTTTCTGTCAACTTTAAGTTATATAACTTTGATACATTATTTAATACTATGAAATTAGCAATACTAAGTTGGTCACTTAGTTCGTATATTGTTTCCGATTTGTTGGCTTTCGTTTAAATTCGTGTTAATTTCGGTTATTGCTGCAAAATCTGTTTTCTTTTCGTGCAATATCTTAGCTAGTTGAATTTCTTTATGACCCATTCTTTGATATTCTTAGTCGCTGTTTAAAAAATACTTTCAGAAAAATATTGAGCCATTTTTTACGTTTCACAAAAACACACAAATGTTTTTCTCATTTTATTTTAAATTAATTAGTAGGTGGAGTGACTCTTGTTCAAGCGCACTTTATATGAGAAGCTAACAACTGCACGAACTAACGTAATTAATAAACCGTAGAAGGGACTTGCACGTATTTAGCTAGCGTCCGATCCCAATTTTGGTTAAATAAAACATAACTTTATTCCGCATGTAACAAGCAGTTGTGTGTTGTTTAATTATTTGAATTGGGCAGAATTTATTATCATTACGAGAGTGTTCTATTTGGAAACCACTTTATTGCTATTTCTCATTTTAGTTACGTTCTATTGTTTTTTGTAATTGTTTGGAAACTACACACACCGGCTAATTTAAAGGAACAGGTTATTAATGCAATGTATTCCTTTATATTTCTATTTTATAGACTATATCTAAGGTAATTCCGGGATAGTTGCCCCACGTAAAAAGAAAAATGTCTAGAAAAATATTTTTTATGTTTATTTATATAATTATATCACCGGCTTGCCTCGCAAGCCGGTGGTCCGGAGCTCAAATCCTACCGCCGGCAAGAACATCTAGACATTTTAAAAATGTCTATAGGCCCCAGGTCGACTCAGCCTGAATAAAAATGAGTACCTTGGGTAAAACCAGGGGTAATAATAGACGGTTGAAGCGTAGCACTGGCCATGTTACCTTCCTTGTATACCGTAGGCCCTAGATATAGCAGACTACCCTGCTATACTCCCAAAGCCGCGACAGCGGTATAAAACGGGAGACTATTATTATTATATAATTATAAAGAAACGACATATGAAGTGTTATTAACCTTTACGTACTAAACAATAAAAATTGAAAAGTGATTTTGTTTTCACTTGAAGCATGTTTAAAATTTCTTTAAATTATTCAAGGAATGAACAAGGAAAGAACTTTGCCAAATGTTCCCTGTTTTCTTTATCTAGTCTTTGCTAAATAGAAATCTTTACCTGACCTGTGCTATTCCTGTTTGGTTGTCTACCTTCTCGTCTGCCGAAATCAAACCGAGGGATTACGGATTGAAAACCGTAATTCATTGCTACCTGTTGCCGAGGACCAAGTGTCAAGTGACTGTATTGAAGGCCTAACGCCACTATCTGTATCCACCTGTGGCATATTAATTGTGAGTAGTAAATTTTATTGACTAAAGCTCAATTTTGATACCTAAACCGTAAGAATTTGATTTATAACGTTCAGTTTAGTGACCTTGCTGTTTATGGTTAAACGGAACGAACTATTATGAGTTTGAACCTACGATACAATATATGTATAAATTATGGACCATTTCTTTTATATAAATGTAGGGTATGGACCATTTCTTATATATATATATATATATATATATATATATATATATATATATATATATATATATATATATATATATATATATATGTATGTATAAATTACGGACAATTTCTTTTATATTAATGTAGGGTATATTTATGTTAAATTTCATATATAGATTTGAGGATCACATTCAATAAAAAAATTTTTGGTAAACGTTTAAGTGTTCTCAAGGCATAATAATAATTTTTATGACGAATATTGACTATTATAATGTTCCTTGTTTTCTTCTATTCTTGAGAATACTACATTATGCAGAATTATTTTCCAAAAAAAGATATTTTTTGTTTTTATTCGATTATAAATTAATCAACCACTTATCTCGTGTCATCTAACAGTGCGTAAAGATTGTTATAGTGTATTTTTTTATATACCTCAATATAATTTTGTTGACGAGCTTTTTGCTTTTTATTTTGATTGTTATGATATGAATATATATTATTGTGCATGGTGTATCTCTTTCAGGCATTTTTACGATTTATATTATTTGTTTTATCGTATAATTAGTGTATATGTGTCGAAATATTAAGTGTGTACCGCATGATCAAAATACCTTTTCTCTCACGGTTTATTTTATTCTCGCGTATCTTAACTGTATCTTATCTTTCTCGGTATCGTATTTTCTATGTCTTAAGGTTTCCCTGTTCCTCCAAAAGTAGGGTGGTGTCCAAATAATTCCCTTCTCTTATCTTCCAAATTCTCGTCTCTTATCTTCTAACTTCTCGTCTCTTATCTTCTAACTTCTCGTCTCTGTAACTTCAGTACTTCTCTAACTGATTCTTTATATTTGAGCTGTAATAAGAGCCCCGACCAAGATACCTCTACAAGACTGAAGCCCGAGCCTAGTACCGTTCTTTGTGTAACCTCTAATCTGTCATCAAAGAGGGTACACACTGAAAAAACATTACATAGAAAAAATTGTTTTGGCTATCTAATCCTTTAAGCAAATTATGCACTCTAACCAGTCGACAGATTCTGTTTTTTGGAAGTAAATTTCTAAACATTCGACACACTCTTCATTATTTCAGAGCGCTCTGAAGTTCTTTTGTCTTTTTGGTCTCTTGGTTTGCTTCAAAGACATCAAGGGCGTGTCGGTAGAAGTTGATGTGTCGCTTTGATAATCCGCATTCAGTGCTGTTTGAGTTTATTTCATATTTTCTGTTTCTAACCTAGGATTTTTGGCAACGCTGTTGTTCTTTTGAACTTGATTCGACCTTCTTAGATTGGCGGCAGACTGTTTCTTTGTATTTCTCTGTTTTTTTGGCAATACGGGAATTGGATTTATCTCAAATAGGAATTTCGATGGTGTTTCATCTAAAGTCTGGGTAGTCACAACATTCTGCTCTGGTGGCGATTGTGAATGAAATTGTCTAGAAGTTCCTGGGACTGGCGACTGTGATGGAGATTGTCTAGAAGTTCCTGGGACTGATAGAGATCATCTAGAGGTTACTGGTAGTGATAGTGAAGGAGATTGACCATTTAGTGTTGCACGGTTAATGGTGTTGGAGTTTTCAATTTGCTTTTTTTTCAAGTGTGTCTGAGATGGCATAGAAATGGTCTGGAATAATTTCTGGATTCAAAGGAAATATACCAGTGGCTTTAAATTCCGAAAGCCCAATTTCAACTGAAGCTGCTTTTCCCCAAGCTTTTTCAATTATTGAACCTGCTTGAAGGTGAGTAATGCGCCTTCCAGGGTGATTTATCATCCACTGCTTTGATACTCTTCTTAAATGATGCTTCAGTAATTTAAAATATTATCGATCTAATGGTTGTAGAGCTCAAGTGGTGTAACTTGGAAGACCAATTAAGGTAATCTCATTTTAATCTGCAAACTCCAGCATGTCTACGATGAGATGAGTGGCCGTCTAAAATAAGAACTTTTCTACCTGGCGGTTTTTTTTACAAAATGTTCTTTAAGCCATTTTAAAAAGAGCTCTGAAGTGATGTATGAAGATTTTTATTCATAAATACTTTAGAACCGGTTGGAAGCCCATCTCCAAACTCTTTCTTCTCTCTTACCCCTTTATAAATAACAACTGGGGACAGAAATATTCCCTCTGTGCTGCAACATGCAATGATTGAAACGTTTTCCCCTCTCTCACTTGATAATAATGTATGCACATCTTTGGCTCCTTTTGTGGCAATTACGGTATTGGCTTCATTATTGATTCGGTATCCGGTTTCGTCCATATTAAAGATGTTTCCTGGTTTGTCAAACATATTTTATTCCTGAAATACATCTTTAAGCAGATACAAAAAACCTTTGCCCCTTCCCTGTTCATGCCTTCACTTGTTGCAATAGATAGTGCTTGCGACTGCCGTGCACTCAGTGTCTTATTTCGATTTAAAAATGATTCCAACCAATCGTAGCCGGCCAGTTCAGTCTCTTGGTTAAATATATGGTTGATCCCCAATTTTGTTACGCCAATTTTTTGTTTGCAAATTGTTACGCCAATGATCTTAAAGTGGTCCGATCCGGCGCAAATCCGTTTAAATAAATTTGTTTAAATAAATAAAGACTACTGTTCACATTGCGACTACTTGAATTCCATTCTGGGGTGTCTCAAGAAATCATTATGTAAAAAAATCTCATGGGAATATTTTTTCGAACCAAGCTTTTCGAATTGTCTTCTGGTAATTTTTCTTCATACCCAGAAATTAAACGAATTCTTTGACTACATTAAAGCACTTACAACAAAAATAGTCCAGTGATTGAATTGTGTAAAATGTATTTCTCCAATATTAGGTATTTAACACGATTCGATAGTATTTTTTAAATCATTCTTATAATTGTAAATAACTCTAAACAGCGCCTCTAAATTGTATAGAACTTCTGACAAAATCTAAAGCTATATATTTACCTCTGTTTACACAATCGTTAGAATTCTATTTTACTATACAGTCGAATAGTAATTAATAGTAATAGTTGAAATTAATTTTGCATACCATCCGCATTTAATTATTTAATATTATGTAGATTAAACGTTGAGCGAGATTTGATACTGCAATTTTCAGCAAATCCGGAATGCGAAACTACCGTTATTGAATTTCTGCTAATGTTATAAGCTATGATGGTTACAATACATGTACGAACTTTCGAATACAGAGGTCATTTTTTTTATTACTAAAAGAAACATCATCTTCGCTTGCATTTCTCATATTATTAGCCATTCATCAATATTATCGTATAGTCCGTATTATAAACGTCAACTGACTAACCGAGACTCACCGAACTAACTGTATCGAGAACCGTCGAGTTTTAAGGGAAATCCCGAAACAGGTCGATTTTTGTTATAAAATACCCATCTTATAACGTACATGGAGTAGGGATGACGTCACCGCTGTGAGTGTAGTGACATAACCGTTAATTTTTTTAAATAGAAATTGGTATAATGCGACACCTCATTTGAATGAGAATTTAATTCTCTATTTAACGACATTACATTTTTAACTAAAATATTTTTTTAAGGGTACAAAAACAATTTTTTTTTAATTTAAATTCAACTAAATTACAACTAATGATTTAATTCAAATGTACTTTAAAGTAACCAAATTATGGATAACAATTATTTTTATTAAAATTAAATTTAAAATTAATATTATAATTAAAAAAGCAAAAATAAGTAAAAATAATAATGGACACAAAAAGTTATCCCATAAAACACTGAAACTTTTTTTCAAATGTTAATTCAAGCAAGTGATAGTAGCATAGTTACTGTAATATTTATTGACGTAAATGTTTGGATTTTGTGAATTGTCATCAGTTGTTAATTGTAATTTTTACTTTTGAATACTAAATTATGGCTCATCTAAATGAAACACAACGCATAGAAATATTAAATCTTAGCGGATGCGGAGATAAAAAAAGAACACAGAACGAGGTATGTAATTTATTCAACGCAAAATATCCAGACAGACCCATCAGCCAATCAACAGTAAGTAAAATAGTCCGAAAATTTGGAGAAACTGGGCACGTTAAACATATTCCAAACGCTGGGCGTCCTAAAATTGAAGACAATGTGAAACTTGATATTTTATTATATGTACATGACAATAGTCACAGTAGTTCCACACAAATGGGTGAATATGCTGGAGTTTCCCAACGATCGGTATTACGTATTTTAAAAAAAGAAAAATACAATCCCTACAAAATTCAACTACATCAGGAATTAAACGACGACGATCCCGATCGCCGGCTTCAATTTTCTGAAATTATGCAGGATTTATGTATCCACAAACCACATTTCATCAATCAAATCCTTTTTTTCCGATGAAGCCACATTTTTTATAAATGGTACCGTGAATCGTCAAAATTGCAGATATTGGAGTCAAGAAAACCCACATTGAATGACTGAGTCACACACGCAATATCCTCAGAAAGTAAATGTATGGGCAGGGATCATTAATGACAGAGTTATTGGCCCTTTTTTCTTTGAAGAAAATCTAACAGGAGAACGTTATTTAACTTTTTTGAGAAACCAACTTATACCTGTCCTTGCTAACATGTATCCAAATGCTAATAATCCAAATTTACCTAGTGAAAATATCTGGTTTCAACAAAATGGAGCCCCTTCGCATTACGCACGTGAAGTACATCAATTTTTAAAGCATTTCTTTCCCAGGAGGTGGATCGGAAGACGAGGTTTTATAGAGTGGCCAGCAAGGTCGCCAGATCTAACACCTCTAGACGTTTTCCAGTGGGGTTACATATAATCAAAAATTTATGTTAATAGACCCCAAAACTTACAGGACTTGAAAGATAGAATTAGGCATGAAATGAGTCTAATTACTCCAGAAGTCATCCGCAATGTACTTGACGAATGTGTCCGTAGATTCGCATATTGTCAAGAAACCGATGGATGGCATTTCGAACAACTAATTTAAAATAATTATTATGCATAATTTGGTTACTTTAAAGTACATTATTAATTAAATCATTAGTTGTAATTTAGTTGAATTTAAATTAAAAAAAATTGTTTTTAAACCCATAAAAAAATATTTTAGTTAAAAATGTAATGTCGTTAAATAGAGAATTAAATTCTGGTTTAAATGAGGTGTCGCATTATACCGATTTCTATTTAAAAAAAATAACGATTACGTCCCTACACCTACACCGGTGACATCATCCTTACTCCATGTAATATTCCATAATTTAGCCGTTCACTATATATATATATATATATATATATATATATATATATATATATATATATATATATACACTTAAAAAAATATAACAAAGATAACTTAATATTGTACATAAGAAAACATGTAATGAATGAAAGTCATTATGTAATGAATATAAAAGTAAATTAACATAAAAAATCAAAATGAAACCCTGCGTTTACGTTCATCCCATAGGTGCTCGATGTCCATTGTTGTTATATTGGTGTTGGTAATCTTTCGTAATCCACGCTGTGTGACATCGAGCGTTATCATGCATTAGCATGAAACCGTCACCTATGTAGCAGACGTAAGAAACAACATGGTCTTAGAGAATATCCGTAATGTAACGATCCGCTGGGAAACCCCCTCCACCAGGCACGAACACAAGTTCTTTTTTTCCTTCTAAAGATATACCACCCCAAAACATACACGAACCACCTCCATAGCTTACTGTTTCGACAATGCCGCACTGAGCAAATCGTTTTCCGGGCCTCCGGTAGTGTGAAAGTGACACCTCGTACATTTCTTAAGGATTGTTGAAGCTCAACTCCTGTCGCGTGCCGATTCCGAAAAGCACTCAGGACAATGAATCGATCATCCCTCTCTGTCGTTACATGTCGCCTATCCGAACCTGGTCGTCGACTGTAGCTACCGGTCTTCTGGTATTGACGGTAAACCCTTTGGACTGCAGACTGCGTCATAAGTAGGCCACCAACGACAGTCTCTTGACTATAGCCCTCTGGTAATAATACAATTACCTCTATAATAGATAATATTTTTTTGCAATAGTTGTTTTAATTCAAAGTAAAACAACATAAAATTGTAACGATATATTTTGCCTACCACATTGGGTATCACTTATACTGCCCTCCTTAGTCAAAAAACCTAAATTTTCACAATTCACACTTTTGTTATATTTTCATCAGCACTCAAACTTTTTCAATATTTTTCAATTTTAACTGCCTTATAGTGTGTTTTATAATACAGTAGACTCCCTCTATAACGAGAACTGAAATGGCAGACTAATTACCTCGTTATAAGCCGATCTCGTTATATCAGACAACAATATTACTGTGCACACATATGAATATGTAGTTTTCTAAATCATTAACTTCCTGTAGTTAAGCCATTCGGAGCAATATAAGATGCTAATAAATATTGTTTGAATACATTAAAACAAAAAAGAGTTGTTTACTTTTATTGTCAATGATAGACGTTAAAACAAAAAATCTGTACTTACATTTTTTTCCAACTACATAATGTATAAAGCGTATTTCCAAGAATAACATAAACCTTCTGCAATTTTAAGAACTCTCTCATTTTAACTGCTTTAAATTGTCAAGTTTCATTCTATCTATCATATTTTCTAAAGATGTGAAACAGTTGTACCTATTTATTCATTATAAAGAAGTTTATTGCGGGCGGCAGTTACGTTTATTGAGGGGCCGTTTAAAAAGGCATTTATTTATAGCCACGACCGGGCCAAAAACGTAAAAAAAATACGTTTTTGGATCTTATTTTCTCTCGTTATAACCAAATTTGCCTCGCTATAGAGGGTTATAGTTCAATAGAAATTTCACGGGACATCTAATGTATCTCGTTATAAGCGAAACCTCGTAATAACCGTGTTCGATATAGAGGGAGTATACTGTACAATTATATTTTAGATTACTGATTTTTCTAAAATTTGTTGCTATATATAACCAAACAATGAGATAAGCCTTTTTTGCTTAATATAAATAATAAATTTGACTAATCGAAAAGGGCATTTCTATCGAAAACAAATCAGTCAGTGTGATACCTTTTTAGTACTAACACTATGAATTAGTTTTAAGGGAGTTTTCTGAACACTTGAAACTTAAACACATTTACCAAAATAATAAACTTAATATAGTACAGAAACCAAATATAGGCTGAATTCGATAGAGATGTAATTAAATAGCAAAACTTTTTTTATAAAATTAAAAAATTTATTAAACGCCCCTTTTTTAATGTTTTACACCCTCAGCTAAAGCAAAAAAAAAACTTTTCCGCAAATTAACAGTTCTAATCAGACACTGGAAGATTTTCCCAAAACCTAATCCGTTCTTTTCCTATGATTCCTCCTAGGTATGTGATTATGTTGTTCTTCTGTTTAGTAGATATTCCCTTATAAGTTATTCGGTTTAGGGTTTTGTGATTTTTGAGTTTAGAAAATTGATATCCTTGTACTCCTTTTCATCATTTTTGTATTTAATTGACTGTTTGCCTCTTGAAAAAACTACTTCTACCATGTCATGCAGGTACGGTCGTGGTACAATTTTGTTGAGTTTGTATTGAGATGAGAACTCAGCCCAAACAAGAAAGTTTTGTAATGTATGGCCTGGTTCAAAATATCTTAGACTTACTTGTGCACTGTTTGTTTCATCTGAATTTATTAGGTACAACAAAACAGAAAATAGAGACCAGTTTTTGTTTTGAGATGAACAGTTATCTAACCATATTGTTATGTTTTCACTTCCCTTTTAAACAATGGAAATTGGTTAAAAGTACTGATTAACTCGTCTTTGGTCCGACCAAACAGGCCATTGTGCCACACAGTAGCAAAAGGTTTGCAATGGTTTAGCTTTTTTCCCACTGGTACAAATGTTTCATTGTACACAGATACTCTATGTGTAAATATGGCAGATTTAAACATCTGTAGCCTGGGAAGCATAATTACTTTTTCCATGTCTGCGCAAAAAACTATGGACTTTTCATTTTCTTCCTTTTCTTTGTCTTCAGTGTATAATTTTCTTGATTTATTTGACTTTTCCCGGTGAGCTTTCCATTTAGTACAACTCTCACACGACTCATCCAGGTTTTCTTTGTCATGGGTTTTGTCATGTTTATTAAATTGCTGACACAACTCGCACTCCTCGTGGCCAAGTTTAACAATAATTGATATATTCATGTCTTTAGCTACTTTTCTATACTTTTCATATGAACACACATAAGAAGGATTTTTTTCTTTGAAGTCTTTAAACATACAAGTGAAGCTCAATTCGCTGGTAAGATATAAACGATTATGAGCATGATCCCTGCGTTAATGAGCGATCGAGGGTCCAAAATAATTGATGTGCTGTTTGATTAGGTCGCTATTAATCTTGTTGTGAGGTTCTTTCGTACATCTTGAGTCTTTTTGAGGAACACAGAGTTTCTGTTGATTTTGAAAATGTTCCGGAATACTTTGTCATTACCTTTGTCATAGCCCAAGGTACTTATAAAAAAAAAATTTAAACACTATTACAGATTCTCCATTTTCATTTTTCAATGTCTAACGAAATGAGTTGTTTCTTTTAATCTTTTCACCCTGGGAAACAACGATTCTTTACTTTAAAGGTACATTTGATACTGGTGCAGTATGAAAGATTTTCTTTCATTTTGATTATTGATCTTCCAAAAAGATTCATTCAAAAACTGCCTCCTTTCCTCACTAACTTTTTGGGAACACTTGAGAGGGCATTCAGTATTACAACCTGGTTTTACTGAATGTTTTTCCACCATTACATTGAGCTTCTGTTTCTTCCTTTGATCTACTGTTAAGTTATATTTTTTTTCTTTTTCGGATTGTACCTTTTTTGGTGTATTGGTCAGTTGAAGTAGGCCTAACACTATTTTTTATTTTCTAAAGGGATTTCTAGTTCCAAGTTTTCATCAGTTACATTGCTGGGGTTAGGCTCAATAACTACACCTTGGACTAGTGGTTGAACAGTTGTACTAGGCATAACACTACTCTCATTTTCTGTTAATTCAGGATTTAAAAAAATTCTAGTTCCATATTTTCACTGTATTCGGTACTAAAGTTAGGCATCAACATTACTGCATTGACTAGTCGTTGCAGCTCATACAGTTCGGGACTTTTGAGAATTTCTTCAGAATTTATAGATTCATAACCTGCCTCTCCTAATTGTTCTGCCGGTAACGGCTGCAGTTCTGTTAGCTCGGAGCTTGAAAAAAGGATTTGAGTACTTTCTTCTAAAATTATACTATCTGACGACTTTTTTTGGCTTACTAAGTTCCTTTTCTTCAAATTCAGAGTCACTTGAAAAGTCACTTACTTGCGTTGCTGGAGGTGTCGTTATGGTACCTTACCAAGCTCTTGGAACTCTGCGAAGTAAAGCTCATCTTAGTCTTTTTATTTAGTGCCAACATGACCATTTTTTTTAGCACGAGATTCACTTATTGTTGATCTGAAAGAAACATATTGCATTGAAACACTTAATACATAATAATAAGTGAAATCAATTTGATATAAATAATAGTGCTTTAAATTTAATGCTTCTGATATGTAGCCTAAATAAATATGATCTGTTTAACCTACACAAGAAAGTCAAAGAACTGGCAGGACTAAGAAAACAAAATCCCACTTGTGCAATTCTGGATGGACACGGTACTGCTATAACACATACGGACGAGAAAATACAAACATGGGCAGAATATATCGATGAATTGTTCGATGATGAAAGAGGAGATCTGGAGCACATAGAACTTACGTCAGAAGAAATAGGTCCATATATTACACAAGAAGAAATATTACACGCATTAAAAACAATGAAGAGTGGGAAAAGCCCTGGACCTGATATGCTTCCTATAGAAATCCTAAAAATTCTAGATGAGAAGCACATTGATGTTTTAGTGACACTCTTGAACCAAATTTATAGTTCAGGCGTATTACCCAAAGAGTGGTTAACATCTATTTTTATTTGTCTCCCTAAAAAGAAAAACGCAAGAGAATGCAGCGATTACCGCACCATTAGCTTAATGTCTCATACGCTAAAGTTACTACTTAAAGTCATCCATAACCAAATATATCACAAACTGGACATAGACGTTAATAATACACAATTTGGTTTTCGCAAAGGCCTAGGAACACGTGAAGCTCTTTTTTCACTTAATATACAAATACAAAGATGCCTGGACGTCAATCAAGATATATACGCATGTTTTATTGACTATAATAAAGCATTCGATAAAGTACGACATAAACATTTAATGAATGAATATAAGGTTGAATGCTCGAATAAATGAACTTTGATCAAATAAAAAATATTTGATCAAAGTTCATTTAATGAATGTCCTGAAATCAAAGAAGATTGACTACAACGACCTCAGGATCATATCAAATTTATACTATAAACAGCGAGCAAAAGTACGTGTTAACGAACAGCTGTCAGAAGAAATTGAAATTAGATGTGGAGTAAGACAGGGATGTGTATTGTCGCCAATTCTTTTCAATGCCTACTCCGAAGAGGTCCTGAAAAAAGCTCTTGAGGGTGAAACAGCTAGAATAAAGGTAAAAGGAGTTCCCATTAACAACATTAGATATGCGGACGACACTGTGATCTTAGCCGAAAACATTGAAGATCTTCAGAGACTGGTGACCAGAATAGCAGAGTATGGAAAAGAATATGGTCTAACAATGAATGTCAAGAAGACGAAATTTATGAGAATATCGAAAAGTCAAAGAAATAACGAGAATCTTCTAATAAACGAAACCAACGTCGAACAAGTGGACAAATATGCATACCTGGGAACAATGATTAACTCCACAAATGATTACAATCAGGAGATAAAAATAAGAATAGAAAAGGCTAGAGCAAATTTCAACAAAATGAGAAGAGTTCTATGTACCAGGGATTTAAAACTGGAACTAGGAGTTAGGTTGGCGAGGTGCTATGTTTTTTCGACTTTATTTTATGGAATGGAATCTTGGACCTTGAATGCGACATCAATGAAAAAACTGGAATCATTTGAGCTGTGGGTGTACAGAAGAATTCTGAAAATATCATGGACAGAACACGTTACAAACAAAGAGGTTCTGGGAAGGATGAACAAAGAAATGGAAATTTTAAATTTAATAAAAACAATAAAGTTAGAATATCTCTGACATATTACACGTGGAGAGAAATACACCTTGCTCCAACTGATTATTCAGGGAAAGATCCAAGGAAAGAGAAGCATAGGGAGGCGTAGAATGTCATGGCTGGGCAACCTGAGAGAGTGGTACGGATGTACATCAAATGAACTTTTCAGAGCAGCCGTCTCAAAAGTCCGAATAGCTGTGAACATTGCCGACCTCCGCCGCGGAGATGGCACTTGAAGAAGAAGAAGATATGTAGCCTTAATATTCCTAATTCTTAACTAGATTGAACCTAATTTGGGTTATAAGTTGTTAATAACAGCTTCTTAATAAATAAATAGCTTGTTAGGCTTTGCCAAAGCTGCTACCAAAACGATATGGTTAGGTAGGCCTAGGCCTAACTTAACTTTATTATTGCTTTTCTGTTTAGTTAAAAATATGCATGTGTAAAACTTTCAAATTTATATTCTTCATAATACGTAGTTGTCAGGCAAGTACTAAGAGCTGTCACCTAAATATGATTTTAGAAGCAACCATTTAAGCCAATGATGCGAAAACAATTCAAAATTCAAACAATTGATTTAAACATGAAAGTAAAGGCTGAAAGCGCTGAATCTTTATATTCACAGCAGTTACCATTTGAACATGTGTTAATTGCCGCCGCTGCATGACTACCTCTGCGTTTAATAATCTTGTTTTAGTAAAATTTTAAGCAAATACAGACTATATTAAATTTAGTATTTAAAGCACTATTTCTTTACAATTTAAAGCAATTAATCGTACGGATTTGAGGCGCTGTCACTTTTGCCTTAATAAAACAGTGCAATTGACAGATTTATTTATATGGCATATCTTGATTTGTAGAAAACAAATTTTTAAATCGTGTGGTATGTAATAACAAAAAAGTTTTTAAGTTTTTATTGAAAACAGTGGAATAATAATGGTGCTCCTTAAACATTTTTGATGTGTGTATATGACGAGTTACGCTATCCTCCGTTCAATGCTATAATTTATTCCGAATAATACAATGAGAATTTTGTCCTCTCTTATAAATGCTTCTAACTATATTCATTTTTGAGTTTCCAACTTAATGAAGCCATTCTTTAAAAGCCCATGGGTATAACTTTCTTTATGTCTTCAGAACGTCGCAATATTTCTATAATTTTTATTATACATTAATTTAAAGCGAAATTTTAACTTCAAAGAAAATCCCATCTGGGCTAAATATGCTGTACATCCAGTAGGTCTTTTGAAAAATTTTGTTTGCAGAAAATGAATTCAAATGGTTATCTGAGGCGGAAGATGGCACAGAAAGATATAATGGATATTAAATGAAACGGATATAAAGTTTCTTAAATAAAATAGATTAAGGAAGATACGTGTCAGATATGAACTTTCAACTGTAAGTTATAAATAAATTTTATCCGGGCTTAGCGTAATATCGTAGCGGTCTATGCAAAATTTGCCCCAAGCAGAGTTTTAAAGTTTTGTTAATTGTCTTTTGTTTGTGTATTAATAATAATATCAAAATTAGGTTTATAATCAATATTTAATTATTAGGGAATTTGAATGCGAAAACAGAACCAACTGTAGACTTTAAGTACCACAAAGCAAAATTTTGAGCTTACGAAAAATTTATTAATTGAACAATGTATGAATAAAAATACATTTTATTAAACAAAACTATTTATTTTTAACTTAAAACATACAAATTTAAACATATAAACACTAAAAAAACACAAAATTTCAACATCAATAAAAATTGGGACCATTCCCTAGAACTCAAATGTAGGATATTCCCTATATTATTGAACGGAGTTGAATCGTGGACTCTCATAGAGTCCACTTAAACACAATAAAAACAACCAAAGTCGAATACCTTAGTCACATAATGAGCAACAGCGAAAAATTTTACAGGGAAAAGTATACACATACATATACTTTAAATTTCTGCAGGAGCTATATCTGCTTTCAATGTTTTTCCGGGTTTGCCTCCGCGATGCATAATTTTGGTTTTGAGAGAAACCATTATTTTGACGACGTTTCGGCAAGATTGCACTTGTCATTGTCAAGTCTGGTCAAGTAACTCTTCTTTCTGGTGGTTGAATGAGTTTCCCGGTCGAACCGGTTACTTATTACAAAGAATTATGACGCGCTTCTCTCGAACGGTTCTTAGCAGCGCTTCTTGTGATTGGCTCTGTATCAAACCACGTCACCACTGACGGTATAAATTAACCGTCTGCTTTTCCCAGTAGCAGTATTGCATTGATTAGTGATCAGTGTAGTAGTGTCTGTGGGCTCGGGAGACTAAGACCTCGAAAGCCCTGAGGGAGACATCAGAGAAGATGTCACAAGCTCGGCGCAGTGATACGGCTCGGCATTTCAACCCGGAAGCCTGTTGAGGTTAATATTAATTCTTGTAATAGTATTAATTTTATGTTTGAGCTACTCTTATGAGTTACACCCCATTTTGATACCGCCAACGAAACCCCATTCCTTTTAAAAATAAGCGCTCCTTATCTACGAATTTCTTATTATAAAAGCAGACGAATAATAATTAAGAGCACGTAAGTCTTTTCCCTGTTAATCCTTCTTATATTCTTTTTTTTTAGAGTGTCGACTCCCTATGAAGGTTGGCAATCATAATGGCTATTTTTACTGACTATTTTCATTTTTGAACTTGCTGCTCTCTGCTCTTCAGCCAAAAATTCTACCTTCGGCTAACAGATCTTTTTCCTTAAATCTTTCCCTGTATTATGAGTCTCAAAATATTGTTATTTTGGTCCTACGTGTCCTACGTCTTCTAATTTTCTTGTTTGTATAGTGTTGATTAGTTCTGTTTTCTTACCAACCATCTTCAATACTTCTTTATTTGTAATTCTATCAGTTCATGATATTTTTTTTTTAGCTTTACGTGTCTCAACAGCGTAAGTCACTGACACAGGTACAATTTTATTACATTACATTACAAGAATATACAGTAACATTACAATTAATAAAGAAATACATTAAACATTGGTACAATTATTAATTATTAAATTCTAAACTACGTTTCTTCTTCTAAATATCTTGGTAAAGCTTGGTTTTCATAGAGGAAATTAGTAAGGTTTTGGAATTGATCTGGCGAACTGAGAATATTTTGTAGGTTTTGACTCGAAAGATTATTTTTTCTTTCGGTGTTAAAGTGGGGACAATCTACGAGAATATGTTTAACAGAATTTTTAATACTCCGCGGAATAAACAGATTTCGAAAGCCTCTTTTTTTTTAAATTGCATTTTTTTTAATGTCTAAAGATTTCTATATGTTAGAAGTGGCTTTATTCGTGTAAATTCTGATCTAGCAATCTCTATTCGCCTTTTTATTTCTGCAGTATGATCATTGGTTTTATAAGTTCCCATGTACTGATATTTTTCTACTTGTTTTATCACGTAACCATTTATTGTCAATATGTGGTGTACTTATATTTTGTGGTATTTTTGTAATTAGCGTATATTTCCCTTTTTTATCGTTTATAATAATTTCCATCTCAGCATTATTCATACTTAAGCTTTCGATGTTGTAGGTTTTCTATTCTCGTTGCCATGATTACAGTGTCATCTGCATATCATAAGTTCTTTATTAATTTTCCGGTAATGGTAACTCCCAGCTTTGATATTATTGAGCGTATTTTTAAAACATTTTTCAGAATATAAGTTAATCAAAAATGGTGATAAAACGCATCCTTGTCTAACTCCTTTACAAATTTTCATTTCTTTTGACTTCTTCTTTAAGTGCCATCTCCGCGACGACGGTTGGCAATCATCATGGCTATTCTGACCTTCGAGGCAGCTGCTCTGAACAATTGCCTTGAGCTGCAACCAAACCACTCTCTCAGGTTCTTCAACCAGGAAACGCGTCTTCTTCCTACGCTTCTACTACCCTCTACTTTTCCTTGAATTATGAGTCTCAAGATGTTGTATCTTTCGCCTCTCATCACATGTCCGAGATATTGCAATTTCCTTTCTTTTATTGTATTTTCCCTTTCCCTCTCTCTATTCCCCCTCTGTCTATTCTCCTTTTTTGTATTCGTGACTCTATCTACCCATGGAATCCTTAACAATCTTCTAAATGTCCACATTTCATTCAAATCAAAAGTCGATTTATTGTATTCCGGTTTAATGTCCATGATTCAGCTCCATAGTAGAGTACACTGTGTACATAGCATTTAATTAGCCTTATTCTGAGGGCCAATGTCAGATCTTTGCTGCATAAAATCTTTTTCATTTTCACGAAGTTGGCACGTGCTTTTTCAATTCTGACTCTTATTTCTGCAGTATAATCGTTATTTTCTGTGATTATCGTTCCCAAGTAAGTATATCTTTTTAATCTTTCAATCTGCTGGCCTCCTACTGTATCGTCGCATACCTAATGTCGCATACCTAAACTTCAGAATAAGCATTAAACAATAACGGCGACAGTATGCAACGTTGCCTGACCCCTCTCCTTATCTCCACTTCTTCTCTTCCAATATTCACATTTGATCGTTGGCTCTACTATAAATTTGATATCAATGTTGCATCCCTCACATCCAGATTCTTGTTTTTGAGTATTTCTATAAGTCGGTCATGTTTTACCTTATCGAATGCCTTGTTGTAGTCTATAAAGCATACATAAAGATCTCGATTAACATCCAAAAATCTTTGAGTCAACACGTTAAAAGAAAATAGTGCCTCTCTTGTGCCCACTCCATTCCTAAATCCAAACTGAGAATCACTAATATCCATTTCCAGCTTAGCGTGTATTCTATTATGGATGATTTTAGGCAGTGTTTTTAAGGTATGTGACATTAGACTGATCGTTCGATAATTACTATTACATTATTTGGCATTTACTTTCTTTGGTAGACAAATAAATGTTGATTGGATGTTGATCGAATTTTGATTTCACGTGGAATGATTCTTGTGGAATAGATTGTGTTTAGTAGTTGGACTAAAAGGTCTATGTTATTTCATTGACCAGTTTTACCAATTCACTTGGCATTTCATCTGGACCAGCAGCTTTATTATTTTTCATGGACTTTACCGCATGCATAACTTCTGATTTTGTTATTTCGGGTCCCTCGTCTTTACTCTGATTATCTTCATATGTATTTTCCTGTCTCTGGTCATGGAATAATTCCTCTATAAATTCTTTCCATCTTCTTAATTTTTGTTCTGTCTCCACTAAAATGTTTCCTTGTTTGTCCATTAGTATGCTTTTTTGTTTTGCTACCTTAGCTAATTCTTTAACTTTCTTATAGAGATTGAAGTTATCATATTTGTTTTGTAAGTCTTCTATTTCTTGGCATTTTCCAGCGAAATAAGTCTCTTTAGCTTCTCTTATTTTCCTTCTTCTGACTGTTGCCCATTAATTTGAACAACGTTTATTTGGTTCCAATATTATGTTTCGATTGTCTTAATGATTTTACTGTCAATGTGCTTATTCATAAGAATGTATGTTAGTTTTCCATGTCTTACATTATCAAAAGCTTTTTAGCAGTCAACAACGCACAAGTGTAGGTCAACGTTTACATCACGACATCACTGAATCAGTAGGTTAACGGCAAATAATCCATTTATATTTAAATGGGAATAAGCCACAATTAAAGGTTAAAATACGGTTATTGACGTTTCAATTTCCACTTCGGAAATCGTTCTCAAAATACAAACGATTTGTATTTTGAGAACGATTTCCGAAGTGGAAATTGAAACGTCAATAAACGTATTTTAACCTTTAATTGTGGCTTATTCCCATTTGAATATAAATTAATTTAAAATGCCACAAGAAAATAGCTTCAGAACAATATGGCAAATAATCCTTCTCAACTACCCATTCCATTTTGGAACTCAAACTGCGTCTCACTAATCTCTTCCTCTCATTTTTCATAGATTCTCTTGTGTATTACTTTAAGTAGTACGTTTAAAGTATGACTCATGAAGCTGAGTGTTTGATAGACGGAGCACTTTTTTGCTGCTTGTTTTTTAGGGAAGGTTATAAATGCTGACTTCAGCCACTCTTGAGGTATTATTCCAGTATCGTACACCGTGTTGAACAAATCTGCCAATACTTCCTAGTTATCCTCTTCCACTAGTTTTAATAGTTCTACAGGTATTTCGTCCAATCTAGCTGCCCTATTATCTTCAGATTTTTTGATAATAGCTTATTTTATTTCATCCATCTTAATGTGTTATGTCTCTAAAAGATTTAATTCTTGTATTTCACTTCTTTATCTTGGAAAAGTTCTCCAACGTACTCCTCCCACCTTCTTAATTTCTTGTGTAGATCTATTAGAAGTACTCCTTTCTTGTCTTTTATGTGTACTTGTCGACTTTTTTAACACATTTCGGTCACTTCTTGTTTTTGTGCTTATTTCTCATATCATATTTTTTTTCTAGTTCTTCTATCCCTTTACATTGTTTCATCAAATACATTTCCTTAGCTGTTTTGACTTTTTCCCTTATTATTCGTAGTATTTCCTTATATTTTTGTAGATCTTTTCCTTTATATTACTTTTCTTCCATCAGCAGTAGTATTTCTTCTGTCATCCATTGTTTTTTATCCTCTGACTTATGTTGTACCGAAGATTTTACTTTCTTGAGCTGGTTTGTTTGGACGTCATTTATTGAAGCGAAACTTCTATACTGGCATTGTATTAGTTTTTTCCCTTTAGTAAAATGCTGAGGTAAGCCTCACGGACTTAGCGCTACAAGATGGAGTCGTCACGGGTAGCGTCAAAAATAGCGCTTCTTTACATCGATTCACTACTCTTGATCAATTCTTTTCTAGTCATCATATATTTATTCTTATCAAGTTTAAATTAATGATTGCATGAAAAATAACTAACAAAACACAGACATTAAATGTGAAGTAAAAATTTTTAAAGAATATCTGTCAGTAAAGGATTCGATTCGCAACGATTTTTAAAATTTAAAAGCTATAAATGTCATCCGATTAATAACAATATTGAATCACACACTTCTCGTTTTAAAATAATTTTATACAAATGCAAGTATTATTTTTTAAACATATTATTTAGTTTATATAATAAATAAATTTACTATTAAGTGATAAGTAGTTATATTTTAGTATAATTTAATATTTTGTTGTCAGAAGTAAACAGCACATGCTTTGTTCATACGTCAATAGGTGGCACTAGGAGCAAACACAATAATTAATATATATAACGGAATATAATGTAATTTGTTTAAAATATATATAATAAAATTACTTTATTCAATTTTAAAAATAATATTTAGATTTTAAAAATATAGAAAATATAGTGTAATGCTTAACACT
Source organism: Diabrotica undecimpunctata (assembly GCF_040954645.1). NCBI lineage: Eukaryota > Metazoa > Arthropoda > Insecta > Coleoptera > Chrysomelidae > Diabrotica > Diabrotica undecimpunctata. Next base: position 34,995,029 of record NC_092808.1, on the reverse strand, counting down.
AGTATATTGTACCCCCTACTATAAAATCTTTTTTTTTTATTATTTTTTAATTCTTTGTTTATTTCATCAGTTTTCAGTATTCTTATATTAATTTTTGGTTCTTGTCTTCTGAGTTTAATTCTTTTTAATTTTATTTTCACGACAGCAGCTTACGGATTGTAGTCTGAGTTAACATCTGAATTCTCTATATATTGCGCTAATTAATACCACAAAAATAGATAAAGTAAAATCGTGATTAACATTTCCGTTTTCACATCCAAAACGATCTTAATTAAACTACTAAAAAATTGTAGAGTTGGTTATTAAACATTTTACTTTATTCAAGTAATGCCCCTATATTCAAAGAAAGATAGTCAGCTCTAAGAAATAAAGGAATGCCTTTGTTTTAGAATGTAAAAAGCTTTCAAGTGAAGATTTTCAAAAGTTCTATTTATGTCCATCATAAACTCTTAAACAACTACCACAAGTTAATTTGCAAATGTTGCTTTGTAAAGCTCTCGTTGTTTCGTTGTTTTCGTACAGTTACTCAGATTATTCATATTATTTCTAAAAGCTGTTATGAATAGAGAATCTTTTAAGTGTTCTTATGTGAGTTGGTGTAATATTTCATTGTTTTTGTACGACTTTATTGATTGATTGATTTATTGATTGATTTATTGATTGATTGATTGATTGATTGATTGATTGATTGATTTATTTATTTATTTATTTATTTATTTATTTATTTATTTATTTATTTATTTATTTATTTATTTATTTATTTATTTATTTATTTATTTAGTTGTTAATTAATTAATTAATTAATTAATTTATTTATTTATTTATTTATTTATTTATTTATTTATTTATTTATTTATATAAGGATATACCATTTTTTTTTAAATATATCGTCAATATGACGTACAAAGCATAAGTTGCCTTAAAAAAAACAAACTTAAATTAAAATTAAACTAAATTAAATTGGAAACTTAACTTATTAGGTAATCATACTCAAAACCTTAATTGATTTCTTAAATATTGTTGTGGGTATTCAAAATAACTCCAAACTATTGCTGTGCTTATTGTCAGTTCTTAGAATTCTTGTAATGGGTTCATTTATACCATAGTTTGTAGTATGAAACGGAATGTTGAAAATCTCAGTATGTACACTCGCGATCATAAAATCCGGGTCACCTTAAGGCTGTTTTATCGGTGCACCAAAATCTAGGGACAGTGTTTTCTCTGTTATTTACCGACAAAATGTCTCGAAATTTGGACACGTTATTCGAAATTATGTTGCCTTTAAAATGATGGTTTTACTTTTTTTATTTTTTTGAAACTTCTGTTGAAAAATTGGATTATACTGTTTAACGTTCTATTATAACCAAAGTTTTTACGCCCATCACTTGAAAGAGTTTTTTTTTCTGTAATCGTTGATTTTTGTTTCACCTTTCTGTGTCCAGTACTAATCGAGAAAAGCATGTTCCAACTTTGAAGAAAATTGCTAAAAAATACTAAAATCTAATAGTGAAACGTGTTACTCATCATTGGCGCTTAGTTTCATCGTTATCGCCTTCGTGACGTCAAATCTCATGAACGTACGGTCAGTTAGTTCGTGTTAAAACTAATTTGAATGGAGAATAATGTATTTGTTGTCATTAAACTACCCGTCGGCCAGCGGCACTGAGTAAAGATGGTCTGGCGTAAGCGGTGTAGAAAAGTAAGTGATACGCCCATTTCAAATCGCAGTATGCTTGAACTGCTAAAACAGCCTTAAACATTTCAAGTTTCTTGAATATTCTTGCTTCTGGTGCAGTAATAACCTTTTTTTAGGCTAACGTATTTTTTATTTGTCATCAATGTTTGTTTTGAAAGAAAAAAAAACGGTTTTTATTGTTTTTGCTGAAAAAGCAGAAAACAAACCAAATTGTTGATAAAACAGACATACGAAAAAAATGGAAAATACAGAATGTGGTAAAATATCAGTGAAATTTCAATGACTAATATCGTGTATTGCTTCCACTTGCTCGAATAACCTCTTGCAGACGACGGGGCATACTCTCAATTTTTCTCCGGATTACATGTTGTGGTATGTTATTCCAATCTCTCATTAACAGATACTTAAGCTGTGCGTTGTTAGGAGGAGATTTTAGGGGTTGAATACGTTTTTTGAAATCGTCCCAGAGATGTTCGACGGGATTCAGGTCCGGAGACCTAGCTGGCCAGGGTAAGCTCGTAATTCCAACCTCGTCCAAGCATTGCATACTGATCGTGGCAACGTGCGTTCGCGCGTTTTTCTGCATAAAAACGACGTCTTCTCCAAGGCCTGCCATGGTATGCATAACATGTTCTTCCAGAATCTCCGTAATCTCCCTTCGTGCAGTTAAGGACCCATTTTCGATGAAGGGTAGTTCTGTGCGAAAGTCGAAAGATACACCTCCCCAAGCCATGACCGAGGCTCCACCAAATGACATTCTTGGAGCAATGCAAGCTTGTGAAAATCATTCACCGGTTCTCCTCCAAACTCTTACACGTCCATCGGATACAGTTAGGCAGAAACGGGATTCATCTGAGCATAACTCTTTGCTCCAATCATTAATTCCCCAATGCGCGTATTATCGAGCAAAAGCTAGTCGTGCAACTCGATGCTCCAGGCGAAGTGGCGGTCCTGTAGCCATTACCCGAGAAGATAGTCCAAAATAACGAAGTCTTCTCCTGTCTGTTGCAAAGCTAACATTACGATTTCGTAATTCCTGTAGATGATTTCGATGCATAACCGCAGTTGAGGTCCGGTTTCGCAAAGCCTAAAACACAAGAAAACGGTCATCTCGTGCCGTGGTCGTTCTTCATCGTCCAGAGGCAGGTCGTCTGGATAGCAAACCCGTCTCCTGAAAGCGTTGAAGCACTCGTTGAATCGTAGAAAGGCTTACGCCAACAGTTCTTGCGACTTGCCGTTGAGTGTGACCGTCTTTCACAATCATAACAATTTGTTCCGTTTCAACAATAACCAAGGGCATTTTTGGCAAAAAATAAACAATAATAAACACTAATAATGGCACTAATAAACAATATTGGTGGCAATAATAAACGTTTGTTCGTTGCGTTTGAACAGAAAGTCGAAGCAAAAAAAATGAGACATTTAAAACAACCAGCAGTTACAGGTACCGTCCATTTTGGGAAGTGTGCCCTTTTCCGCGAATTCGGCACTATTGGAATTCTGTGTTACAAAGGAAACCGCTAAGCCGACAACAATTTTTAGAAACATGCATTAGTTTGTATTTGTGTTATTATTATTTACAATAAAGCTCGTTAAAAATGAAATATCGGTGATTTTCAAGGTGACCCGTATTAGGAGTTGTTCTAGTATTAACATTAAAACTTATTTAACATTAAACTGAATAACTCTGGATCTTCAACATATCCATTCATAATCTTGTGAAGGAAACAATAATCTGCTTTAAACCTTCTAATTGTGACGATACAAGTATTGAACTTATATCATCATATGTGTATTGTTGTTTAATAAAACCAATCTTGTAAGCACATACCCTCAAAAATTTAATTGGAACTCTCTCGAAACATTTTTAGCCAATGGGGAGTTTTGTATTGGAACTATAGATAAATGAAGAATTCCAGGTTTAAAGTCGTTTACTAAGCCAATTTTATTTATTTTTTCGACTTTGACATCCTATAGCTCCGATAGTTTCTAACGAAATTAAGGCAAATTGGCCTATTTTAACTCAAATAATTTCCAAATAATATAATATATGTCCCATTCTTTAAAGAACACCCTAAATTAATTAGTTAAATTTGTATTTTCTGTGGTACTAAAATATTTATTATCAATTATCCTAACAAATCAACCGTGTAGTTTTGTTCATTGTCGCAAAACACTAACGAATTTAACCGTGAAATTATGACGTGTTATTCAAATAAAATACAATACAAACTTTAGTACTCATGAATCAAATATCGAAATATTAATTTCTTTACGATGAGTATTATAAACCTGTAGTTTCCTTGCAGTTTAGGGTTAAAACTTAATATCTTACGTGTAGCTTCCTTAATGTCCCTTACGTAGGAAATTTCGTGCTCATTTGGCTAGTCATTACCAATTATATCTTCGTGTGTAATCTTTAGCTTCGAGATAGCCGTTCAGAGAGATATTAATATTTTACAAAAGTTTAACAAACCATTGTCCGTTATAAGAATACCACAATGTAAGCTAATACATATATTTGTTTTAATAACATGAAGATTATTGTGATATATAAAGCCATCGAAAGAATCCTTTATAATTTTTTTTTATTTAGCTTTACGTGTCTCCACAGGGTAGGTTACTGACACAAGTACAAATATATTATATTATATTACAAGAATATACAGTAACATTACAATCGATAAAGAAATCCGTTAAATATTGGTACAGTTATTAATTCACCCGACACCTTAGGGTAAATGGGTTTAGGATTATATATATATATATATATATATATATATATATATATATATATAAAATAAAATTTGTTTAACAGATGGAATATTACCACAATGTTTACATGCAAGTGGAGCTTGGGAAGTCTTGTATGGCCGATTCTAAGTCGGCGAATTAAGATTTTGGTTTTTCTTATCATGGAAGGAAACTCAAGCTTTTTAACGATGGGATGGATATCACGAAGCTTGAAAGGGATTTTATTCCAGTGATCTTGCCAAGACATTTGGATGATATTTTTAAAATACGACTGTAAATCTGTATTTAATAATGTATGCTTCGCAGCTTGTTTTGCAAAGAGGTCGGCTAGTTCGTTATCAGGAATTCCTACGTGAGACGGAATTCAGATCATAGTTATAGATACTCCCAGTAAGATTAGCTATCAAAAGAGTTTTGAATAGCTTGAACCAAAGGATGTACCCTATATATACTTTGATAGAAGAGATAGACGCTAAAGAGTCTGTACATATTGCTACTTTTTTATATTTTGGTGATAGTTTATAGCTTGGAAAATAGAAAATAATTCAACAGTCTGTATGTAGCATAACAGCGGGAGATTACAAGATATGATTAAATTTGTGTTTAAAGTTACAGCACATTCAACTAATTAATTCTTTAAATGTTTGCCTTAGAAATTGTGAATTTGTCTGGTGCTTATCAGAATTAGTTAACTAGAGATTAAAATCTGCCATCGATTTATTTCAGGGAGGTTTAGGTGATATTATTGCCAGCGATGTAGCCAGAGGGAAAGTTCATTAGCTTCTCTGTATATAAAGTTTCTGCTGGGCTCGACCTAGAGGCTCCAAGGCAGATTCGAAGTGCAGTGTTGTGTACAAAATTAAGAAATTTTAAATTTGATGGGCTAGCTGACATATAAATGAAACTGCAGTAGGCGATTTTAGAACGAAGTCGATTTTAGAAGACATCTATAAATCTGAAGCAAGGAGTCTTCGTCTTCACCTTAATGATTGGACAGAATTTTTAATATCCTAAAGAGTCCTTAAATCCATATACGCCTTCATCATCATCATTGGTGCTACAGAGCCTCGACCTTCCCAAGTCTATTACGCCAGTCAGTTCTATCAATTGCTAACTGTTGCCAGTTTGCTGCGCCCATTTTTCTACCATCCTCATCTACACCATCCCTCCACCCTACCCTTTGTTTTGGCGTACCCCTACTTCTACTTCCCACATGTTGTGACATAAGGATTCTTCTAGGAGGGTTGTTATGCTGTGATCTTGCCAGATGTCCTGCCCATCTTAGTCTTCCTATTTTTATAAGGGATACTACATCTTTACCACCAAATATATGTTTATATCTTTGATATATCTCGTAGTTGTACCTCCTTCTCCAAACACCATTTTCACAGATTTTACCGAATATTCTTCTCAGGATCCTTCGTTCAAATATAAGCAGGAGGTTTTCATCTGCCTTGGAAATGGCCCATGTCTCCGACCCATATGTCAACACTGGTTGTATAAGGGTTTTGTATATGGTTAAGTATTTGTATACACCTTACTGCAGGAAAACAAGATTTTTAATAAAGATAAAGGGAATGTTACCTATATCTGAAGCTGAATTTCTGCAACAGTACAATGTATCTGATAATTTTTGTAATGTAAACGGCATAGTTAGAGAAATTTGATCTAATTTTCTGCTACCAGAGAAACTGGGGTTTCGATTACTAGACATGGGAAGCTGACAATTTAAAGTAAGTCTATTTGTTGGTTTGTTATAAAAATTTTCACCCAAGATGTTAACAATTTGTTGACTACAAGTGACTGTGTTGTTTTGAGTATGTATCATAGAAATTTTTTAATTTTTAGTGTCAGTAGTATTTATGAATGAGACGTGTTTTTTTTCAAAAGTTTTTTTAGATTTGTTTAATTACATACTTAGATTTAGCTTATAGTTTTTTAAGTTGATTAGATTTGCTTTAGTACTGTCTCTGCGGTATTTGTTTAATGCTCCTTTACTGTATTGTATAGGCAGACAGCATCTTTCATTCCACCAAGGATGCTTTATGAGGCGAATAAATTGGTATTTGTCCAATATTTGCTTCAGCAGCGGAGATTGTACAGTTATTGTAAGCGGTAATATTTCCATCTGCATCTTCTGATAACTGCAGCTGATTTAGTTTGCTTGCAGCATATTAGTATATCAGTATAATCGAAGGTCGTCCCAGTTGGCATTAATAATATTCCATTTTTTAAAGGTGTCGATATGTGTTGCTGATTTTTCAGCTATTAAAATAGGAAAATGATTACTGTCATAAAGATACTCAACTGGTTTCCATGTAAGGTTAGAATATATTCCTGGGTGGCACAAACTTAAATCTATTGAGAAAAATGTACGGGTGGCAATATTAAAATGAGTTTTAAATGATTATTCATCACACAAGTATCGGTAATATTTAATACATTTTCGACAGTCTTTCCTCGGCCGAAGGTTTTTTAGAAACCCACAATGTATTGTGGGCATTGAAATCTCGAACAAGACGGAAAGTTAAAGGAAATTGGTATATAAGGTCATCTAAATCGACTTCAGATAACCTATAATTGCGGAATATATATATATATATATATATATATATATATATATATATATATATATATATATATATATATATATATATATATATATATATATATATATTGACGAATATAAATTCTACAAATTGAAATTTTCTAAAACAGTCTATTATTGCTTCTTTTGAGGCATCTGTGATTTTAGAACTATTGGAAGAAGGCATTGCAGATGAAATTTCTTCTTGTGTTTCTGACACGTTGATTACGTTGGAATCTACTGAATTCGAAAAGGCCCTCTTCAACAGGTGAGGCTGGAAATTTGGTTGTTGATAGATTCTCTGTAGAAACTGAAGGCCATTTGTATTTGGGCAATTGTTAGTTACATATCTAGATTGTTTGCATAAAAACAGAGCATAATATCGGTAGACAAAAGTTGTCGTAAGTTGTCGTAAGGTTGTTGTATAACTTCAAAAAGGTGCCGTAGTTGTAGTTGTCCCCCGGAACTAATGCCCTCAGGAACGAGATGGGTGAAGCAATCTGTAGGCCATAATCTTTGAGTTCTGACTCGATAAGCTCATGTGGAATAGATGGACATATATTTGATAAAACTAGACGTTTAGCTGGTGTAATTGGTCTTCTTAGTCTCATACGCGAACAACAGGATTATTTGTGAATAATAGGTCCACACATTCGATACTGATAAGGTAAATGCACAATCGGTTGTTCGAGATTCTGGAAGCGAAGCTGATGTTTTTCGGCCCAATAATATTTTCAATTGATTTGACGTAATTAAATAATTTAAGACTGTTATCAGTTATATGGAACACTATACCCTGCTCTTTCTTTGGGTTCGTAGTTTTAGGTATAGATCTGGCAACAGCAATATATGAAACTGAAGGGCTGCTACTTTGAGTCGTATTACTGTTATTTACAGTTGAAAAACTTATATTTGGTTTCATCTGACTCCTGTAGTCAGAGATGATAATGGCTTGGTCGCTAATATTTATGAGTTGTGTTTGTTATAGGCAACTTTAAATACGGCATACCATAAAACAGTTTGCCTATACGAACCAGAAAATCAGCGGATATTCTGATACTTTACTCGTCTTTTCGAGAGTCTTGTAACCACATTCATATAAATATGCGAAAATGAGAGTAAAGTACATACAACGAGAAACCAAAACACAATATCCGTCGAGATAAGGACCAAAAACAATAATGGAACTTTGTCTGATCTGCACCAATTGTTGGGGGAAAGCTTTTTGAATTCCTTTCCCCAGCGGGTATAGTACCAAATATTTTAGGACCATGAACTGTTAACAAGATTCCTTCGAAATACGTAAGCAGACTTCACGGCGATGATTCCTTATGTGTTTGGTTTTATCGGGTTATACTAAGCAAGAAATAAAGCATAATCAATCGATACTACACATGAATTAACTAGAGAATATTTACAAAACATACAGAATATTCACATAGTGTTTTTGGGGCGCGATAATATAGCGAAAACTAATGCACTTTTTCACTGCATTTTTGAGAGGAAGATAGTGTAGGTACCAAATACTGCACAAAGCCGTACGTTCGGCTAGCAACTTTACAACACAAAATCACATCTGTGAATCCTTTGGCTTGAATTTTTATGTAAAAGTGTCGACAGGCCGGCGTTAGTTATAACCCAAAGTCCTTATAAGGTATTTATGACACAAATACCCCGCAGGCAACAAGTATAGTCTGTCGCATAAGATCCAAGCCAATATTTGCGAAAACCAAAAACAAACTAATATTAATATAACTTGTTTTTACAACAGATGTGGTACCAAAGTTACGGCCTTTGTTGCATTAATAAAACTCCTTACAAAAAATTAATAGTTTTACACGTATAGAGGCAGGTTTACACGTATCTAGTTACTGGCGCCAGTCACACTGGCACGACAGCGCTGGCATCGTAGTGGCATCATGTAAACACTTTTTTGTTCCAGTACAGCGCTGTCTGCCAGCGCTGTTTCGAATAGAGAGCTGGTCTATTTTTCATTCCAGTGGCCCTCGTCCGCGTCCCCTCTAATACCACGCCAGCGGTTGAAGACACGTGTAAACGCATCGTTCCTGGCGTACCTGTAAAGAGTACAACAAACGACTGACACCAGCTACTGGATACTTCTAAATGTGCCTGTCTAATGTTGTCCTAGTCAAGCACTAGTATACCAGTGAGACTGGCGCCATTTACTGGATACGTGTAAACGTGTCTTAGAATTATTACCAAGCACACAAACTGATTCTTCTTCTTCATGTACCATGTCCTTTCAGAACGTTGGTTACCATCATAGCTATCTTAATTTTATTCACTGCCACCCTAAATAGCATGCTTGTATCAACACCATACCAATCTCACAAGTTCTTCAACCATGAGGTTCTTCTTCGTCCTGGACTGCGTTTGCCTGCTATTTTTCCTTGCATGATATTTTGTAGCAACCTAAATTTGGGACCTCTCATTACATGTCCGAAATACTCTAGTTTTCTCTGCTTGATGATTTTTCTGATCTCAGTAGTCTTGCTGAGATGTTCTAGTATTGTGGAGTTTCGAATCTTTCCACTCAGGAAACTTTTAAAATTCTTCTATAACACCACATTTGGAAAGCCTCAAGGCGATTTAGATCGATTTTATTCACAGTCCAGGACTCGACACCATAAAGTAAGACCGAGAACACGTAGCAGCGAAGTAGGCAGATCCTCAATGCCAATTTTAGGTCTCTGTTACATAACACCTTGGACATCCTTCTAAAAGCCGCTCTGGCCTGCTCTATCCTAGATCTAATTTCGCCGTGACGTTCTGCGTTACAATTTAGTTGCTGTCCAAGAGAAACGATTTTATCAACTTGCTCAAGATTGGGATTATTTACATATATAGACGGTTTTATATGCTGTTATTTACTTATTACGAGTATTTTGGTTTTCCGTATGTTCAGATCCAGACCTGCCTCCCTACAACTCTAAACGACACTATCAAGTAGTGTTTAGTAGTGTTTGCAGATCTTCTTGCTGAAGCTAGGAGTACTGTATCGTCTGCATATCGCAAATTATTGATGACTTCACCGTTCACAAGTATTCCTTCTTGTTTTTCAGAAAGTGCGTTTCTGAAAATTCTTTCGGAGTAAACGTTGAAAAGCAGGGGTAACAAGAGGCATCCCTGCCGTACTCCTCTTTTAATATTAAGAGCCTGTGATTCCACGCCATCTACTAAAACTGATGTTGTTTGATTCCAATATAAATTTGCAATTATTTGAACATCTCTGCCGTCCAAGCCAATGTATTTTAGAGCTTCGATCAATATAGAGTGCTTAACACGATCAAATGCTTTTTGGAAGTCATCCAGGTATTCTTCGCATTTATTGTAGATACGATCATGTATTACCTTCAGAAAAATTTTCAATAAATGGTTTAACAAACTGATGGTTCTATAATCAGCACAGGTTTTTGCTGTTGTCTTCTTAGGTAGAGCTATAAACAGTGAATTAGGCCAACAATTAGGTAGTTGTCCGCTGCTATAAATGGTGTTGAAAAACGAAGTTATAACCTCTAAAACATTGTGTTATCATTTATAAGCTTGTATATTTCAGTTGGAATTTCATCAGGACCAGTCGCTCTGCCATCTTTTGATGATTGTATGGCTTTTATAACCTCAGAGCGTGTTATTAGGGGTCCGTCGCAGTTAGTAATATCGGCAGGTAAACTACTCCTATCGTCTTCGAATACGTTCGTGACGTAATTTTCCCATTTTTTAAGTTTGTCCTCTGCTTCAAATATTACTTTACCATGTTCATCCTGTAGCAATGCAGTTTGTTTCTTATTGAAGATACCAGCCGCTTCTTTCACTTTTTTATACATGTTAAACGTGTCGTATCTGTTTTCAAGTTCTTCAATGTCATGACACTGTTTGGCTAGATGTTGACTCTTTGCTTCTCGTATTTGACGTCGAGTTTCTTTTTGTATGCTGTAAAAAAGTGTTTCGTTGTTTTTCGCTAGTCACCGTTGTTCCATCAAATCCAATATGTCATCTGTCATCCAAGCCCGCTTTTTTAGCTTTGACCTGCCTTGTATATTTCTCACACAGATTTCTTTTACTATTGTTATGATTTTTTTTAAGCCCTGATTGGTTTAAACTGATTGGTTTTTCATAATAAAGATGTATATTCGTGATATAATTTTCGTTTATAATTTCGTTTTATAATTTTTCCTAAAGCTGCACGCTTGCTTTAAGTTGCGTTGTCTTGTTTTTGTTCCGTTTTTTTTTATTTTTCTTTAATAGCATAAAATGTATTTTATCGCTCGATCTATAAACTATGATAGATATGCTCAAATGTTCATCATTTCCTGCATTGTAAGATCTATTTGCCCTATGTTTATTTCTTGGACTTCCAATCCTATATACTTCTAGACATTGTCGTCTTTCATATTTATATTTTCGCACTTAAATAATTACGAAGTATAATATTGACAAAGAGTTTATTAAGAATAAATTTTTTATGGCGCCTATGAATTACGCAATATAGAAGGAGACTCCGCTGGGAAATTTTGAGTAAAATAGACTTTTAAAGCGTTCCAGCTACGTTGACTGCTTATAAAAGAGACGTTTAGAAAAGCCACCATTATATCTGATTTTTCTCTAATGGCGTACTTTAAAGGGATGCTACTTAACCTAAACTGTGACCAACCTTCTTCAACCATTTAGCGGCAATAAATCTTCAGTTTTCAGTCGTAACCCCTTTTTATGTGCTATTATTTTCAAGCGCGTCTTTATTGTGACTAGGGATATTTCCTGTTATATTCCATTTTTGAATGTGTCTCTTCTGGATAAAATTTCTCGGATCATTTTCATAAACCCCTTTTTATACACGCAATAAAACATCCGAAGTGTTTCTATCTCAAGTAAAACCACCACGTAGCAAAAATGTGTACTTAACCACAGCTTATTAAAAGATATTAATCTCCAAAAACACCTACTACAAACACGCTAGTGTATTAAAGTCATTTATTGATAAAATACCATATTCAAGCTCACGTTTTGTAAAAATGCGTCTGTCAGTGATAGTCAGCGGTTGGCACTTTGTGGAGTTCCAGGAGATAACGACCGTTGATATTTGAGACATATTCATTCTATTTTTACCCCTTCTCATTGTCAAGGTAACCATTCCCTGTTATTGTAGATATACATGCAAAATTATAAATCTGAAATTTATGTACCACTGAAAATTGCAGATTGGAATACATAGGGAGAAATTTAAAATATCAAAAAAGAGACTAAGGGAAGTATAAAAATAACTGTTCTCGCAACATAACAGAATACCCTACTATTATACAGGGTGATTCATGTAGACCTCACATTAAATTTATTATAGAAAATAGTAGGACTTTCAATCTGAAAATTTGTACTTAATATTCGCTGCTGCTTATTATTATTACCGTTTCCTTTTAAAGGTTGACTATTCAAATGGCAATTTTCGTTTTGGACACTGTAACATAGTGTTGGTCATAATAGTTCTTTATAAATAGCTCATAAAGAGCAGTTTAGGTCAAATGTGAGAAGTGAACTAGGTCGCTCTTTTAGGTCACTAGTTCATTAACACAAAGTTAACTTGTATTTTGAGCAAACTATTTACTTAAGTTCATAAACAATCTAGTCTTTAAAATTAAAATTCTTTAATAGTTTATCCTCGTAAGGAAACGAGCTCATACAAAGAATTAAAATGAAAAATTAAAAAAAAAAAGCTATTCTTGTATTATTTTGTAGCGAACAAAAAGTTATCAAAAGATTCTACGTTAAAAAGATACGCAATCCCAGAAAAGAAATACAATACAATACAAGTCTGTGTTTACGGTATTGATTACAAAAGAGAAGTGCTTATACGAAACAAATAGTTCATCCAAAAAATATTACTATTTCATCTCGCATTTCGAATGCATTTGAAATTCACCGTAAAAATACTTTTTTTAAATTTGGCTGGAATAGTCTGTTGCAGTATTAATAATGATGACACCATTTTCACCCCCCGGAAATCTCGGAAAATCTGAAATTTAATTACTAAAAATTACCTGAAATTTAATTTATAAAATATAATAGTATTATTACATCATTGATATAAAATAAAAAAAAATGTTGATTTGATGTTGATTTTCCGATGAGGGGGGGGGGTGAAACTTATGTCATCATTATTAATACTGCGACAGACTATTCCAGCCAAATTAAAAAAAAAGTAAGTTTTTACCGTGAATTTCAACTGGACTCAATTTTTCCGAGGTTTCCCAGCCAGTGAAAACTATGTAGTTATTCATATTTCGACGAGCTATCCCAGATTAAAAAAAAGGGTCCTAGCTGCAATGGAAGCCGAGATAATGTAAATTTTTCCTACGTGTTTCAATTTGAAGTTCTGATCTCGAAAAAAAAAACGGAGCTGAAACAGTTATCCCCTCCACTTTCCTATGTCGATCTTTCGAAAGTACCTTCGTTTCGAAGGGCTGTAAGTTTCGAAAAATTGGATGAATTTTATAGTTTCAATATAAAGTTTAGATTTCCATTCAAAATTTGTGCAAATTTTACTTCTTAATGTTTATAAACAATTGAGATACGATTTTTTTTAAAATAGTCCCTAACTTCGTTCCTATTGGTCAAAGAAGGTTTTTTTTAATGTGAGTTTTTTTTACCAGCTATCCAATGGTTGTACGTACAAGTCTATAGCTTGAAAAATATAGAAGTTATTACAATTTTTTATAAGTAAAAAACATACACTTTTTCAAACTTTTATTTTCTAAATAATTTCGATAAAAACGCAATATGCATTTAACTTGTGAGATAGTTTAAGTCTTAAACAATCCTATGAAATTTGCTAAATGTGTCTAGCATCATTAATAGTGCAAGTTCAATAGTTTAAATATTTAGCCTCGGGGATAAATTGATTAAATATCTTTTAAACTATTTGACCGATCAGGGAGAAATTTCGCACAAATTTAAAAGACGGTAATTCCGCGATGTTCAAATTTATTAATACCATTTTATTTTGTTAATAAAAAAATTTATAAATTAGTGAAAAAAAACTGCTTTTTTGTAAATATCTCCGTAAATTATTTATCAATTTTAATTTAAAAAACGGGAAAATAAAGATATTCTTGATATAAAAAAATGATATAAATATTGTTTATGTAAAATGTAAGGGAAAAAACTTATAGACAAAAAATCAAATTGTGACCATAAATTATTGTTTAAAAAAACGCAAAGTAAAAATACGAGTACTTTTTCACCTATTCGTCATCTAGTAACCCTCACCTATGTCATAAAAGCTTCAGATATATGCGAAAAATTCTTCGACCTTTTTTTTAACCAGACTGGGCTATAATATTTCTACCGGTTCCTTTTCCAATATTGATCTAAGCTTTAGCGTCCCAAAATTAAATCCCACTTGGGAATCATGAATGTACTGATGTACTGAATACTTTCCAAGAAATAGAAAAGTAACTCAGTAAGAGACATGTATTGATCATTTTATCTGGCAGTGGTAGGATACTCTCTGGACGTTTCTTAAGGTCATCTTCTGTGAGAGTTTGAGAAGCACTGAGATGGGCTACCACAGGTACCAACGCTACTCACCACCAGACATGGATGTTCAAATGTTCCTACTACTGTGTGTATGTGTGTGTGAAAATTATTTGCTTTCAGTTTTATTTTCCAAATTTTTCCATCAATATAAGGTTAAAAAATTGTTTACTTTTATTATTAAACCTAAATGTAAAAATAGAATACAAACAAATAAAATTATTTCTCCAACAAATTTTGTCCGTATTTTATTGACGCGTTTTGCTCAAAGCCGCTATTTTTATATCAATACAAGGAAATAGTTCGTGATAAAATCAACTAAACTTACAAAAGATTATTAGACCTAAAAAACTCACTCAAAAAATAGGTCAACACCGGAACTAATGGCTATAAAGCTATTACAGCTTATTGTTATTTGAAGAACAACCTTTTAATATTTGAAGAGGGGCTATTAATTTATATATTAGTAAACTTTTTGAACTAATTTACAAGTAAATTGGAAGCATACAAAAGATTTGTTATGAACTGCGATATTAAGATTAATCTTTCATATTTATGACATTGTGTAGTAATGAGTTTGATGGATTAAAGTCTTGGATCGATACATATTGTTAGTTTGATTTTTATTTATTACTTTTGATTATAAACGTAGATACAACATTCATTAAAAACCTTCTGGGCAACAGTGTCGGACAATTTTCAATTAAAGGTGAGTAATCTACAAATTAAACTAAACGGTAGCGGCAACCATGTAAAATGTCAGCAGTAAATTCTTACCGGGGTCATTTTTATTGTGTATGCTTCGCCCATGTAAATAAGTGAAAAAGTAAGATAATTCCCATAAAATTTGCCCCCGTAACAATATAAATTATTACGATTCACTAGTGTACAGTGAGACAAGTTCATTGAATAGTTTGAAAGATCGGTAAATTTATCAGTATTTTGCTGGTCTATATATATATATATATATATATATATATATATATATATATATATATATATATATATATATATGTTTACGTTCTTAGAAATAATGGGAATGAGAGAAATACGATATTTTAGTTTATTCGTTCCACATATTCGTTTATATGTGCATAGGCGTGGTGTGTTCTATTTCTTGGTAATATATTTATTAAATAGACTTTATTATTAACTGTAAAATAGTTTTGAAGTAAGTAAAGTAAATTTGAGGCAAGTTTATTCTTTATATAGTATTAACCCATTAAGGGCCACTCAATATACAAAGAGAAATTTGACAATTAATTTATTAGATTGGAATAAAAACACATAAATTAAGACTAATTTACAACCAAAAAGATTTTTTTTCTCATTTTCAAGGAAAACAGTACAATTTTTAATAAAGGAGCATATTGTATCTTAAATGTAAATCAAAATTTTAAAGTGAAAATTTTCGAAACACTCTTGATGTATATGCATTCTACACCTTTTACATAAATAAATAGTATTAAGGTCCATTCGCTCAACTCGGGCATATTTTGACAGATTCATAGCTGGAAACCTACCAGTTGTTATAATTTAACATAACTATTTATTATATGTTGCAAATAAGTACATATTGATTGTCGGTAATTCGTAAAGTTCTATTTTATATACTATTTAGTTTGTTTTCTATTAATATTGACTATAAGTACGTGTGCTTGGTTTTATAGTAATTTCCAGCCACTTCTAGTCTGTCAAAATATAACTAACTTCGCAAAAAAATAATTACTAAACTCACTAGACAGTTCGGACTGGGAATAGCGAACCGACTATACTTTTGCACATCCTACATTCTTGCACTATCGTCTCTTTTTGTATATATATAAGGTTCTTGAACTCCTAAGTGGAGCATAGAGCTTCAGTGAAAACGCGCCATCGGGTTCTATTTTGCGCTAAGGCCTTCACCTCATTCCAAGACTTTCCTTGGCCTCTTATCTCGTCCATGATGGATCTTCTCCAAGTTTGTACTGGGCGACCTCTTTTTAGTTAGGCCAGAATATACGAACAATTCTTCGTAGCCATTTGTTAACAAAGACCTGCAGTTTGTCTGTGAGGGTGTTTGTCACTTTCCAGGTTTCACATCCGTAGAGTAGAACAGACATGACATTTGATCGGAATATTCGGATCTTTGTCCTTGTAGTATACTCGCCAGATCTCCAAACAGGGTTGAGCGTGCTGAAAGCTTGTTGGGCTTTTCGTATCCTCATACGAATATCGTCTTCTGTACCTCCGTTTTCTGTTATGACACTTTCAAGATACGTAAAGTTTTCCACATTTTCAATATGCATATTGTCGATAGTAAATAGGGTGTTGTTCCTTGCATTTCTGTCTTCGTGTCTCTTTTTGTAATGTGGAAAATATTGTCGAATCTGGTTTCATCTGATAAAGCAAATTTAGATTGACGTTTATGTACTAAGTTTGACACTGATGTAGTGGTTTCTTCGTTATTATAAATTATAAATATAAATCTATGTCGGCTCATGCTTTCTCTTATAATGTGCCCTTCTTTATCCTCATCCTTTGACCAATACATATCAACTTGAAGCAGAGTGTGGACCAGATAATATACATATGCTAATAATTTGTTCTTAAATCTATGTTATTCATTTCAAAATCGTGACGGTTATTCTGCGATGCATAAATATTTTTAAAATATAGAATGCTCTGAATTACTTTTTTATCAAAAAAGAGTGAAGAAACTTCAATATATGACTTGCTTCCATGGTTGGCTTTTATATTGTCTAAATATCAATCAGACTGATGTTGAATTACTACTGAGCACGAAGGAGTATCTGTTGTTACAACTTGAGACAAATTTGGATTTACTATTTTTGCCTGGTTTTTTCTTTGGACGTTTTATCTGTGGTTTAGAGGAATATCATAATCAGAATCGTCAGAATTCCCAATCACTTGTATTTCATATGTACCTGCAATATCCGATTTTATTCATTTTTCACAAATAATATTATCCTCAATGTCTTCTACATCAGAAACTTTCTAATCTAATCTCGGCGGCAAATAAACCACATTAAGTGAGTCAGCATTTTCACAATCTGAGTCTTTTGCTAACAAAGCTATTAACTCTTATGTAGTTAGTGCCATCTATTTCATATTTCGAGAATTTACTGAAATAAACAAATGCACTACTATATACACGCATTCACGTGATAATAGTTTAGCTTACTTCATTTTAATTTATATGAACTTCATAATATATTTTTATATTTATATAAACAAAAAAAACACAAGAAAACTTTCAAATTAAGTTAAAAAAATTGTTTAGCCTAATGAAAAAATAAGTATTTTCCAAAGTTTTCTGTTTTTTGAAGTTGTGTATTAGGTACTCTCTAATAAGAATAAAATTTTACTTTAATTTGTTAGACAACTATAAAATACCTGTCAAAAGACACATGATAATTTAATAATTATATCGGTCTTAGATTTAATTTTGTGTATATTGTGTTTAATTAAATAATTAAAAATTTTTTTGGTACGCCTCTGCAAAATTGATAAGTGGAATATGATTTCGTTGAAAAATTATCGTTAAGAGCTTCGTTATGTGCAATGTTGCCAAGTAATCACCATCAATTAAAAATGGTTTCTGTATATATTAAAATTGATAATTACGTTAATCCTAGAAGTACCAAGTTTTTTATAGATACAGGGAACAATGGGAGTCGATACGTGCCATACGCATTCCAATTAAAAATTTTTATTTTGTAACCACGTCAAGATAAAAATAATGCTATTACAAACAAAAAAAGTGGCCCTAAATATTATTAACAGAGTTAATGTAGGGTATGACACAGTCACTGGTTCGCTAACGTGATAAACGAGTATAAATCGGCTCTGATATTTAACTTGAAATTTTGGGCGGTATCCAGTTGATTTTTGTACAAAGTGCGTTTGTGGCGGATTATTCAGTGTCCTAATTTAATGTATATAATAAATTCTGAACGTAATCGAAAATGTTTCAAAAACCTATAAGGTAAATCTATATAAACAACCATGCTACGAGTTTCGAGTACCCCAGTCAACGAAGAAAAAAAGCTGAAAAAATCTTATACAGATATTTGAAGGTTCTAAAAAATATATGAGGTGTAGCTGATCCTTGAAGGCGTACAGCTGATTTTCTTTTGTTTTTTTTAACAATCTTAAAAACTGAAAAACATAGTATTGTTCTGAAGCTATTTTCTTGTGGCATGTTAAAGTAATTACTATTTAAATGGGGATAAGTCACAATTAAAGGTTAAAGTACGTTTATTGACGTTTTAATTTCCACTTCGGAAATCGTTCTCAAAATACAAACATTAGTAAATTAAACAAATTTTGTTTTTTTGTTACTTGGTGAAAAATTCTTTTAATAATTTATCTGACTCATTTATATTGACAATTCAGACATACATTATATATTTTAAAGTAGACGACTAAAATGATATTGCCAATATTGTTGAGTTGCGTTCCTGGGACGACTTTACTTGTAAGCTAGATTCCATAGTAAATTATGAGGGAAAAACCAGGAAAAAAACCTCATAATACTATCCCGACATGGTAAGTATTTGGTAGTGCATTTAGTTTACTTTCAATAAACACCAAATTCTGATTTTGTATGTTTGTTATTTAAAAAACATAAATGATGTATCCTCTATATGTTACCGACTTATTAATACTGGTATTTTCCTTTTAATAACTTCCTCTTTTAATATGAGTAACCAGATCCTACTACGAAAAACGTAACTTTTTTTTCTTTTAATAACTTTTGCCTATAAAAAGTTTATTATAAATTCTAGAAAAATATTTCAAATAAAAGTTGTAGATTATAAAAATCCAAAATAAAATACATAGACAATTGACCGAGATAATTATAAAAAACACTTATTTATGTAATAATTTATGAATGTTACTAACTTTGTTTTTGCCTTTTTTGCATAAACACATGTATAACTAAAAATTACGGCAGTTAATGAATTATTACCGTATCCCAAATTTCAAACTGATCGACCAAAGAGTTTATAAGTTATTCAGTTTGTTTATCCCGGAAAGCGTTTATTTAGACAACTGTGCTTGCCCAAACAGCCACTCTAGAGGTATTTTATAAATTGCAATCGATTCTTTAAAGCTTCATTTATAAGGTTAATTTAAAAAACTTTAACATTTTATTAAATTTGTTATTAAAAAACAGTTTGAAAAATGGCTGACTTATTAGCTTCTAAACATTTATAATAATATTGATATTTTTTGTCACACGGTTGTAAAGGCTCAATGAAAAGATGGTGACAAAACACACTTTCCGCTGAGATATTTCAGCGGACAGTTTTCCCCTTTACTTTTCAGTGGAGATATTTTACGAGTACCATCATTATAACGAGTTACAACTTTTTACTTCTTCACAATGTATGCAATTTATCAGTTGGATTATAACATTTAGATCTTTTTTACAATTTGTTCAAGTTTCAGTTCTTAATCTTGATAAACAATGGAAATATGGATTTAAGAAAAAAAAATGCTATCTGGTTTCCTATTGGTCGTAGAAGGTTCTGTTTTTTTGTTGAAAAGTTTGTTTTTTCACCTGCTTTTCATTGAGCCTACATACAAGAGTATGACATAAAAAAAGTCAAAGGTATTATAAATATTCTTCTCTTCTTCTTCTTGTATGTAGGCTTTAAAGCGTATTTCTTCTTCAATATTATCCTCCTAAATTGTTTAAGTTGTCGCACCAGCTTTTTCTTGGTCTGCCAATACTTCTTCGTCCATTTGGTGACTTATCTTGTGCTTTTCGTACTATCCTATCATCTGCCATTCCACTGCCATTGCATGCTCCTCTTATGTTTTCGCCTCTCTCTCTATCCAACAGACTTTCTCTAGATAGACTCTCTCTATCCCTGATATTCGTCGGAGTATTTTCATCTCTATTGTTTCTAGTAGTCATCTCGTTTTAGATGTGTAGTTCTTGTCTCCACCGTGTATGTTAGTATAGGTCTAATTGCTGCTTTATAGATTCTTGTTTTTGTGTCTTGTCTTAGGTGTTTATTCTTCCAGATTGTGTCATTAAAAGATCCCGCCGTTTTACTTGCTTTTAAGCTTGGTTGTCATACTTCTTCTTCAACATCTCCGTAACCAGTTATATCTATTCCCAGATATCTAAACCTTGTTTCCTGCTTTATTATTTTTCGATCAATTTCGATTTTACATCGTAATGGGTATTTAGATGTCATACATCTGGTTTTTGGAAGATGTGTGTTAATCTTTGGAGCTCGTCTTCTGTCTTGGCGATTAATGCGGCGTCGTCTGCATAACATAATATTTGGATTTCTTTGTTAAAATTTTCTTTGGATTTCTTTGGTAAACATGTGAACGTTTTACAATGGATGAAAACATTGCATGGATAAGATTGCAAATAGATCAAAATATGGAAAAAATTGAAGTTCTAAGACAGATTTTGTGACACATGTGTAAATAAAGGTTTCAGACTAAAACTTTCTAAATGTACCTTTGCAGAACAACCAGTAAAATACTTGGGACACACAAGTGTCAAGCTAGCGATAAAGAAAGCTATAAAATATTGGCAACATCTGCTCATTGGAAAAGAGTTTATAGTATATTCAGATCACAAACCTTTAGAAAATTTAAACATAAAAGGTAGAACAGATGAAGAATTGGGAGACTTGACATTTTACTTATCTCAATATGATTTTAAAGTAAAGTATAATCCAGAAAAATATAACCAGGAGGCAGAAGGTTTAAGCAGAAATCCAGTTTTAGAATCTCAAGAAAATACAGATGAAGTATTAAAAGTAGTAGTAGACCTGATCAATCTGGAAGATATAAAAATTGACCAACTCTCAAATATTGATCTGCAAAATATTAAAACTAAATACAGTTTCAAGAATGATATATATTATAAAAAGTCAAACAAAAAAGACAAAATTATTTTATCTGAAGCTTTAAGTAAAAGATTAATAAAAAATGTACAAAATACTTACTGTCACTTAGGAACAAACCAGATGTTAAATAAAATATCAGCATTTTATACAGCCAACAATATGACTACTAACATTAAGAAAATATGTGATAACTGTGATATCTGCATTAAAAATAAATCAAGAAGGAAACCTATGGTTTAATGTCACAATTAGGACCAGCTACATATCCATTTGAAATTGTCTACATTGACACCATTGGTGGTTTAGGAGGATCTCATTCAACAAAAAATATCTTTATCTCTTAGTAGACCATTTCTCAAGATATGCCTATTGTTTGACATCAAAACCACAAAACTCTGATGACTTCATAAAGATAATAAAAATGGTAACACAAGATCACAAAATTAAAACTGTTATGACTGATCAATATCCTGGCATCAACTCAAAAGAATTCAAAGATTTCCTACAGATCAATAACATCAAAATGATATTTACTGCTGTTGATGCACCATTTTCAAACGGTATCAATGAAAGATTAAACCAAACATTGGTTAATAAAATTAGATGCAAAATAAATGAAGGTGGCAGGAAAACAGCAAGGACAACAATTCCTCAAAAATGTGTAGAGAAATATAATGAAACTGAACATCCTATCACAAAATTTGCACCAAAATATTTAATAGAAGGAGAAAATATAAGCATCCTGCCACATGAACTAACATTTAAAGTCACACATGCTGATCTCGAACTAGATAGAACAATTGCCTTAGAAAAAACAAAAAAATCACATAATTATAATAAAAAGCAGTTCGATCTACATAGGAAGTAATTGTAAAAGTAATTGATTTGAACATTGGGGATTTAGTATAATATGTGGAGAACGGTAACCGCCTAAATAGAAAGAAGTTAGACGAATTAAGGATTGGACCATACAAAATATTAAAGAAAATTTCCAATTCAATTTATGAAATTGCTACTGAGCATAGGAAAATAGAATCAAACTTCTTTCATATCACTAAACTTACTCCAGTATTGAAAAAAAATATTTAGTGAACATTCAATTTTTCTTTTAAAATTTCTTCTCCAAGAGAGGGGAGTGTAAAGAAAAACTATTGTTTTGTTTTTCTTTAATAGTATTTCTATTTCTTATAATATAAAATTAACATATTTATATTCTCATATTCTCATTTTGTTACGCCACTGTCAAAACATTAAGTTCTTCTTTTTGTTTTCATGTTAGACATACTTGTGAGGTGTTTTGACAATGACAATTCATTAATTTTACCATTGTCAATTTTCTGGCCATTATTACTTGTTGCCTGTAATTTTTATAACTAGAATATAAGCTTTAAATGTTGTTTCTTTTTTACAGGTAATGTATTTATTAATAATTAATATTGTACAGAAATTAATAAAGTTTACTTTTTTTACAGAGAAACGCAGTTCAGTTTATTTACAAAAGTTTGCTGATAAAAAACATTATTACATATATATTATATATATATATATATATATATATATATATATATATATATATATATATATATATATATATATATATATATCATCGAGTTAGATTCTATGGAGAAGCTATGAGCATATTAACGTGTGTATTAAAAACGGCGTAGGTAGGCGTGGCTAATGATGATACCAATATGGGGGGGGATCATGGCCGGACTCAATAATATTAAAACTACTTTAAAAATATGACTAGTTATTCAGAAGATTTAATCATAATCTAAAAAAGCGCAATACATTTTTAATAAACTATGATTTATTTATCCCGCGATTTAACCCAAACACTAAAACACGATATATTATACATAAAGATAAATGAATACAGTCAAATACTATTAATTTATTCTCTGAAGTACGGGCCATTACTTTGTTTACATATTTGTATACTAACCTGTAGAACGTTATTCCTGAAGATTTTTTATTAACATTGCTTCTGCTACTGCAACTACGTCGAGAACAAGAAACCATTATTATGCACTATCACAATATAATATTACAGTTTCTATAAAAGTATTATAAAACTAAAAATATTCGAAAAACAACAAACGTAAAGAAACATATACGATCTGTCAAAAGTGTCAAAACAATCTTACCAATATGGCCGAAGTGAGGTCGTTTTTAGTCACGTGATGCCCTCTCCATAGATTCTAACTCGATGATATATATATATATATATATATATATATATATATATATATATATATATATATATATATATATATATATATATATATATACATATTATAAACATAACTATTTTAAATGTATATACGTATTTTTTCGGCCCTAATATATAGCAGTCATCGTATATTTTCAATTTTTTATGATTAAAATTCTTTACGTGTAACTTGCACCCGTTGTACGTGACGAAAGCCGACTACAAGCAAATGATTTTAAGCCATAAACAGAAATGTATTACTCAATATGTCTACAAAAATTTTATTTTTCTTTTTCCATTCGAGCGGTATATAAATACTGAGTGTGTTATCAGAAAAAGTGAATTATTACAGCCATGTTATTGATTTATGCAGTATGGGACAAACAAAGGCATTTACAAAACATTTTGGTAATCTGATCAGTTTAGAAAAAAGTGGCCTGTTTTGTGAATAACACCATGTAAATAAATGTTTAATTAAACCCTAATGTAATATATCCCTTATCCTTGTGAATCTCATATTTTATTCTATGAACATCCAAAATTAAATTGTAATTTTCGATAGTAACGTGGAGCGCACGTAAGCGGAAATTGTTCTATCTTTCCCGTGGTTATCACTTGTATGAATATTGCAATTGTATATAAAACAAACAAACGCAATCAATTTCGACCTGGTTTTCACGATCAATATGGTTATCACTACAAAGGTGATACATAGTTATGTTTTTTGTATGTCTTTTTTGGAATGCTCTATTCCTTTAGCGAATGGTAACTATCATATTGGCGATTATGAGATTCAATTAATTGTACATACCATTTTTTGATTTTTTAAGCGACAAATTCTTCTTTATGAAATAAAGCTGGTTTCTTTTTGTTGTTTATCCTTCTTTATTAATAAAAAGCCTTTGGCAAAAGAAACAAATTGTTTCAAACACCAAAAAGAAACTCTCATCCTATAAAAGTGTTTTTACTAAATTCTACACCCTCCCTAAAATCGATAAACCTGCCTTAACTATGAGACCTATAGTTTCCTCCATAGGCTCACCAACTGAATATATTGCGGGCTTTCTCATTAATATGTTAACTGAAGCTTATGATTCCAATAATAATTACTTACTACATTAGAGATACTTTCCAAGTTTTCGAGTTGTTTAACAGAACTGAGTTTACGTGAGTAAAGACAATCATTATTTGAGTAAATTCTCTCAAAGAAAACCAAAAACACTAATAAAATAATTCGTTGCTAATATTAGTTTCTTTTGAGGCGTTTCCTTATGCTTCATAAGGA
This sequence comes from Diabrotica undecimpunctata, assembly GCF_040954645.1. Taxonomy (NCBI): domain Eukaryota; kingdom Metazoa; phylum Arthropoda; class Insecta; order Coleoptera; family Chrysomelidae; genus Diabrotica; species Diabrotica undecimpunctata. The sequence continues at coordinate 34,970,063 of NC_092808.1, read as the reverse complement.
ACCTAAACTTAAAATATTTCACTTACCATATACAGGTAAGTGAAATTTAGCACTGAATGATACTGTTTATGAATTTTATTACATTACTGACAAATAATTCTGGTTGTATATGTTGCGTGTCACGCCTCGTTGAGACGGTACCCTCCCTGATACCCCATGTTATCACACTTTCCCAATCTAAGACATAACGTTTACTTAATTTTGATCTTCGATGCCCTGGAAAATAGGACATTCGTTGAGAGGCCTTTCTACGGCGATGCTGTTTAGTAGGGGTGTCATTATGCACCTTTCTCTCTGGTTTGTCTTTCTTTTTCCGAAACCTCAAGAATTGCCTCTTCTCCCAATGTTTGCTTGTCAAGTGAAACAGTGAACGTGGTTTTTGGCCTTGGTTACTGGCTCTCCACACCGGGGTTTTATATGTGCCAGATTATCGGCAGTCAACTTGGAAAACGGTGTTTGCTTACATCGCCAACCAACTGTCCGGAATATCCGGCTACCAAACCCGTGCCTAACGGTGCAAGGTCTCAATGGAATCTCGGTTGCTCGATCTGAGTTGCTTATGACAAAAATTGCTGTTCTCTTTTGTATAACTCAAAAATCAAAAGAAAGTTGGATTAAGTATGTAGTAGTATTTAACATAGGGGGTAAGACATTCTCAGGTATATGGTTTCTTCACATGCCTCGTCTATGGGTTTTTGATTTTTATTTTGTTTTCCCAAACCTACCTACCCTTTTTAGGATAGTTGATTAACCAACGTATTCTAACTACTTTATTTTCCAGATCATAGAAAAATCAATTTAGTAACGTCATGAATGTATTTACGGTTTAAAAGTAAATGTTAACGTTATTATTTAAAAAGATATTCTGTATCATATACGACTAGGTTTATATTTATGTTTATGCCCGTATAGCGACGGGAAATCGCATTGTATGTGTACAAAAATGCCGCACGTTTCTACTAAGTACCCACTGGTAAAGTTTGCAAGTTTTAACATTACAGTGACCAACAACAATAGAACGAACATAAGTTTCAAAAATTGATTTATGAAATGCGATATAAATGAAAGAAATGTAATTCATATACCGAACACAACATAAAGTATTTTGAGATACACATTTTTGTATACACGCGAGATAGCAATTTGAAATAATTAGTATATCATTATAGTTATACACCAAAACCGTGCACTAGTATATTTTAAAATAAAAATTTTATTCAGGCATAAAATAATCTAAAATTGAAACTATATATCTCCATAATATTTTATCAGCCAAAAGAATCATTTGAATTGAATTGTCGTTTCGAATATGTTCATTTAATAAATTATTAGCTTTAAGTTATTTTTATGGGAGCGGTTTTATAAACCACTCAATCCTTTTTTAATCAAACCGCGACATATGTATACACACTTTTAAAATATTTTGTTTTGACAGACTTCCAGTTTTTAAGCAATGATTCGTACCTCTGTCCATCTGATTACAACGATTTTTTACAAATAATAAACCTACGATCGGTCATCATCATATCGGACCAGCTAGAAAAAAAAAATTTTCCCAGGAACATGATGAACTACAGCATTACCAACTTAACCCTCCAGCGGTGACGTGCGGTCCACAGTTCCAACTATGAAGTGAATTATCTTTTACTGCGCCGAATTTCAACAAAGTGCTTCGTGCATGTAACTACATGCACCGAATAAAGTTCTTCGCTTCACTGTCCCGTGACAGCTGTCAAAATTGTTGATACATATGACGAATCGTTTTGTAGTTGGAGAGCCTGCCTATCGGGATTGTGCTTAAGTCAGTATCGGGAATGGTTGTAATAGGACGGCCAATCAGGAAATGGGAAGGAGTAAGTGGCGTTAGGTCAGTTGGGTCATTAGAGGGTGCAAACATAGGTCTAGAATTTAAGACTCCCTCGATCTAAATTAGCAGAGAATTAAAATCTTCGTAGATAAGTTTTTTGTCGAGTAACACCCTCTTTAAATGGTGTTTCATGCTTTTAACTGCCGCCTCCCAAAGACCGCCAAAATTAGGCGCATACGGTGGAATGAAATGCCAATTTATATTATGATCAATAGCGTAATTGTGAATATAAGTATTATTTTTTAAAAGAAATTGACCAAATTGTTTAAGTTCATTGCGAGCTCCAACGAAAGTGGATCCATTATCTGAATAAATGTCATTGGGGATACCTCGTCGAGCTATGAAACGCTTCAAGCAGGATAGGAAACAGTCTGTTGTGAGATTTGTAATGAGTTCAAGATGAATTGCTTTGGTACAAAAGCATACAAAAACACAAACGTAACCTTTTATTTCTTTGGCTCCCCTACCCGATTTATTGTTTAGTAAAAATGGTCCTGCAAAATCTATGCCACAGCGCTGAAATGGCAGTGATGGGGTTGGGCGAGCTTCGGGCAAACTGGCCATTGGACAACTGGCAAATGTAGGTTTAAATTTAAAACAAGTAAGACAATTTCTTACCGTTTTTCGTGCAAGGTCTGTCCCCCGAATTGGCCAATAATATTGTCGAATTGATGAGAGAAGGAGTTGAGGACCTGCATGTAATACGACTTTATGTTTATGTTCAAATAGCGACTTAGTCAAAGGATGATTAGATGAAATTAATATAGGGTGTTTAGAGTTAAAGTCTAATCCAGATAATCTAAGTCGACCCCTTACTCGTAATACATGGTTTTCATCTAAAAATGGAGTAAGATTTGAAAGTTTATCTTTGATCGGTAATGTATTACAGTGATCAATTGCTAATCGATTTATGCATTTTATTGCTAAGTATAGCGAACTAGTACAACCGTACGTAACGGTGTTTAATTGGTAAATTGAAAATTCATCTGCTGGGTTGTCCCTCCACAAAATCTGTTGAAGGGGCTTGTGTGCATCATGCATAAGGATCTGCCTATACATTTTACTAACGTCAGCAGATACAACATACTTGTATAGTCGGAACCTAATTAAAATGTCAAATATGTTATTTTGCACCTTTGGTCCAACATATTGTAACTCATTGAGAGACCATCCAGAACTACTTGGACTTGATCCATCGAAGACCACTCTAAGTTGAGTAGTCAGACTACTAGACTTGTATATGCCATGGTGGGGAAAAAAATAAGTTGGTTCAGTGACCATGTCACTTTCTACCCTGGTCATGTGACCTAAATCGATATATTCATGTATAAACTTTTTGTATAATTGATAAAACTGAGGATGAGTTTTGAATCGGTTTTCGAGTGATATGAATCGTTTTTTTGCTATTTCTTTTAAATCTCCCAATAAATCGGTAGAATATTTGAAGGGAAACTTCACTACAAACTGACCGTTTTCATTTCTTTGAGTGTGTTTGGTAAATAGTTCCTCACATTGGACGTCATCTTTTGATAACATCATAAGTTCATTTATCTCATTGAGTTCCCAGAATTTACGTAACTGATTGTCTTCTGGTATAAAACATTGTGAAAAATTGCAAAACGACGTTGATATCGCATTCATTACAGTACCAGATATTACCCATCCAAGTTTGGTATTTTGAAGCACTGGTGCATGTTTTCCTAATTTAAATGGAAACATACTCCTCTTATAAATGTCTTTAACTTTGAATGTTACTGTCGACAGAATTATATTAGATTGTGTATTTCTTTCTGTAACTAAGCATTGTTGATTTGGGACTGAAATTGCTTGACTATTGTGAGAAATTGCTTGTGAATTGTGTGACACCTGGTCACTATTATTTGGCTGATTCTGAGCACCTACTGATTGAATTGTGTCTCGTGAATTGTATTGATTATTGTTGTTGTATGCATTTGACTGTGTGTTTTGACTTTGATATGAACGAGAATAATCTTGATGTAATAAAGTGTTGTGTTTACGTTTACACTTACGACATGATCCGCTACTGCACCTTTCCTTGGAGTGACCAAAACGTAAACAATTCGGACAAAGTTTTAAAGATTTAATCTTTTCCCATCTGTCATTAATTGTTAATCTTAAAAATTCGGGGCAAGAATATATTAAATGATCACTCTTGCAAAAATTGCACTGAATTTGATTTATTGCTAAATGAAATTGTGATCGAGATTGTAGAGGTTTCTGAAACCCAGAGTGACTTTTAGCGGTCATCATTGAGGAGAAATGAGGCTCTTCTTGAGATTGTAATATGTCTTGTCTCTGTTTAAGGAATTCAAGAAATTCATTTAAATGAGGCAATTCGGCAGAAGTGTGGTATTCTTTCCACTTATTTTGAGTTACTTTGTCTAATTTATTGTACACAACATGAATAATTGTCATATCCCATAGAGACTCTTTAGTGAGCTTCATTCCTTCTAAATATGATAAATGCTTTGAAACTTCATCGATTAACCCTCTGAATTGCATGAACGTGCCTTTATGTATCGAATTTAAATTGAAAATAGATTTTAAGTGGGTGTCGACTAGAAACTTTTTTCGATCGAATTTGTCACAAAGCATATTCCATGCAGCATGGTAGTCTTGGGAATCAGTAAAACCTTCTATTGTTCGTTTGGCATAACCTTCCAACGCAGCTTTTAAAAAGTTAAACTTTTGACCTGCACTTAATGATGAATTTGAATCGATAGTGTTTATAAAATTGGTTTTGAATTCGAGCCACTGCTCATATTCACCATTACATGCAGGTCAAAAGTTTAACTTTTTAAAAGCTGCGTTGTTTGGGACGTATTATTAACTTGCATTCCGGTAAAGATAAACTTTCAAGAGTGGCAGAGGTAAGAACAAACAATAAGGCAGTTATTCGCTCTGTTCGTCATTTGTGTCCGTTGCCAATGCAGCAAGAGAGTGTTAGTGAGAATATTAATCTTAGACCTAAGAATTTACATATAGGTACATAGAATAAAATATTTTGAAATAATTTTAAACAGATCCTTTACTACCTCCAATCATTTCTCTCCATAATATGTATGACCAATTTGATTATGGAAAAAAATGTTTCGTTCTTTCCTAATTGAAAGAACGAACTAAAGAAGTAATTCAACGATGGACTCACATTAGAGATTCATTTGCTAAATCGTTAAAAAAAAAAACAAAGGAAGGTAAGTCAAACGGTTCTTCAGCAAAGAGACAACGGACATATGTATACCACGATTCATTACTATTTTTAAAGAAACTGTATATGGAAAGAGAGACATCCGACAGTTTCACTGGCGATGACAATGGAGGAGGTATTGAAATTGAAGGAGTTGAAATAACGGAAAGACAAAATATTGAAAGTGAAGCTAACACTTTAATTTTTAAAAAACCGACGGCAACCAGGCGACGCAAACAAGTGGATGAAGTAGAGTTAAAAATTTTTAAAGGCGTTGTGACCGAAAGCCCCTGAAAAACTTGACCCGAACATGGCGTTTTTTCAAAGCTTGCTACCTTATTTGAGCAAATTTAGTGGGGAAGAAATACTAGAGTTCCAGATGGCGGATAATAATTTGTTTATTAGTTTTTATTAAATAACAATAATATTCATTATTCTCTATTAGAAATTGATCTTATTCACATACTGTTTTTGCTTTTTCTAACATTATTAGCTAGTCATTGATAAAGTGTTCATGAATAAGATATAATTTTTATTCAAATATAATGATATTAGCGGTATTTTAGACTATTTTAGACTTTATAAAAAACCAAACCTGGTTACAAAAACTCATGGAAAAAGCTTTGTCAGATGATGCACTTGCCTTGGGATATGATGACAATGGTGATGACAATGAGGAAGACTATTTAGAGAAGAAAGACACGAGGACTCGGATAGCGACCAGAAGTTTGACGAAAATGCTCCAAAAATTGACAAGAATATATCTGACGGAAAATTCGTTGTGGAAAAATCGATAGCGAAAAATACAACTTCCATTAAATCAAAGAAAAATATTGACAGTCCATGTTATATTGGTAAAGATAAAGTGACGTCATAGAATAAACACTGTCCAACAATGCATTTACGAAGCTATAGGGCAAGATCATAAACATTGTTACACAATTACTGGGACCAAAACGGGTTACCCGCAATTTGACCGACCTGTAAAAACTTGGAAAAAGTTTTTTGACGACTCTATTATCTATACCATTGTTACATATACCAATGAGTACATTGAGAAATTTGCTAAAGAACAATATGCTACAGAGATTTATACGACGTCTACTGATGTCTTAAAAGTAGGAGCATTGGTTGGTTTATTGTACTTAGCTGGAGTTAAAAAAAGAACAGATTGAATTGTGATAAAATTTTTGGTACCACACGTGATTATTATTATACATTATTATACAAACCATCCAAAACATTTACTTCCATACTCGAATACAGGCAAAGATAAATGAAAAACTAACACAGTGTATACCAGTACAAAGCGGAGTCAGACAGGGTGACTCGTTAAGCCCACTTCTCTTTAATATAATAATGGACGAAATAATACAAGTAGTACATAAAAATCATGGTTACAGAATGGGGAACAAAGAAGTCCAAATATTATGTTATGTAAACGAAACTGGATACCTCGGCCATATTCTGAGAGGAAAAAAATACGCAATCCCTCAACTAATCATCCAGGGAAAGATTGAAGGCAAGAGAGGAGTAGGTCGCAAACAAATGTCGTGGCTACGGAACATAAAGAACAGGACAGGCATAAATAACACTGGCGATCTTTTGCATGCTGCAAAAGACAGACGTCTGGCCTTAAGATAATTCGCCAACGCACTATAGGTGCACAGCACTATAAGAAGAAGACGACGCCGCATTAATCGCCGAGACAAAAGACGAGCTCCAAAGATTAACATACATCTTCAATACAACAGCCAAGAAATACAATATGATAATATCAGCAGAAAAAACCAAATGTATGACGACCTCTAAATACCCACTATGATACAAAATCGAAATTGATGGGAAAATAATAAAGCAGGAAGCAAGGTTTAGATATCTGGGAATAGATAACTAATTACATCTCTTAATGACTCAATCTGAAAAAATAAACACCAAGAAAGACAAGATACAAAAACAAGAATCTATAAAGCAGCAATTAGACCTGTATTAACATACACGGCGGAGACAAGACCTGACACATCTAAAACGAGATGTCTATTAGAAACAACAGAGATGAAAATACTTCGACGAATATCAGGGAAAGTCTGTTGGATAGGGAGAGAAGCGAAAACATAAATGGATGTGTGACAAAACGGAAAGAGGAGTGGAACGAACACATTAGTAGAATGACAGAGGATAGAATAGTACGAATAGAACAAGATAAGTCACCAAATGGACGAAGAAGTATTGTCAGACCAAGAAAAAGATGGTGCGATAATTTAAACAATTTAGGAGGCTAATATTGAAGAAGAAATATCATACAAGATGAAAGATGAGAAGAAGAAGAAGTTGATTCAACAGAGTTTTTTCGTTTCATTATGTCAGAGCAACGTTCCCTTTTTCTCCTCTGACATCTAAGATTTGATGACTGTAATACACGAGAAACCAAAAAAGCTATAGATAAACTAGCTTCAATTTGAGACGTGTTTTGCCAAGTGAATGAAAACTGCATCAATAATTTCAATCCATCTCAATACATGACCATATACGAGATGTTAGCTGCGTTTCGTGGAAGCTGTCCATTTCGACAGTATATGCTCTCCAAGCCTGCTAACTATTCACAGCAGCTCGAAATAGATCAGTTGTTAGACCAGTCCACTTCCTAAGATTGGCCAGCCAGGATATACGTCTACGTCCGGGGCCTCTCCTACTCTCAATCTTGCCTTGCAGAATCAACTGGAGAAGTCGGTATTTATCATTACGCATAATGTGGCCGAAGTAAGCCAATTTTCTGTTTTTTATGGTATTAATAATTTCTTTGTCTTTTCTTAGCGCCTGGAGAATAGTTATGTTACTTGTGTGGTGTATATATGAGACCCCCAACATACGTCGGTAGCACCATATTCTCCTTAGCAGATGCTAAAATGTTTTTAGTAACTCCGCGATTGATTGATGTGGTTAGTTGACTCGTTCAGCCAATTAGTAGATTCAATCGAAATAAAACAACTGGTATCTGGTTCAAAAAAAGTAAATTAATTATTGTTTAAATTTCAAAAATTAAAAATAACTGATATGGATCACAATTTTTCAACCGAAAAAGCTTTTTATTTCGTTACTTATACACGTAATATACTAAATAAATAACTGAACTTTATGATTATATGTAACTTTATAATAAAAGAAAAAAATGAAAATGTATTCGTAAAATGTCTTTTCACATTTGAAATCAGCAATTTAATGATCTCATTCATCCTTAGAGGCCATGTGTCTTGAAGCCAGTCTTTCACAAAAAAGATAGACAAGAAATCTGATTTTATCTGGTCAACCCAAATAAAACAATGAAACAGGAGAATTGATGACATTATAAGGACGGCCGGCTTCTGAATGCAGCCATATGATAAAACTCTACAAAGATAAATTCTTTTTAGAGCCAAAAATTAGCAACTATATGTTAATACAAACAATTTTTAATAGGTATTTCGAGATGAATGGTGGTCCGAAAAATTAATATCGAAGACTCATTACTAAAATTAGATAGCAAAATTCTGGAAAGGGTGTAACACTGTAGATATCTGCGTAGTTGGATTGACTGCAGGGTTGAAAGTGACGACGAAATTTCGACCAGAATAGAAATTGCACAAAAAAGCTTTATTAGCTGGCGTTCTGTATTGTGCAGTAGAAGTCTTTCATTGATCACACGTCTAAGAGTATTGAAGTTCTACGTCTGGTCCGCTTTGTTCTATGGATGTGAAATCTGGACAACAAAAATAAAAAATCTCTTACTTTTAAAATAAATTAGAAGCGTTCGAGTTGTGTGTTACAGTCGCATGCTCAGAATCCGGGGACAGCCCACATATCTAACGAACGTGCGCTAGAGACCATGCACAAAGAGCGAGAATTGATCAACATAATCAAAATAAGAAAGGTCCAATACTTCGGCCATATAATGAGAAGTATCGAACGAAAGCGCTGGAAGAAAGCAACTACCCTGGCTGCGGTGTAACATCAGACAATGGACAGGTCGAACGGTGGAGGAATTTTTTCATCTAGCTGCCGATCGAGGAACATTTCATCAGCTTGTTAAAACGAAGGTAGCCAACGTTTGAAAACAAACACGGCACACAAAGAAGATTTCGAGAAAAAAAAGTGCGTCTATGTTTATAATACAAAATTGGTTACACGGCAGAAGAAAGACTTACTTTTTAGCTGGACTAACTACAGACGAAATTAATCATAGTTGGTACTTAACAATACGGCGTAGTTAGACGTAATAATAACAGTCTATGAGATAGCATAGGCATATTGTGGTAAAGCACAATCAAAATTTAAGGGCAATTATGACCAGAAAAATGAAAACACTAAAAACGGTCAGAAACGTTTTATCTAAACTGATATGGGCATGGCTCATCTACAGTTTTACGCAAACACGGTATTTACAAGCAAACACATTACATACTGTAGTATTTTTTATTAATCTAATTTATTGTTTTTATTATTAAAGGTTCTTCTACACTTAAAAGTTTATTTAAAGTCTTTATTTGTAAAATATATCTAATTTATTTTACACTAATAATTATGTAATTTATCTACGCGCGTTACATACATAAAAACTCGACGCGATGTTCAAAAATTAACTGTTTACCACAAAATTCGTGTTTATGTATAAAATACAGTTATTCTCGAAGTGGCATTGAACTTCCAGAACTTCTCCTATCGTCGTGGAGCCAAACAGGTCCTTTACCGTAGGGGACTAGACATTTCTGCCGGCAGGTATATGATCTGGAACATACTTGAATGGGAAAGGATATTAGTAATAAATATGTTTACAGTTCTAAGCCATACGATGCGTCATCATCTATCGTAACAATACTATAACCAAAAATTATTTTTGAAATTTTTAATATGTAGTTTGTTTCAACTTTTGAATGAATATTTAACTCTTTATTTGTATTGTAGGGAGCATTGTTTTAAGTTGTTTTGAAATTTGTAAAGCACTGAAAATTAACGATTTTGAATTTTTCTGTTTCAGGTATGGAATTTTCTTGCTGTTAGACGACTAAACTGTAAGTATAATAATGAATATTCATTAAAACATATTCTATTGTTAATAACCAGGATCGTTGATTAAATAACCCAAAAGAATATACAATCTTTTGTGTGACTTTAAGAAATCACCTACACAATTTTATGCAATCACTAGCTTGTATGTTGTGGATTTCAAAGTGTTTGATCTTATAGGCCTTTTGACACTGCGAACTGAAAGATCTTTTATGTATATCCAGCCTATAATTTCTCTTCAATTTCTCAGAATTCGTATGTTACTCTGTCCACTTTTCCCGGTATAGAGAGATCGTTATGTGAGTTAACAGTGTCCAGTGAGAATATCTGATTACCGTAAGTTGAGTTTTCTGAAGTAACTTCTTGCGTAACAAGAAGTTGACTTTTCTTTAAAATAACACATTTTCCCTGTAAGTTACACCGAGCTCCTTTTTCGAACACTTACTGTCGTATTTCCTTACGGCATTTTTAATATTAGTTGTATTATTTTTTTTGCACATATTATTATCTTCTGCTCCCGTTACCCAAAAAATTGAATTACAGGTTTGATAACTTTAATGATCTTAACCTGTAAATATTGTAGCAATTTATAATTTGCTTGGTGATTGAAAGTGTGGACTGAACGATTACTGAGCTTGGATATTGGTTTAGCAAATAAATGAAAACGTTTGCGCACGGCTACTTGTGTTTTCGTTGGAATGCTGAGTCGTGGATAAAGACTCCTTTAGTTGGGGAGGACTGGGAGGACTAACTACAAAAAAAGAAATCAAAAAATACTTACAGAGATATCCTGGGAAGACTATACAAGAAGATTCCTAAACTATTTAAGATATAACGCAGTTTAAAAAAATCCTCTTGTTGTTTGGAAACAAAGGCTTTTCTTTCCTAAAAAATTTCAAGGGTGAATATCTTTTTATTGCTGCTTAATCACAAAGCAAAAACATATTTATTCAGCAAGAGTGAAGGACAAGAATTAAAACATTCAAAAATCGCACAGAAAAAAGGACGCCATGTCTTATTTATCATGAAATTGCATAACACATTTTTCGTGGAGAATATTACACTTAAAATATTTTTTGATTATTGTTCTATTATTGTTATTGAGTGGGAGTTTTACTTGCGGTTCTATAAGATGCCCAACATTATCAAATCTGATGTCCACCACAGTTCGTTTTAATGTTGAGTGCAAATGTCCTGATTTAGAACGCGGAGTACCGTAGCTAGTAAGCAAAGCTTTTACTGTATTTCGACAAAATTCCAACAAATCTAATTCACGTTGACCTTCAATAGTTTCCCTCATTTTTCTAAACAGAAACCAAGCATTCCGTACAGATACGTCCAAGCACCATATGAAGAGTGGCCAGTACCATTTCTTAGACCTTACGCTTATTGTATAATATGAGACATTTTGATTTATCTATAATACCTTGATAATTATCAAGAATTAGAAAACGAGTGTTTGCCGGAATAAGCAATTCACTATTTACTGGCCAACGGCTAAGGGTGGATGAGCTAGTAAGTGGAAGGACACTCTGTTGTCCTGAGACTAAGAAATTGGTCTCGAAGGCGGAAGAACCAAGAAAGTGGTCAACATCAGAATGCAGAAGGCATCGAGAAACCACTGCATTAAAGGTCTTTGATGACATCTCTAGTATAAATTATAATGGCTAGTACTATTAGCGCAAAGGACATCATTGATTTATTGATTATGGTAATCGGAGACCAAAATCCAGCAGGGGAGGACAACCATTAGAACGCAAGGCCTCCTCGGTCGTCAACATGCGAAACTCTTGCACAAAAAACCAAAAAAAAAATACTCAACCCTATCAGATAAAAATAGCTACCTGAAATGTAAGAAGTATGTATCAGCCTGGAAAATTACATAATGTTAGGGAGGAGATAAAACTGATCACCGATACGGAGTAGCTTTTATCATAAGCAACAATATTAGAAAATCAGTGCTAGGTGTGATTCAAATTTCAGAAAGAATAATAATGCTAAAAATTCAAGCACGGAACTGTAATATTAGTATGATCCAAGTCTATGCTTCCACAGCTAATAAGACCGAAGATAAGATCGAAAAGTTTTATTTAGAATTGCACAATACAATCAAGTTAACAAAATCTAGAGATATTACTTAATTTTAGAAGACTTTAATGCAAAAAATGGAGTAGGTACAGTTAAAAATATAGTTGGACAGTTCGGATTAGGAACTAGAAACGAGGGAGGAGAAGGTCTCATAGAATTCTGCCAAGAAAAGATGGACGTCTCCTTCACATACAGAAAACCACATTGTCAGAAACCAGATAGACTTTATACTAAAAAATAGCAGATATAAAAATTCTATAACATCAGTTAAAACTTATCCTGGAGCAGAAGTTAACTCAGACCATAATCCGTTAGTGGCTAACGTGAAAATAAAATTAAAAAGAATTGAACTCAGAAAATAACAACCAAAAATTAATGTAAGAATATAGACATTAACAACGAAGAAATAAAAAACGAATTAAATACTAATGTGAATGTTAATATGAACGTAATATAATATAAAAAAACATTACTGAAACGAGCTCAAGAAAGTTTGATGCAGAGGCTAAAAAACAGTGGATGACAGAAGAAATACTATTAAAGATGGAGAAAGAAGGAAATATAAAGGAAAAGATCTACAGAAGTATAAAGAAATACAACGAATAATTAAGGAAAAAATCAAAACAGCTAAGAATATCTATTTGATGAAACAATGTAAAGATATAGAAGAACTAGAAACAAAATATGATGATATTATGAGAAATATGCACAAAAAAATAAGAGAACTCACTGGAATGGGTCGAAATAGACAGCAAGGACACATAAAAGACAAAAAAGGGGTACTACTAATATATTTACCAGAGAAATTAAGACGATGGGAGGAGTAGACAACTTAGAGAAGAGAAGTTAGAGAACTTTTCCAATATGAAAGAGGTGAAATGCAGAAAATGCAAGAATTAAATCCTTTAGAGAGACAGAATATCATGATAGATGAAATCAAATATGCTATCAACAACTCTAAAGACAATAAGGCAGCTGGATTAGATGAAATACCAGTAGAACTGTTAAAACTAGTGGAAAATGATAACTTGGAGGTATTGACCGATTTATTCAACACGGTGTACGATACGGGAATAATACCATAAGGGTGGCTGAAGTCAGATGTATAACCATCCGTAAAAGACGAGCAGCAAAAGAGTGCTCTGATTATCGAACACTGAGCCTTATGAGTCATACTTTAAAAGTACTGCTGAAAGTAATACATAAGAGAACATACGAAAGGCTAGAGGACGATATTAGCGAGACGCAGTTCGGGTTCTACACTTGTGCTTGATCACTAAACGTTGATCTACACTTGTGCTTTTTTGACTACGAAATAGCTTTTGATAAAGTAAGACACAACATTTTATCGAAAGCTTAAGTATGAATAGTGCTGAGATGGAAATTACCATAAACGCTAAAAAACGAAGTGCATGCTAATTACAAAAAAAAAACCACAAAATATACATCACCTATTGACAATCAATGGTAACGTGATAGAACAAGTAGAAAAATATCATACTTGGGAACTTGGATCAATGAAACCAATGATCATACTGCAAAAAAAAACAGGCGAATAGAGATTGTCAGATCAGCATTTAATACGAATGAAGTCACTCCTAACGTGCACAAGTCTAAATTTGGAGATCAGACTACGTACTATTCGCTCTTATATTTTTTCAATATTATTATATGGAGCTGAAACTTGGACATTAAAAATTGCAATTTAAAAAGAATTAAGGATTTCGAACTCTGGTTATACCGCAGAGTATTAAAAATATCATGGACTGATAGAATTACAAGTAAATAAGTACTGGAGAGGGTTGGTAAAGAAACAGAACTAATCACCACTATACAAACCAGAAAACTGGAATACCTAGGCCACGTGATGAGGAGACCAAAATATGAAAGTTTGAACCTCATAATATAGGGAAAGATTCAAGGAAGAAGATCTGTTTGTCGAAGGCAGAACTCATGGTTGAAGAATCTACGTGATTGGTATCAATGCAGATCGATTGATTTATTTAGAGCAGCAAGTTCAAAAATAAAAAGAGCCATTATGATTGCCAACCTCCTTAGTGAGACGGCACTCCAAGAAGAAGAAGAAAACGTATCTAACAATATGTCTAAACATGAACATCAGTAAGACCAAATTTATGACAAATTTGGTTCCCAGCGAACATCTAACCATCCAAAATAAAGTGGTAGAATTGAGAGAAAAGTACATATATCTCGGTCATGAAATCAGAATAAGTAAGGAAAATCAGACCTTTGAGTTTCAATGACGAATAACACTTGCTTGGGCTCTTATGGTTCACTAAGAGACATTTTTAAGATCAACATCCCAATAGCCATGAAACGGAAGACATTTGACCAATGCGTTCTTCCTTTTATGACATACGGAGCAGAAACTCTCACTCTCACAAAAACAATAGCACTAAAAATGCGAGTGGCACAAAGGCGCATGAAAAGATCGATTCTCGGCGTGACAAAAAAGAACCAAGACCTAAGGAAAAGAACAGGTATCACTGATGTCGTCGAACGTTTAGCCAAACTGAAATGGAATTGGGCAGGTCACATAGCAAGACTAAAAGACCCAAGATGGTCCAGAAAACTAATTGACTGAGAAGACAAATGCAGCAGAGGACGACCACCAACACGCAGGATGGACGACATTAAACGAATATTCAAGAAATGGCAACTATACGCACAGAACCGTGAAGAGTGGCGAAAAATTGGAGAGACCTATATCCTGCAGTGGTCAGAAGAGGTTGTATGATGACCTTGACAATTTGAACCAACAGCGACCACGCTGTTTTTATTCCATCTACACAAAAATATCCAGTATTTCTTGTATTTACATGATGGGTTTTTTTGAGAACATCTGAAGAGGATATGGTTCTGCTAGCGTCTTCTCTTCTTGATGTGCCTATCCGTTACGAATGTTGGCGATCATCATGGCAATCTTTATCTTATCTGCAGCAGCGCGGAAAAGCTGCACAGATGTTGTATTGAACCAGATTCTGAGGTTCTTTAACCAAGATGTTCTTCTTCTTCCTGGACCTCGTTTTCCAAATATTTTTCCTTGCAGGATGGTTTGAAGGAGAGTATATAATCTGCTAGCATAGATTTCCTAAAACAATGGGCCAACTTTAACATCAAGCTTGCTTCACTCAGCAACAGAAGGATCTTTCCTTCTGAAATGTAGAAGAAATCTTTGTTTTCCTGTACACATGGAGAATGGAAAGTTTAACAACAATAACTTGTTACATCATAAAGGATGTAAATTAGGTACTAAAATTCAAAACTTTAATTCAAATTTAAAAACCAAAATCTTAAACTTAAAAATTTCAGTAACAGGAAGTGATATTACTTGCATAGAAAAGAATTTACATCAATTAAAAAATATATTAGAGCAACATTTACATGCTCCTTTACTACAAGAATTTTATAGAAAGTATTTTTCCAAATTAGAAATAACATCAAAAAAAATTTAACAAAATAAAAATAGGTAGATCAATTTGATAGATATTAATAAATTATCATAATTTTGTTATCATACCAAAATTGAATTTAATTTATATTCATATGTAATCGTGTAATCGTTTCAGATTTTTGTTTTTGAAACTCCGAACAATGCGTCAATGGGCATTTATATCCGCGTAAACAGAATTTTGGCGCATTCGTGCAATTAACATAGACATGTAATATATTCAATGCTGCCATTTAGGAACATGTTGCGTATATTCCTTAAATTCCCAATGGTTTAATTAGTTCTCTCTAAATTTGATAACCAATTATACGTACATGTGACCTACATTCAAATAGTATTTGAATATTTCTCCTTTTGTACACGCGAAGAGGATATTATGGGTCTACTGGGCTTGCAGCTGCATCACAATGGTAATCACTTCTTACTCGTTTTGCTCTGAAAGTTAAAACCAGTAATGAAATAGCATGGTTCATGACATATATTTCTATTAACTGGTAAAAATCATTTAAATTAGGCTGTTAACTTTTCTATGCAGTACATCATTGATACTAGATCAAAACCATAATTCAATTTATTTCCTTCCTGTGCTTATCCTCTATTCTTCTTCTTTAAGTGCCTTGTCCTCTAACAACATTGGCGACCAATCGCATGATCTTCACTTTGTCATTACATTATGTAGATTCTTAAGGAAATTCTTAGCGCTTTGTGGATTAATACCTTTTGCATCTACTTAAATGGTGTTCTGGCTTACTCGATTCTGATTTTGATTTACTGAAATAGTTCCCAATTTTTATACACCCAACAGCCCAAATATTTCTGTTATGGTACTCGCTCGACTATTTCTTCCTATATCCTGATATTAGTTAGATTGTTACTTATAGTTTTTTGCTAATGAGTATACATTTGGTATTAACTTTTAAACTCATTTGTTTACTGTTTTCTGTTACCGCTGATAGAAGTATCTGTAAATTATGTATTAGGATGTATTCTAACCTAAATGTCTAAGTAATCCTTTAACGATCTGGGATTGACAGAACACTTATAGTGTTATTACGCCTTAAAAATCCTTCCCTTACCAATAAATCTATAAAAAAAACACTATAAAATCCCAAAAATCCCAAAAAATAATAATAAAAGCAACACCATTCCACATAAAAACTATATGTCATTCCCAGACATTGATGGATTTTTCGAGCAGATGTCACAAATGCTTTTTGGATATTAAATTCAGAAGAGTAGGGGAGAATCAAGTTCGACTGCGAAGATCGAACAGTGAAGACATACTTTGGAAGGAGCAATCAACAAGGCAAATAGTTCTTGATAGAACTAAGGGAAGGAGACGCCGCGTGAACCTTGTTGAACTGTAACTAACAAAGCGAAGAGCGGATGCGAAATTAGTATTAATTAAACTGCGAGGAGCTGCCTTATAGGCTTCTCACAGAGGATTTTACCGACCAGCATAGCGAAGAATCGGGTCTACTGCATGGTGTCGACAGGGATGACACTGTAAGTCTTTGATTTTTACAAAGACGGACAGAAACGGCCCTGCTCCTGCAGTAAGAGAAACAACAAGTGCTCCTTGAGAACACAGGAAGTGAACATCCGTAAAGATTACTCAGGAGACACCCAGAAGCCGTCTGATAGTGGTCAGCGGTGGCAAAAAACAGAGTCTTCTGCGTAGAAAATTTTATACTTCTTTTGAACAGTTTTGTTCACCGCCGCAAGGCATAATTAATGAATACCCCCCTCCACCAAATGCACTGACACACAGGTGTCAGAGCAAGAAGAAGAAGGTGACGTCACCCCCCAAGTTGTAGAAAAAAATTTAAACCTAATAGACTTTGACAATCATAGATGAAAATTCAGATCTCGATTGCGATAAACATTCGAACGGAGATATAAGCGGCCTAGGAGACGGATGATGAAAGACGGAAGAGAAGCACAGAGAAGACGGAATGCAGCATGAGAAACACAACGAGAAGATAGACGCGATGCAAAAGCAGATGCGGGAACTGCGAAACATCGTAAAATCCTAGGACGAGGAAAATAGGTGTCTCACGGATAGGATGCTGTCCCTCATGGAACAGATAACAGAAAAAGAACAACAGGACAAAAAAGAAAAAAGCGATGACAGGCAGAAAAGAAAGAAGGGACCGAAAACTCGGCGAAAAATTGGATTTAAGGTCTGAAAAGATCCACAAGGAAAAACCAAAAACATCCAAATGACAAACATCCAAAGAGAAATAAAACTTCAGCAATGGAAAGTTCCAAATCAACAAGTGCCGTGGAAAAACAAACCCAACTGATACAAGAGAGGAAAGAAAATACATGCTTGAGAATATCATCCAAAAGCAGCAAAAACCAAATCAGGACCAGAAAAAAATATAAAACCCCAACACACCGAACCAGTAAAGCAACAAGGAACTAAAATGCCAAATCCGCCTGCGATTATTCTT
Source organism: Diabrotica undecimpunctata (assembly GCF_040954645.1). Lineage (NCBI taxonomy): Eukaryota > Metazoa > Arthropoda > Insecta > Coleoptera > Chrysomelidae > Diabrotica > Diabrotica undecimpunctata. The sequence goes on along the minus strand of NC_092808.1, from coordinate 34,951,932 downwards.
AAATCAGTGGAAAGGCACCAAATTATTTTGGAAAAAGCCGCCCACAATGAAATAATTTCAAATAACAAGTTTAGAAAATCAGGCAAATCCATTGTCATTCAAACAACAGGGTAGACTACCTGAAAATGGTACGAACCCTAAAAGAACACAATAAAACACAACCTACCAAATAGTTCGCATGTCCAATAAATCAGGTTAAAATGAAAAGGTTTGTTATAAGGAGACTGTATGACTCGAAGGATCTCAAAAAAATAGCCGATGAGCTGCAATGGAAGGACAAAATTGACGCAAAATTAACTAATATGGTCTCAAAACGCGCCGAAAAAAGGAAACTACCACTGTTCCTAGTAACAGTCAAGGAGAAGGAGAAAGAAAAGCTAAAAAGCATAAGTAAAGAGTTCGAAAACTTAGAGTTTCTACCATGTCTCAAAGTCCTGTCACTGCGGCGCAAGATGCGTGAAATGCGGAGATAAACATCTCAGCAAAGAATGCACAAAAGATCGGTCCACCGATCTCAAATGTGTAAACACACGGTCAATTACAGAGAATGCAACAAGGCACCAAAATGGAAAACGCCTCCACCAACAACAGGAGGCAGAAGCATCAAAGCAACACCGTAAATAAACAAAAAGGTGAGCTATGCACAAGCCACAAAACAAGCACAAAACCTCGAAGTCTCAACAACAACAATAAGCAGTGAATCGGCTACATTAATAGCAAACCTAAACACGCAAATTCAAAACTTTGCGTGTATGTTAAAAAAATGTCCTCTGTCATGACAGCACTAGGTAGTTTCCGACAATGACAGGACACCATACGGACGATCTTAAAATTGGGTCATGGAACTCAGGAGGGCTGAGAACTAAAATCAATATTCTGGACGAGTTTATCAACAGACTCTAACTAGATGTCATAGCTTTACAAGAAACGAAATTAACGGAAAGAGTGAAAACCAAATTTCCGGGCTCTGACATCTATATGTAGAAATGATCACATGGCAATGTCAGTAGGTACAGCCATTGTGGTGAAAAAAGGAATAAAACACCAACTAATTCCAATACCAGATGCACTGGTTACTATGGAAGCTACCATAATAAAGATCATAACGGGAATCGATACGCTGAAAATCATTTCAGCGTATATTAGACCACATGATCCTATCTTCAACGAGGACCTGGACATTATTTTAAATTCAGAATAGTAATAACTTACCACTTTAAACCCATTGTTTATAAAAATCACAAAAATGGCTTCACTTAAAGCACTGTAACTCGGTAAATAATAATCCGAATGACATGAACATTTTGACAGTTGACCGAAATTTTTTGAAGGTTGAGCGGCTGCGGAAATGTTATGTGAATATTTCATTAGTATCGCCGTCTCATGGTTAGGCCCGGAACTTATTGGCAGACGTATTATTGTTTATAAATATTATATTATGTTCATACTATATCAAAAGATTTTTCCTTTAGTTTTCATAAAACTTTTCTAAAAAGAGCTATAATACATGCCATTAGGTAATAGCAAGCAACAAAACCCAGCAACTCGCTTGTGTTAATGTCTGTTTGTAAATTTAATCTAAACTTTATGCCCTTCTATCTTTTAATAATCATTATTGTGCATGTTTACATATTTTTTTAGCGATTAATTTTAATATTTCATCGGCTAATGGATTTTTTACTTTATCTACATTAAACATGAATATTGGTGTTTCATTATGTTTATTAAATCGATAATCTGGGAGCTCAATATCAACCTTAATATCAATATTCTCATCTGTTTGTATATTATAGAGCTATAAGTTACCGCTGCTAGTTTTTTTTAAACGATAATAATATATGAATAAGAAAAGTCTATCATATTAACAACAAACTAATGAGAATTATCATATGGATTGGTTTTTGACAAAACATCGTAATCGACACAGCGCACATTTTTAGGAGATGATTTTTTATTCTACTTACTTTTTGCCTAGTACAATGAATTTAAACTATGATAAATTAAAATAAATAAGAACAAATTAATAAGAGAAGAAACAAATAAGAAAACATTATCAATGTAGGATTAAAAAAAACTGCAATTTAACATTCTTTTTCTTTATCAGTTTCTGCCAATTTATCAGGCAATTTCACTTTGATAAACTCATCTGCTGAATCAGAAAACGAATATTACGAGTTATAATAAATTTTCAAATTTTTTAAAGTATTTTTGAGAACCATTTCCCGAACTGGAATCAAAAACAAAAGAATGTAATTTTGATTTTTTAAACGATTAAGTATTTTTTAATATTTAGATTTTTAGATATTTAGAGTTTTTATATAAAACATAATATTATTGCCAATTGGGGAACACATCATCTACATATTTTATCTTCATCATATTGTGGGTTGTTTGTCTTATTTGTACACATTGCTCAATGTACAATGTTCAATATGTTCAATATATAAACATACTATTTGATATCACCATTGTTTTCACCAATGTACAGCACACCAGTGAGCTAAACCTTTTGAGTTAGTGAAAAGCCTTTTGAGTCTAAAAGTCTTAGGCGTGTTGAGTGCTATGCTTAAGCTGGTTAAAAAAAATTGAGAAATACCATTGGAGTATTTCATTGGAGTCACTAAGCCAAAATACCAAAGAGCTAATAGGTAAAAGAAGACAGCTGATGGAAAAATACGGCTCCAACTACACAAAAATAACGAAATTAAATAAAGATATCCATCAGTCAATCCGAAAAGGCGTAAGAGAAAACAATACAAGAGAAATAACTAAAACAATTCAAGAAAACAAAAGTTTAAAAGTTTTAAGGCGAAATATGAGCAACGTAGACAACAAAAATATGTACAAAATACAAAAGAAAGATGGAAACAGTACTACGGATAGAACCAAAATCCTTGAGGTTGTTGAATCCTTTTATCGCGAAATGTATGAGAACACCGAGGAAAGGCAAGATCAGCCCCTGCCCAAAATTACAAACCAGGGATCAGAATTAATGCCAGAAATAACTCCTTAAAAAATCAAAACGGCACTTTTAGAAATGAAAAATAACAAATCCCCTGGCGATGACGGAGTAGTTATCAAAGTGATCAAACTAGGTGGAAATAAAATTATCCAGGCTTTGGCCAAGATTTTCACCGAATGCATCTACCAAGGAAAAACTTCTTCTTAATGAAACAATGCAGTCATTATTTTACTACACAAGCAAGGAGACATAACAGATTTAAAAAACTGCTGTCCTATCACCGCTTTCACACACAAATAACCTTTTCACAAAAATTAAAAAAAAAGACTGGACGCTAAATTAGACTTCTATTAGCCTAGAGAACAAGCTGGATTTAGATCGGCATATAGCACTAAAGGCCACTTACTAGTGATAAAGAACCTGATAGAGAAGTCTGCAGAATGCAACAAACCATTGGCACTGATATTTGTCGACTACGAGAAAGCGTTCGATACCATAAGCCATCAAAAAATTATAAAAGCATTGACAGAATGCCGAATAGACCTTCGCTATACTAACATAATCAAATATATCTACCAAATTGGCACATCTGGGCGATCATGGTATTAACATAAATGGAGAGAAGCTCAGTCATTTGAGATTTGCAGATGACATCGTCTTTACAGCCGATCGTATGGATGATGCAATAATAATGTTTGAAAAAGTATATCACGCTTCCTTGGATATGAGCAAGACGCAAATAATGACTAATCTGGTGCTAAATCGAAATATTGCTGTTGATGGAAGGGATATTGTGCAGACTACATCGTATAAGTACTTAGGACATAAAATTCGGTTGGGCAGAGATAACGAGACATGTGAGCTCCCATGTCGCATAGTATTAGCTTGGGCATATTTGGTAAATTAAACTATGTATTTAAATCGGATCTACCTATATGCCTCAAAAGGAAAAGCTTTGACCAATGTGTATTACCTATACTCACTTATGGAGCGGAAACATTAACACTCCCAAAAAAGGTAGTGAATAAGATTCGTGTGACTCAGAGGACTATGGAGCACCAGATGTTGGATGCCTCTTTGAGAGACCGAATTCCAAACGAAGAAATACGTCGTAAAAAAAAAACAACAGACGTTGTCGAAAAAATCGCGTAGCTAAAATGAAATTGGGTACGATACCTCGCCAAATTATCAGACAACCGATGGATAAAACGTATTTTAGAGTGGAGACCAAGACAAGAAGCAATATGGAACAGAGGACACCCACCAACTAGATGGACTAATGACCTAAAGCATGTTAGTAATAACTGGATGCAAGCCGCACAAGACAAGGACATATGGGAAGAACTTAGGGAGACCTATGTCCAGCAGTAGGTTGATGTTGATGATGATTCCATTGGAGTATATAGAACACAACAAACATTAGTTTTAAGATTGTTAATAGTGAAACCTTGCTCGTAAGTCTAACCTTTTGTGACTAGCTGTAAATATCCAAGTCACTGAATAGGTGCAAAAAATTTACCAAAATCAGTCCCAAATACTTAGAAGGTATACTGGACTTCTATCATTCAAGATAACAAGCAGGTTTCAGAAAAAGTTACGGTAAAATGATCATCTCTAAGCAATTAAAATCCTGACAAAATAGTCTTTGGAATTTAATAGACGCTTAGCTTTGGTGTTTATTGATTTCCATAAAGCATTTGACACGGTAGAACACGGTCCCTCCTCCTCATTCCTTGAGCTCGTGTCAGGGCCGTATTAGATCGTGGTCAACTCTAAATATTGTTAGCTTAGGGACTGCTTTATGTAGTAATTTTTGGATCTTTATTTTATTCTGCCCATTGTGTTGGAGATCTTTCTCTTGGTCTTCGGCCTTCCGAACACGGTACAACAGGTAAAACTACAGTTGAAAGATAAGCTAGACAAGGGCATACCATTTAGCCAAAACTTTTTATAGCTGTCCTCGAATGCGAAATGAAATCACCTTCAATCAATGATCAATATCGACAGCGAATAGTTAACTTACCTTAGATTCACAGATGACGTCATTACTATCACAGACAAGTGAAGGATGTAACTACAACGACGACTTGGGAAGGTCAGGTAGCGAGAACATCGAACGAAAGATATATTGGAAGAATAGAAAAATAGCGTATGGAGCAGACAAACATGGTAGATGGAAACATCGCTATGGAGTGACGAATAAGTAATTTCTGAAAATTGGATAATGACAGCTCATAGTGGAGAGACATGATGAATCTAAAGTTCGCATAAAAATAGTTCCCTATTTCTAATGACCTGTTGAGCTCATTTAACTACACTTGGGATTTTCTGTAGCGTTTATCACACGTGTGTGCGAAAAAAACAACGGAAAATACCAATTTCAGCGAAGGCAAATAGTTTTAAAAGTGTCTTCATTTCTGTTAAAGCTTGTTCCAGTTAAGTATATACCTTGCAGAGATACGGGGCATAAATTAAGAGTTTTCTACAGAGATCATGACTTGCATACGGATTTCGCTAGCTTGACGCAACTTTATACTTGATATTTACTTTAAAATTTTAAACGAGTGCCTTAAATCTCGTATCCGCAGTGGAATCTCAAAGTTTATCATCAAACAATTTTACCAAACATGCTCGAACTGGATACGTTGTAATAGTAGTAGACATAGACTAAAAAATGCATGATAAGTAATTGCGTATATGATAATTATCATAACATTACGTGTTATATGTCTATTAACAATAATTATAATATATCCATGTGATATGAACATACATTCTGTATAGCGAGTAATATAATGAATTAAACTGTTAATTTTAATCCTTGGTTTAAATACCCTTTATCGCGTTCGTAACACTTTAATTAAATATGTTCGGTTTTTCGTTTTTCTGTATAATCATCCCGAACTTACTAAAGATATTTACTAAAGAAAACCCTAATATAATTAAGATATTACACTATTAAATTAACTTATCCCAAGCTGAGTTTAATTTTAACTACATGAATGCCTTGTCGAACAAAGTTGCAACCAACTAATATCCATAAAACTCAATAAGTGCAACAAATCTGTTTTGAGTGGTCGCGATTCTACACGAGAGTGGTTTTGACGGTTCGCGATAGGGGCTGAATTCCAGCTTTTAAAATTCCGATCATGTCTATGCATTACCAGGAAGACTGCAGGAACTTTTTGACTTCGACGAGACCGTCATATAATTTATATTAAATGACAGTTCCGATAAGTTAGTTTAACCTCATCATTTTTTAAAGGAGGAAGTTTATTTTTTAAGTAGTGCGACACGAGAAGAAACCAAAATAGATTTTAGGATTATTTTTATTTATAATTTTACCTGGAATGCATAACATTATGGGACAACTTTTAAATTAAAAGTTGAATCGACTACACAACTTTAATGAATATGAAATTAAAAATTATAGTGAATATTACAGAGAGAGAGAGAGAGAGAGAGAGAGAGAATGAGTCTAAAATGAGTTACATTTTGTAAAACACAATATGACACAGTATAAACAAGGTACATGATACATTAAAATACATACTAACTATAAAATTTTCATAATAAAAAAGCTATCAATTAGTGCAACTGTCCTTAACAAATTCCTCGATACTATAGTAACACTTAGATAATATAAACTTCTTGATTGGTCTACGGCAGGGGAGGCCAACCCGTTGATCGCGACCCCTAGGTCAGTCGATCGCGGCCCCTAGGTCCATCCATCGCGGGAAAGGAAAAAGTATCGGAAAAATATAGTATATGTACTATATAGTGACTATAAATGGGTAGCCGCTTTCTTTCCCTTATCATTCTGCTATTTTTATCCCGCTGGCGTAAGAGCGAATCACATCATGGTAAATCATGGTAAAAGAAAATTGTTGCTGCTTAATCTGCAATACATCAGTAGCAATACCGAAAAAAGGAAACTTAGAGCGTCGCTTCAACACAATGCCCGGTAAATACCAATCAGAGTTTCCACGTAAGAGTGAAGTGAGAAAGAATAAACTTCAACCTTCAAGCAATAACATCTCTGTTGACTACCCAGGAAAATATGTTCTGTAAGCCGATTGAACAGTCTAAGGCTGTAACTCAAGCTTCATTCTTAGTTTGTTATGAAATTGCGCAAAAGTGTAAGCCGTTTTCTGATAAGGAATATGTCAAAGAAATATTCGAAGATTTATCAGATGTACTATTTGTTAATTTCAAAAATAAAAATGAAATAAAAAAAAGTATACATGATCTGCAACTGTCAAGAAATACTGTGATGCCTCGTATATAATTGTTGAGTAAAAATCTTAATGAACAACTGCAAAGAGATCTACTCCTGTGTGTTGCTTTTTCGTTACAGCTTGATGAGTCGTCGAATATCATGGCTACTGTACAGTTACTTATTTTCATTCGAATGGTCTTTGATGATTTCTCAACAATAGAAGAGCTGCTAACAATGATATCCTTTAAAAAGTCCGAACACGTGGCATTGATTTATTCACGGAACTCAAACATTTTGTCGTTAAGATTAATTTACCTTTATTTATGCTTGTTTCAATAACGACAGATGGGACTCCAGCAATGATTGGTGTCCCAAGTTAGTTTGTACAGTTAGTAATGGATTTATATCACTATGTCACAAATATGAAGATCTCCCGGACTTCATTAATTACCACTGCCTTATTCATCAACAGGTCTTGACCAGTAAAAGTTTTAACACAAAACACGTGATTGATATTGCGTTTAAAATTGGCGATTCAATAAGAAGCAAATATCTGCAAAGACGGCTGTTTAAGAAACAACTGGATGGCAAAGAACCAGATTTAATCTTACACACCGACTTAAGGTGGCTGAGTCGCAGCAAGTTTTTGCAAAGGTTTAGAGATTTGTTAAAAGACATTATTAAATATCTTGAAGAAAGGGATGATGATCATCAGCAATTACGTGACTTAGACTGGCAATGACATTTGGCATTTGTAGTAGATTTCACTGGTAAACTGAGCACATTAAATCTGGAACTGCAAGACAAGAACAAAACATTATCAGAAATGATAAGTTCTATTGCATCATTTCAACTTTAAGCAGTATCTTTGATAGTCGATATTGTAAAGAAAGGGTTTCTAAGGTTTACTAACATTAAATATCACATGGAAAAACACCCTGCCTATGTTTTCAAGCCACAGAAGTATACAGCAGAAATTCAGTCAGTGGTAACAGGCTTAGAAATCCGTTTAAGAGATTTCAATAAAATTGAAAAGTTGGTCGAATTTATCAATTATCCATTTAATGATACTGTTCATGACACCTTTGAAATATCCAAAAAATTTGCAGAAATATTCCAAATGGATCAACTTTTTCTTGAAAATGAAATAATTGCTATGCGCTGCGATGTAGTTTTAAAATCGGGGTCAGGTTCACATCTAGATTTCTAGCCATCTAGCAAGGACAAATATCCAAATTTAAAAAAAAATGTGCTGAACAACTGCAGTCATGTTTTGGTTCAACCTATGTATGTGAATCAGCGTTGTCATGTTGAAAACAAACGAATAGTAAACAGCGTTCCAGCTTGACTAATGCTCATAAGTTGGATTCTTTAAGGTTGGCCATTTCCAACTTCAGGCCAGACCTTAAGAACCTAGCAAAAACTGTTCAAACGCAAGTCTCACATTATTATTATTTTTTTTTTTTTTTTTCATTAAATATAGTTGGAAAAATAAATAAATAAGAATTATTACTTTTGTTTTATTTACTTTGTACTAATACACACTGACGAGCAATAAAACTAATCCATCCAGAATTTTAGTGTTCAAAGCCGAATCGGTTTTACCCACATTCAAAATTCTTTTAGATCTCGAAAGCTGATAAAATAGTCTTTCAGAATCAGTGATTGATTTTCTGAGATATAGTGAGCGACTAATAATTTAATAATAATTTAAATGATGACTTTAATAATTTAAATAATATAAAACATCACTCTTTCATTTAACAAACAATCACATATACCTTACTCGTATATCATCTGTTAACATCTCTACCCTCAAGAAACTTCCTCGTTAATTGTCAGACAGTTACAACATTGACCAAAGATCACCCATTATCAGCAATACAGGATAGTTTGAACTATGTATCACCAATCATTATATAAAAATTCTTGTACCGGCATGTAAGTAGTATTTTGGTTATTTCTAATTTATTACAATTCAATAGATTATCTCTTACCAATTTGTGGGTTGTTACTTTGTCTGCTAAATCAATTTTATGCATATTAATAAACACAGACATGTAATATTGGCATAATTACTATAACTTTTTTGATCTATATCTTTATAAGACAGCACCCTTATATGGGCTTTTTATAATTTCAGCATTTAATTTACTTTGTACCGTTTGACCTGAAGATGCTTTGCAAATTTTAGAAAGCGAAACCGGTCGTTTTGGGTAGTAAAATTAAATTGATTGTGAGTAAGTCTAATTTATTTCTTTTACCTATTATTAGAAATGATAATTTCACTACGTGGACACTTTAGGTGGGCTAAATTTTTTATTAAACAATTTGTGAAAAAATCAAAAAAATTCAGATTTTTGCCTAGATCTGTGCCTTCTACAATAGACCGTAATACGAAAAACGATGACGTCATACGAACTTGAATGATCCTCTAAAAAATGCAGAACCCAATGCCATTTTGCATCCCTAAAATTCCTAATTAAAAGTTTAGTCATTTCAAACATATTATCACTTATTATATTATATATTATTATTACCTTCTTACCGGACTTTTAGCAACCCTTTATCTGCGAGAGCATTCAAAAAGACAGTAGATTTTACCCTACAATATCTAACACTAAACCTGAAATGAATGTCAGTATAAAACACATCTTACTGTCTACGCTCAATGCTTTCACGACAGCTCTATTTTAAGAGATAATGCTATACGTCACGTTAGTGGTCGCGTCATGCTGGCATTTTTACGTTTATTTCGATTTCAAACAAATCAATATTCATATACAATTCAATAGCGTCTGCAAAAATATTATTTTAAATTTATTTTTGTAAATTAATTGAAACATGCTATTAACTTTTTCATAATCGTTTATAAGTGGGAGAAAAACAAGCTTTTGAAAAGAAATAGCAGACTTTTATATTAAACGATAAAAGCACTTTTACGGAAAAGTTGTTTATTTGACCTTATTGGTCATAGATTTATCGCATCTGTCTTGTAGAATTGTAGAATCTTGTGGAACCTGGGAGATGCCTTGTCATCTTAGCACGTCACAATTTTAATAGCACAGCCTAAGATATAAGGCAAGAGGCTCGAAGTGAAGCCAGAAAATGGCAGAAAGAACGAAAAACTAAGAGATGTCGTCCTATGTAATGGTATAGAGATGCACTCATGGAAAATGTGTGGTTTAAAACCAGACATGTTTGTTATAATAATATCATCATCATTATGGCTTAACAACCTTACGTGGGTCCTTGCCTCCTTAAGAATTTCTCTAAAGTCGTCCCTATCCATCGCCTTCCTCCGCCAAGCACGTATTCCTATATTTCTCATGTTTCCATCGATGTTATCAAGGAACCTTGTTCTGGCATCTTCTCCTCTGATCAATGGGTCTATCAAGGAGCGTTTTTCTAGCTGGGTCATTTTGTTCCATCCGCATTACATGTCCTGTCCACCTTAGACGTGCCATCTTTATGTTTTACGATGTCTGGTTCCAGGAATATTCTATAAAGTTCGAAGTTGTATCGTCTTCTCCAAACTCTATTGTCATTCACTGCTCCATAGAGTATTTTTCTTTCGAAACATGCTAACATGTTTTCATAACTTGTTGTTGGCGTCTTTTTGTAGAGTTTTATTTTTATGTTTCTTGATATAATTGTGGATTTAAGGAGGAGATTGAGCTCAAAATCTGTTTACCGTGCAAATTCTGCGGTTTATCTCTGCGATAGTATTATTTTCAGTGTTAAGGAGCGCTTCCAGGTATCCAAATTCGTTTACTGCTTCGATGGCGTCGTTTTCTATAATAAGTGGGCCTAGGATTTGTGGTTGCGTGCCTATTTTCATATATGTACTTCGTTTTGTTGGTTTTTATTATTAAACCCATTTTTTAGCTGATTCTTTTAGTGTTACATACCCCTCTCGTATAGCATTTTCCGTTCTCCCAACAATATTGGTATCATCACCATGGGCAAGGATTTGCACTGATTTATTATATACTGAACCGATGGTCGTGATTTGTGACATACGTATTACTTTTTTCACAACCAGATTGAACAGTATACACGAGAGAGGGTCTCCCTGGCGCAGCCCGATATTCGTTTTAAAAGGTTCAGACAGTTCCCCCTGAATTCGTAATCTACATTCAACTTTTTTAAGAGTTAATTTTTTTTTAATTTACCAACTGATTTGGTATTCCTAGGTCTTTCATTACTTTGAAGATTTCTCTTCTATTAACAGAGACGTAGGCTGCTTTGTAGTCTATAAATATGTGATGAGTATCTATGCCATATTCCAGTGTTTTTTCTAAATTTTGTTTCAGGGTTGCAACCTGATGAATTACCACCGATTTACCACCTCTGAAATTGATTATGGTGCCATACGGTAACATAGTACTGTGGAACATATTTTTTACGCTGCATTTAGAAGCGTAATTCTTCTGTGGTTAGAGCATTTAAAGATATCTCCTCTTTTGTGTATCGTGCAAAGTATTCCAATATTCCAATCATTGGGGAGGTATTTCTGTGTATATTTTTCTTTTATACGCTGATATAATGCCATTATGGTATCGTGGTTTTAAACCAGTCATGTTTGTTATAACGTGGTAATAAAACCAAAACTAATATTAAAGCAAAAAAGTGTCGTCCTAAAATTAAGCGAAGTGCTTGCTTACTTTATAATTATAGGAACTCTGAGGGATACACCAACAGCAGCCGTGGAGGCCCTAATGGAATCCGACCTCTTCGCATCGATTTAAAAGGGGGGCTGGAAAGGATATTATAAACTACCAGAAAACCTGATTAAACACTAAGACCTGATCACTAAAAGAAGAAATCAACAAAAATGTACCAACAATAACGGATTAATAGAAGGTTGGAGACATATCATCTACAGATGAAGCATGTTTAATCATCCTGAAAATTCTTCCAAATTTTTACCCTTACAAATTTCTTTTAGCTACGCCCCTAGCTAACAAATCTTTTAAAGAATTATGCTACGCTTTCTAATTGGCATATCGAGGGCAAGTCATGATTCTGTTATGATCTTTTCTATTCTCAAAAACAAGTCAATAGTGTTTTTGTCTCTCCACTAACTCTTCAGGTATAATTCTCTGGCTTCCTAAAAAACCTCCGAAAATCAATTTAGTCCCTTTCACCCGAGTCGCTCCTCAATTCTAAACCATATAACTATAGTATAATTAGGGCCAATCTCGCATGGGTCAAAAAAATCCCATCTTTAGAGAAAATGTAAGCTCTCATACGTATCTGTATCTGTAGAGTAGGCAGAGTGAGTTAAGTTCCGCAGCACTTAGGCCACAATTGACTGTCGTAGGGATCTGTCGTCCTTTGCTCATTGTCCATCCTGCCATTTCTAGGAAGGTGGAAAAGTCACTAGTAATTAGCTTTTTTACTATATTTGACATTGTCTCTTTCATATATGATTTATTGTGTAACTTTATTAATTTATCTAATTCTGTGTAATGTATATTATGTGTTATTGTTAGTGCTTACCGCGTGATATAATTAAACTTCTTATTACTATTTTGTTCCCGTATAGTAACCATCTGTATCTTTCTCATATTGTTTTCGTCTTATTTTCTTTCCGTTCTCGTCACTTTGTATCTTTCCCGTCATTGTTCTTATTTTATTTCTGTCTATTCTCTTATTTACTAGGTCCCCTAGGTTTCTTATCCCTTTCAAAAATAGGGTGTTACCAAGATACCTTCACCAGACTGAAGCCCGAACTTTATTATCGTTCTTTGTGTAAACGTTCCTTTTGTTTATAAAGAGGGTACACAGATATACACAATATATATGCAACACACAACACACAAACATATAATCCACATAAACACACATTACAATAACACAAAACAGTTAGAATTTGATATCCCAAGGATACAAACCATCAAATATTTTTTGAACTAAAAGCAGGCTATGGCTTACAAGATCGAGGCCAAGTAATTTAAGTATTAATTTTGAAAAGACATAACCTATACAACTTTGTTGATTATATATTTTCGCAGAATTTTTAAAATTATATTTTTTGAAAATAATTTGCGGGGTAGAAATCGAAATTAAAAATATATTATATTATTATATATTATTTTTATTACAATCAATCTGGCTTAATCCCATGTAAATTAATATTTAACTTAGACATACCACAAAAACCTTTTTTTTAAAAATATATGTTGATCTATTCAAATAAACAATAATTTTTGGAGCATGCACCGCCCGTATCCTTGCACGCTACACCGAAATATACATTTAATATATTTCCGCCTGATTAATTTTCGTCTCTAGTTTGCCAGTCTAGCAGCTAGAAGCCGCTTTTCAGCAGTGTTATTCGTCGCGGCCGTCACTTAACTATAAAACTTATTTCTTGGTTATATAAGTATCCTCACTTCTTAAAATAGCTTAAAATATTATCTGAAATCTCTTCGCTTTATAAAACGCTTAATCGCTAACTGAGCTGCCTTCAACTTGATTTAAAATCAATACTGCAAAAGTGGTGAACAATTTAACGGACTATTGAAAGTTGCAAACTTTTGACAGGTCTGCTATTGATTACAATTTTCCACATGACAGTTTGCTTGAATTTCGCTAGTTGGTAATTTTTAATACCGCTTTACAGCCATTGGCAATGCGTTAAAAAATAGCTTCCGTCAATTATTTCATCCGTTAATAAATACAATTTAATTTAACATTTTTGCGATTTTTCTAAAGCACTAATACTTTGATTTCAATTTAATTGTAACAATATGTCTACAATACATAGTGCATAAGATTCACGCCGCAAAAGTATTGTTTGACTTCTACTAAATAGTTAAATGATCACAATCTTTATAAATCATAATTGCTTTAGAATTTCGCCAACCCTTTTTTGGGAGTCGTTCTTTTCTCATTCGTTTTACGTGTCCCTGTGATATAAATTGTTGCTTTCCTATACGTTGTGTTACCGCTTCTTCAATTATTTCTATTACTTCCGCTTCTTTTCTTTCTATTTCGATTTGCCATATGATTTCTTGATTTTTAATACGCTCCAGTCTAGATCTTCTTGCTGTTTTTCTCCAAAAGTCTATTTCTGTTACTAGTAGGTCTTTTTTTTTGCTTTTTTGTTAACTGCTACGTTTGTAAGCTACAAGTAATAACTGGTAGTAATATGGTATTCTATATTCTGCTTTTTGTTCCAAGTCTAATATTTTTTCCACTTCGGAAATCCACTTCGAAAATACAAACATTAGTAAATTAAACAAATTTTGTTTTTTTGTTACTTGGTGAAAAATTCTTCTAATAATTTAATTTTATCTGACTCATTTATATTGACAATTCAGACATACATTATACATTTTAAAGTAGACGACTTTAAAATGATATTGCCAATATTGTTGAGTTGCGTTCCTGGGACGACTTTACTTGTAAGATAGTTCATTCGATTACATGAAATCAACTTTAACTTGAGAATATCCGTCAGAAAAAATCATAGCATGTTATTCGTCTTTAAAAAGACAAACACATGCCATGATGACAGTAAGGTGATTGCCTGTTAGTGATTCCATAGTAAATTATGAGAGAAAAACCAGTAAAAAAACCTCATAATACTATCCCGACATTGTAAGTATTTGGTCGTGCATTTAGTTTATACTCCATTCCACGAATATACGACTATTTTAAATTCGCTTTAAGGTATCGATTCAAATAGCCCAATGTGCTGAATTGTACAATAGTAAATTCTCCCCATTTTTAAAATACTGTTATCACAAATATAAACCTTAGATTTAAATATGAAGTTATGATATAAATATAGAGTTAATAGTTTATAGAACAGTAATTCAGATTTTGAAGTATATAATTACTATCATTGAGTTTAGTATTGTAAACAAGTTGGTTTTTGAATTAAGTTATTTAAACGAAGTGTAACAATACTTAAGTGATCAAATAGTGTAATTTATTTAGTCGAATATTCAATTAGTATTAAAAAAAAAACAAAAAAATCGGTTGCCTGTAAAGTCGGTTTTACGGGCGAAGATTTTACGTGACAACGTCTTTTTCTCGGTAGAATATTTATTGATATGAATATTATTAAATTGCACAATAGGAACAAGGAATTGAATGAAAATAAGAATTGCACAAATTTTAACTATAGAAATATATTTTGTTTACTAAAACATTGTACATGTAAACTTAAACTTAACTAATTTCTATTTGAGTGATTTTGTTGAGGATAGGACGATGATAGGAGAAATATGAAATGAAAGGAAGTGTTTCTGCTGTAATGTGTCTTGAACGCCAAGAACGCTCGAGAAAGACAGAGACACAAGCACGGAAGCACGCACCGATTCAACGCGCCTAATTCTCTAGTGCTGCGCGCACAGCGGACCGATCATGTTTGAGTGGGAGAGAGACGCAAGGCATTCGCCGGTCCGGCGGGCCTCTCTCTCGTTCGGTGACTCACTGTAACAGACGTGAGCGGGCGTTACACTTTTTCATGAATGACTCCGAGCCACAACCTAATTTAAGACGTTGTCACGTCAAAAACTTACTTATTCTCCTAATCTCCTAAAACTATCATCAACGATCAGATTCACAGCCATAATCAGTCGGCGATATATGAAACTGTATATATAATTTTCGTTACTTTTTAATATCTGTAACGACTTGTTACTTTAACTATCAATAGCCGGTATGTTATACCCGATACTTTCGGAACTTTTAAGAGTACATCCACTCAAAGCAAACAAATTTTAAAACTAACAAAGTGAAATATTAAATCCTTTTTCTGGTTTCTGAACCATCGTTCTGCCAATTTCTTTTCATTTATATTAAAAATAGTATATTTCTTTTTATCACAGTTGTAGTACCTAATAAAGTAATAAAATAGTGTAATATCAAAGAAACCCGGCACGCCTCTTTGGTGTTTACATTTCACGGAAAGCTTACCCAAATGTCTGTCATTATATTTATTTATAGTAGCATTTGTGTAAAAATTTTTGTTATTTTCGGATTAAATTTCACAATAAATTTTGCGTCTATCTGAACATCTATTAACGGAAATAATTTTAGTTTAGATGTCATACTAGTAGATCCTTTTTATTGGAATAATGATTAGACCAATTTACCTTCATACTTCTACTTGCACAGTAAAATATTCGTTGTCGAAGTAATCCAAAACAGTCGTATATTCGTGGAATAACCTATACTTTTAATAAACACCAAATTCTGATTTTATATGTTTGTTATTTAAAAAAAACATAAATGATGTATCCTCTATATGTTACCGACTTACTAATATTGGTATTTTCCTTTTAATAACTTCCTCTTTTACTATGGGTAACCAGATCCTACTACATTCTGCCGAGGAATTTGCGACACAATTGGTCTCATTTAGCATAATTACAGCCGCTTCCTTGATTTTTCTCTTTTTACCATCCGTTTCGTTTGGGACTATATTTGAATCATTCCATTGAAGCCTATGTTCATTATCCCATGCGTGTTTACATATTTGAGATCTATCAAATTCTCCATTTTTAATATAAGACTGATGTTCACTTATTCTAACATTTAATGACCTTGATGTTTCACCTAAATAAAACTGATCGCATTCACAAGGTATTTTATAAATGCAATTCTTTGTCCTTTCTTGTTCATTGTTAGGTTTGGTTTTAGACAAAATAGATCTCAATGTGTTTGTTGTTTTGAATGTTGTTGAAATGTTGAATTTATTTCCTATCCTTTTAAGTTTTAGTTTTTCTGAATGTATGGTATTGTTATTTTCCTCGTATTATTCCTTGTGTATGCTGTAGGATCTCGTTCTAAGTTGTTCTGTTCTATTCGGTCGATATATTTTACACTACTTTTATGAATAAAATTTTACTGCTCTGTTGTTTCAATCAGCACTGCTCAACAAGTTATCGTTTATTGGTTTTAATATTTTATTGCAATAGTATGAGTACGGAATATTTAAACAGTGAATTTATTACATGTTAATTTTTTTAGTTTCTTTTGACGTATCATATAATGTAGGTTTACCCAATAATTAAAGTTATGTATTTACAAGAATATATTATTTGAAAAATAAGGAGTACCATGCGTCATAATAATTGTAATCTCCTTTATACACACTTTTAAAATTTGTTTGGTTGTGTATTTCTTAAATCCACACAATCATTGAAAAACGATTCATGCTATTTAAAAATATCTTTGTGTTAACGACACTGTTATGGACGAAGTAAATCAAATTCAAACTTCTGTATTACACTTCTGTTTATCGTTAAAAATTATTTGATGGTCGTGGGTTGTTATTTAATAATTTAGCAAAATACATAATCAGCAAAAATCTTATTTAAAACATGCGAACGGTTTTTGCAATAACAATCAATTCAGTGTTTATGCTTGTTTAGCATTTTCTGTTAAATAATTTGTGTTCGATTGTTTCGTTTCTTGTACAACCCTTGTTCTTTTTAGGGTGGAGTAGTTTTGTAGTCAGAATACATTTGAAATGTAGAATGTTATCTCCAGAAGAACGGCGTTTAGTTCTGAAAGTCGGAAGTTATTTCAATTTAAAAAAAAAAATAATATGGGTCCATTGACATCTGTTATGACAGTTCAAAAACACACATGCGATGCTTGCGGTATCTCAGAGAGGACATTCCGAAGAACTAATAACATGAGTGAGGATGAAATAAATAAAGTAAGCAAGAGAAATCGTCGACATTCAAAAACTTTAGATTTGGACCAGTCAATTAAACTTGCAATTAAAAATACTATATATAATATGTATAAAGCCAAAGAACATGTAACAATTAGTGATGTGTTACAAAAACTAAAAGACAAGGAACTGTGTGATATTAGTTTAACAAGTTTGTGGAGAGTGCTGAAACATTTAGGTTTTCGATATAAAAGACAAATAATAGACAAGTATCGTGTGAACTCTCTAATGTTGTTTCAAAATGGTGGCATTTTTTAAGAAAATACATGAACAATAAAACGTCTGATAGTCCGAGGCAAGTTGTATTTTTAGATGAAACTTGGATTTTCGCTAAAGGAAATATGTCAAAATCATCCTGGCAAGATGGCACCACAAAATGTTATTCTTCTAGTCGTTCACACGTTCTTTTCGTCCACAAAGAATACAGGTGATTACCACGGAAATGTGGATGCAAATATTTTGAAGAAAATTTGTTAAAAAAATTGGAGCGACCATCCATAATAGTGTTGGATAATGCATCCTACCACTCAGAAGTAGAAGAGAGATTTCCTTCAAGCAGCTGGACAAAAGAAGAAATAAAGTTGTGGTTGACAGAAATGAAAATTTATCACAGTGATATATTTTTAAGAGTCGATTTACTTCATAACAGTGGACAAAATTCAAAAGAAATTTGTTACTGACCAAATGGCTCTTAAATATGGCCATGAAGTTCTTCGACTTCCGCCCTACCATTGCCACTATAATGCAGTTGAGTTAGTTTGGGGTAGAGCAAAAAAATTTATGATAAACATGCATCCAAAACAACAGATGACCCTAGCGTTCTTAGTTTATGGAAAGAATCGTTAGAACAAATAAAGGCAGAACAATGGCAAAATTGTATTAGGTATACGGTCTTTTCAAACCGAGCGAGTTATAGATGAGATCCGGCCTCTAATTATTCGGATAGACAATTCAGATAGTGACGACTTAGATAGTGAAATATCAGACAGTGAATAGGACAAATCGTTTAAAAAAGAAGTAACAAAAAAGTGTTTCGGGAATTCAATTCGGACTTTGTGATGTCTTTTAATTAAACGATAAAGTACCTTCGGTCTAATTACTTGACTACATACTCTCAGTAGCTTTGCTGAAAACTCGGAAGTGGTTTAGTGCCAATTCGTTTCAAGGTAATATTTAATATAGTGTCTGCAGAAAGTAAAGTCTTGGATGTATTTTATTCAAACTTGGATATACCAGCAACTTGGCAAGTATTTTCCAATTTTACTGCATGCAAAACGATTCGTCTAATTTTCACTCTACGCAAAATAGAGACTTATAGAGACCTTGATGAACATTGGATGTCGACAAATAATTTTGAATATTCGAAATATTCCGTCCCACTTCTTTTAACACGGCCCATATATACATAATATACTCATTTTATTTGTCTTTGATACAGTAAAATCCAATATTATTAGTGAACATAAAATACAGGAAATTAAATATTCTTTAAGCGATCGGAATTAAATATTAACGTCCTACTGTTTGAGGTCCACTGTTCATATCTTAATTGCATATCGGCCGTCATAGGGTAAAAGGACTTTAGCCGGGTTTTCCTCTTACTTTATCTCAAGCCTCCTATTTTGTTGAGTAGTATATACGATTTGCCCGAACTTACTTGATAAACTTGTCTTTCATCTTCGACAAATCACTATTTTCACTTAAAAATTTGATAAAACTTCTTACGAGAACCACCAGAGTCTTCTTACGTTTTCGCACGACTAAAAAAATGTAAAACTTTCAATTTGCTCCTCGACGAATTCAAATTTTATATCACTCTCATTATGAGTGTGATATGAATGTGTGAGTCCACGTGGTTCCACATAACGTCAGAGCAGTCGTTATTCCTTTTAAGGCAGTTATTTATTTGTTTATTTCTATCGAAACTAAAACACTGTATTTACACTCGCGATCATAAAATCCGGGTCACCTTGAAAATCACCAATATTTCATTTTTAACGAGCTTTATCGTAAATAATTATAACACAAATACAAACTAATGCATGTTTCTGAGAATTGTTGTCGGCTTAGCGGTTTCCTTTTCAACAAAGAATTTCAATAGTGCCGATTTCGCGGAAAAGTGCGCACTTCCCAAAATGAACGGTTCCTGTAACTGGCGCTTGTTTTAAATGTCTCATTTGTGCTTCGACTTTCTATTCAAATGCAACGAACAAACGTTTATTATTGCCACCATTAGTGTTTATTAGTTCCATTATTAGTGTTTATTATTGTTTATTTTTTGCCAAAAATACCCTTGACTGTTGTTGAAACGGCACAAATTGTTGCGCTTGTGAAAAACGGTCACACTCAACGGCAAGTCGCAAGAACTGTTGGCGTAAGCCTTTCTACGGTTCAACGAGTGCTTCAACGCTTTTAGGAGAAGGTTTTGCTATCCAGACGACCTGGCTCTGGACGAAGAAGAATGACCACGGTACGAGATGACCGTTTTCTTGTGTTTCAGGCTTTACGAAACCGGACCTCAACTGCGATTATGCATCGAAATTGTCTACAGGAAGTACGAAATCACAATGTTAGCGTTGCAACAGTCAGGAGAAGATTTCGTTGGATGATTGGAGCAAAGAGTTATTCCCAGATGAATCTCGTTTCTGCCTAACTGGATCCGATGGACGTGTAAGAGTTTGGAGGAGAACCGGTGAATGATTTTCACAAGCTTGCATTGCTCCAAGAATGCCATTTGGTGGAGGCTCGGTCATGGTTTGGGGAGGTGTATCTTCCGACTTCCGCACATAATTACCCTTCATCGAAAATGGATCCTTAACTACACGAAGGGACATTACGGATTCTGGAAGAACATGTTATGAATATCATGGCAAGGCTTTGAGAAAACGTCGTTTTTATGCAGAACAACGCGCGAACGCACGTTGCCACGATCAGTATGCAATACTTGGACGAGGTTGGAATTACGAGGTTACCCTGGACAGCTAGGTCTCCGGACCTGAATCCCATCGAACATATCTAAGACGATTTGAAAAAACGTATTCAACCTCTAACATCTCCTCCTAACAATGCACAGGAGCTTAAGGATCTGTTAGTGAGAGAGTGGAATAACATACCAAAACATCCGGAGAAAAATTGAGAGTATGCCTCGTCGTCTGCAAGAGGTCATTAGAGCAAGTGAAGACAATACACGATATTAGTCATTGAAATTTTACTGACATTTTACCACATTCTGTATTTTCCATTTTTTTCGTATGCCTGTTATATCAACAATTTGGTTTGTTTTCTGATTTTTCAATAAAAACAATAAAAACTGGTTTTTTTTTCTTTCAAAACAAACATTGATGACAAATAAAAAATACGTTAGCCTAAAAAAAGGTTATTACCGCACCAGAGGCAAAAATATTCCAAAACTTGAAATTTTCAAGGTGACCCGGATTTTATGATCGCGAGTGTAGTATTAAAAGTTTAATTTTAAAAACAGTTTCTAATGTAGAATTGGAACAATAAATAATCGTTCTCTTTAATGTAGAACTGAAAAATTTAAATGAAGTATTGTGCAATTTGTGTTTTATTTCCAAAAAAAAAATCGAAAACAGATATACCTAACCTTTAATTTATAAAGGTATGTATTGCCTTTTTGCCTTCTTTCGGATTGTTGAGGGTTTAAAATTATCAGTAAGCGCATGTAAAATATTATAATCATCGATGGACTAGATTTTCTGTAACCTCTCTACTATCCGTATTATTCCAGTTAGTTTTGGTAGTGTAATTGTTTGTTTTTATTACGTGCACGGAACAAGTCAGTTTCACCATAGTCGACTGTTTTTATTTGTCTAGAAATTAATGCAGCTAACATTAACACCAGGTGTACGGAAACACATTGCTGCACTTTTGTTAGTTCTGTTATGGGTGTTTACCTTTTGCTCCTTCCTGAATAAAATGCAACACATTTGCGTTAATAGCTTAAGATCATCTATTTAAAAATTTAAAAAATGTTTATATATTTTTTATAGGGATTAAGTATTTAACTTAAATTTATTGTCTTCCTAAGAGAAGGGCTTCAAAAAAGACTTTTTTAAACATTGAGAAAGTCATATACCTACACGAAATTGATTATAGAATAGGAACAAAAATTTCAGAATTGAAATTTATTTGCATTCATAATACATTTACTACAATATGTAATATACCATGCGGTCCATGTGTATGGAATAAATTCATTTTTGGCGTTATTATGTACTATCTGAAAAAAACCGACAAGTCGGTTTTTATTCTTAAATTGACAATTTACAGTATGAAAATATTATTCCCTTCCAGCACCCCCTTTGAATTATAAGCACCCCCTCGAAAATTTTAAATAACAAAGTGGGTCATGTGGCACCTTGTTATAGTAAAATTCATTAGCCGGTGCAGGGAGATGTAAACATTACCACGTGTACGCCTGCAACAGGGCCGCATTTGGGATTATCTGTTTGTTTAGACAGAATATATATTATTTTATAAAATACGAAATTTATATTTTAATTTTGCAAAAGTGCTCGACAAAGAACCTGATTGTTTTAGTTGATATCCGATAATAGGAACCATTTATACTGGGCGAAAATCCCAAAAATTTATTTTTTTGCCAACAATTTTATGTACAGTGCCTGCAAAAAATATAAGTTTTATTTTTAATTTTTACTATACTTAGTTGTTGTACAATTCTAAAAAGTTTCATAATAATAATAACAAAAAAAATAGTCATTACTCAATAATGTTGAAATAATATATATATGTATATATATATGTATATATATATATATATATATATATATATATATAATTATATAAATTTATAAAAAATTATAAGCAAAAATGTATGGTAAACTTTATGAACACTGAATAATGTAATAAATTACCTGAAGGATTTTTTAATACCGTTGTTAATCCATCCAAAAAAGCTTGTCTTGATGTTTTTATTGTAGTGTCTACCCATATTTTAGACTTTGTATGGCCAGCGTTCAAGCATGTCTCATCCAGATAATATATTTTCCGCTTCTACTCTCTATAAGCTCTTATCTTTTGAAGATATTCTCTTCGCCACATCACAATGTCGTCTCTATCTAGTAAAAGAGCGTTTCTTCCCCTACGTTTATATTGAAAATTAAGTTTTTTCAATATTCGGTAAAATGTGGTTTTCGAAAAATTTGGCAAATCAGGGTCATCGTTCACCTTCTTTAAAACCTTATCAATGGTGGGTATTTCGTTGCTCACAAAAAAATTATGAAACAGTCTTCTAATGGCACTAATGTCAAAATTATCAATTTTGTCAAACTTCTTTTTCCGGGTCAGACATACCGACTGAAACAGTCTTCTAATGGCACTAATGTCAAAATTATCAATTTTGTCAAACTTCTTTTTCCGGGTCAGACATACTTTTGGTCCAGCGAGTTGATAATTCGTTTTGTATTCCTTTATCACCGTAAACACACTTCTATCACAAACTCCAACTTTATTAGCCACTTTTTTCACAATATCTTCAACCAATAACCCGAGATTTTCTTTCACATTTAAAAACATTTAAAATGATTTCTTTAACTTCAACGCTAAGAGGGCTTCTTTTACTTCGTTTTCGAGGAGGACTCCATGTATTTTCAACCAATTCATCAGCAGAATCAGTGGAGGACATTTTTGGTTTTAATATCAGTTATTGAAATCCGTGGTTATTGTTACAGTAATCACAATCGCGTATAGATAGGGTCGTTATACAAATAAAAATATATACTTAAATAGTTTTAAATAGCACAACAAATAACTGCTAATTCGACATTAACAGCATAAATATAATTTATTGTCCTTTAACCATCAAGATGACTAACAATATACTCACAAATCGATTCAAATTACAAAATTTCAATACCGAAATATAATACCGAAATTAAATCGTGTCCGAACCTGTATGAGTTCCGACGACGTCGGCAGTAACGAAATAAAGATGGACATTTCGGTTAGTTTTTAAATATTCTTGAAGAACTGTTACTTGCATGTATGCATAAAATATTCATTAATTTTATAAATCGGATTATTTTTTTACTTACTATGTATTCAGCGATAAAAATAATTTATATACTATGCAATAAACACTAATAGTTGAGAAAATAAAAAAATTAATAAAGTGTCATAATTATAATGTTACTTATCGGAACGAGTAGACTCATTTGGAACATCTTTAACAATCATCTGTTAAATTTATCTTTGTTTATACGCCCTGCATCGCTTAATGAAAGTAGGTATAGAAAGCAACTTTAGTCCTCTGTTCATAAATATAAAGTTTTTTAAGTTTGGTGCAATCATAACTGAGAAAATTGATTTTGAAGATGTACATTTTGGTATATACAAAACTTTAGGTTGAATAAAGATAATAATGTCACATAATATTTGGAATGTATTTTTCAGTGTAATTTTCAATTAAATTAAATGTTCAAAATGACCACCATTCACTTCTTGACAATATCCGAGGCGATTTTGGAATTCTCGCACAACATTTTGTACGACCTCGGGGAGTCAAATCGGGGATCTAGCCGGCCATTCGATCGTTCCACGTCTTCCAATCCATCTATTGGGAAAAACCTCGTTTAAATAATTTCCAACTTTACGTGCAAAATGCGGAAGAGCTCTATCTTGTTGATAGCAAATATATCGATCTATCTTATTTGGATGATTGACATCAGGAAAAAATCTTCGTAATGTAGGCACTAAAAAGTTAATCAAACATTCTAGATAAACCTCACCATCAACTGTGCCCTCAAAAAAATAAGGATCAATAATTTTATTGTTAATAATAACAGCCCGAATGTTAATTTTCGTAGAATATTGCGTGAGTCTCACACACTAATTGAGGATTTTCTCTGAGTTTGTTAACCGTTCCGTTTAAATAAAACGTCGCTTCATTAGAAAAAAACTATTTTGTTTATGAACTGCAAATCTGCGTTTATTCTGTCCATCATTATTTTACAGAACTCTTGTCTTCTATCGGGATAATCTTCATTTAACTCCAGAACCAACTGAACTTTGTACGGGGTGTATTTTTCTTTATGCAAAACTCTCAAAATAGATGATTTACTTACATCATTGACAGCGGCCAGCTTTCGAGTTTTCTTATGTGGATTTTAATCAATCTCTAAAAGTACATCTAACTCTTTTTCATCAGTAAATTTAACAGTTCTACCTGGTTTTTCAATATTTTTTACATGTCCAGTATAACGAAACTTCTTTTCAATTTTTCTTACTGTATACTGCGAAACTCGTTGACCAGGTTATTTATTATTAAACATTTCACAAACTTCCTTTTGAGTTCTTGTTTTATTACCAAAACCAATCAAAATTAAAATGTCTATTCTTTGAGTCTCGGACAAATGAGACATAATTAAATTTAATACGAGCACAAATATTATACTGACGTCTTTAAGTAACTTTAAATACCAAAATGTGCTGTCATTTTGCCTACTAGATTCATATCAATTGTTTATTTGGCTTTTTGACTAATATTCTTATCTTCAAAGTTTTTTCCCTAATGTTTAGCAGAATAGATACGAAAATACCTGATTATTTCTAAAGTATATTTTAATAGACCAAGCAATATTGCTGATTTAAGTTACTATAACGGAAGAAACTAACAAAATAACCACCGAGGTCGTACAAAATGTTGTATGAGAATTTCAAAATCGCCTCGGTTGTCGCCAAGAAGTGAATAATGGTGCTCAAGTTGAACATTTAATTTAATTATAAAAATAAATTTTTTTCCATTATGATTGCACTCAACTCAAACTTTATATTGCTGAACAGAGGACTAAAATCCCTTTCTAACAAGGTGTCACACGACCCCCTTTGTTATTTAAAATTTTCGAGGGGGTGCTTATAACTCAAAGGGGGTGCTGGAAGGGGATAATATTTTCATACTGTAAATTGTCAATTTAAGAATAAAAATCGACCTGTTTCAGGTTTTTTTCAGATAGTACATAATAACGCTAAAAATGAATTTATTCCATACATATGGACCGCATGGTAGAATCAACGTTATACCTGCATTGGTAACCTATAATAGACTGTGTGATCTATTAAATTTCACTTACGTGTGGTATTAAAATGCATATTCAGAATAATCAGACGACAATAATAAACGCAACATGACTGTTTTGAGTTTCAAAACACGCCAAAACATTTTTGACGTTACTGATTTCAAAGGGGACTTAACAAACAAAACTCCAACTGTTGTTAGACATGCCACTCTTCAAACAGTTTGCGAAAAGTTGGAGTTTTGTTTTAGAATATTTTTATTTCATCCTATAAATCATAAGTACCGAAAATGGTTCATATCTTTTTGTGTTCTAAAATTGTAGCATAAATAATTTCCTTATAACTATTGAATATTTAATGTATACAAATCTATTTGATACGCCCCTGGCTGTTATGTATAAAAATTCCTTGAAGTTTGTTTACACAAGTATTTTACGAGACTTCTAAGAAATTTTAACTGCGTAGATAACATTTACGTTTGAATTAAATAATTACTACAATTTTGAAAGCCCAGCACTCTTAAGGTCCATTCTTCTTAGGGTGCCTGTTCGTTAAAAACGTTGGCGATCATTCTGGCTATGATGACTTTGTTGGTTGCTATACGGAATAGCTGTGTTGAGGTCTTTCTATACCATGCTCTTAGGTTAGCAAGCCAGGATATTCTTCTTTGTCCTTGATCCCTTTTTCTTCAATTTTATCCTGCAAAATGCATTGGAGTAGCTCGTATCTGCCTTGATTTCTCATTATATGTCCCAAGTAGGCCCTTCACAATGTTGACCAAATCGGTTGTGTTTATCCTCCGCAGTACTTCTTCATTGCTGACTTTGTCTGTCCATGGTATCTTCAGGATCCTTCTTTATAACCATAGCTCAAAAGCCTAGAGTTTCCGCCTTCAATGTCCACGTTTCTACTCCGTACAGAAGCACTTAGTACACGTAACATTTAAGGAGCCTTATTTTTGTTTCTAGGGTGAGGTCATGGCTCTTGAACACAGAGCTCATAGTGAAGAATGCACTTTTTGCCTTTCCGATTTAATCTCTTGGGTATTGTCCCACGACTCATTGATTATAATTTCCAAAATTTGCTGAGTTATGTTTTCTATGTTGATGATCATTAGCTTGGTTTTGCTGGTGTTTATATCCAGTCCATATGTTCTGCTTTTTTCCGTTATTTTATTTATTAAGTTTTGCAGCCCTTCTATGGTATTGGAAAACACTATTGTATCATCTACATACCGCAGGTTATTGAGCTTGACTCTATTTATTGAGATGCCTTCATCAATATCTTTTAGAGTCTCTTCAAAAATGTGCTCCGAGTACAGATTGAATATCAGTGGTGAAATTATGCACCCCTGTCTCATTGTATATTCTCTATTTATTCGGAGCACCGCTGATTGGTTCCAATACAGGTTAGCTATTATTTTTAAATCTCTTCCATCAATCCCTGTCCTCTTCAGCGCGTCCATCATTTGTTGATCCCTGACTCTATCAAAAGCCTTCTTGTAGTCAACCAGGCATGCAAAAACATTACAGCTGACATATCAACATTTTTTCTGAAACCATACCTGCACGCTAAATAAAGTTTCCATCGTATAATGGCGTTCACAAATCGAACCGAATGATTGGGCGCAATGTGTTCCTCGCATTTCCGGTAAATTCTTTTGTAGATGACTTTTAAAAATAGATTCAGCAGATGCCTCATTAGGTTTATGGTTCTATAGTCTTCACAATATTTTGCTCCTGGTTTTTTGGGTCATGGTACGAACTCCGATTTGAGCCACTCTACTGGTATTTTTCCTGCCTTGTAGATTTCACTAATATTTCAGTTATTATTTTTATTTGTTTTGCATCTAATAAGCTTCAGCTTTTCTGCAGGAATTTCATCAAGTCCCGGTGCCTTTCCATCCTTCATTTGTCTGACGGCTGCCGTTATTTCTTCTGGTAGGATTTCGGGACATGAATTTTCTTCAATGGTGGGCTCTTGTATTGTTCTAAGGTCATGGAAAAGTTTCTCCAAGTATTCTTCCGATACTTTCTTTTTATCTTCTTTGGTTATGGCAAGATTGCCTTTTGCGTGTTGCGTTTTCGGAAGTTTTCAGCTATTTCCTTCACCTTCGATGAACATTAAAGTTATCATATCGACTCTGATACTCCCCTATTTCTTGACATTGTTTTGTTTTTTGTTTCTCTTTGGCTTCTCTTATTTTTTTCTGACAATGGTATGTATTCTCTTATATTCTTTTTATTTGGAGATTTTCTTTGTTTTTTTTTTCTCTGATCCATAAGTTTAAGTATTTCATCGGTCATCCACGATTTCCATTTTTCTGTATCTTTCTTCAGTTGTTAATCTTTTATTTCTCTCACTGTTTCTTGTATTATGGTCAGACTTTCCTCTATAGTTCCTACATTTCTGCATTTTAGCACCTTTGTATTGAGGTTTTCACTCACCTTCAGTCGAACATTGGGATCTTTCAGTTTTCTAACATCATACTTCTTCATCGACTTACTTGTAATCGTCTTCATTCTGACTTTGAAATTACCTACAACTGCTACATGATCAGAATTTATGTCTGCCCCTAGATATGTTTTGACAGATCTACAGTTGTTCCTATACCTCTTATTTACTAGCATGTAATCGATCTGATTTCTTACAATCCTTTCCACAGGATAGTGTGGAGAGTTCCAGGTGTACAGTTTCCTTGGGTGTAGCTTAAACCAAGTGTTCATTATTACTAATTGATTTGCTTCCGCAGTCGAAGTCCGCAATAAGGTCCATAATCGAATAAAAAAACGGCATTCGTGCGTTGTAAATTATTTTCTTTAACAAGATTTTCACAATTTAATATTTTTTAGGAAAGAAAAGCCTTTCTTTCTATTCTGCAAGAGAATTCGTTTAAACGGCATCCAAATTCAAATAATTTAGGAACCTTCTTATGTTTTGTTGCCCAGGAAATCTCTGTAAGTATTTTTTTTATTTCTTTCTTTGTAATTATCCCTTCCAGTCCCTCCTTTATTTACTTACTTACGACTTAGCTCTCCTACCAAAACAAGAATGGCCATTCGCAAACGTTTCGGTTTGTTTGCTTACCTTATCTCCAACCCAGTAATTGCTCAGTCCCCACTTTCAACCGACCTATAAGTGATACCCAATGTGGTGGGCAAATTAAATCGTTACAAAATTAATAGATCTTTGGAGTCTGTTTATAATTAGCCAAGTGAGCTTTCGAGAAGAGTTCTCACATTACTATCTACACATGGAATAAATAAAAATCCACTTTAGAAAATTTCCACTGATTGTAGTGAGAGGAAGAATTTTTAGATTGCGGCACTTTTGGTTGAGCGGCTAAGAGTGAAAGTCACATTTGGGGCCTGGAAGCAGTGGAAAAATAGATTATCAGAAATGTCTAATAAATATCAGAGAAATGCGTTAAGTGCACAAGTTAATATTCTCATTTAAAGAAATGCCATTTTAGCAGCAAAGCAGAAATGGAGTCTTAAATGTTTAAAGTTTAATTAAATAAATTTTAAAGTCAGTGCGGACTAGAGGACAATGAGCAGTATTTTGTGTAAATTTTTTAAATTAATTTAAAACCTGTAAAAATAGGCGGAAACACAGTGCTGAATATTTTCTATTGGCGAACAAAGGAAATATACCTGGTTTTATTATTTTTTTGTGTTCCATCTGTATTTAGTGCAGTTCAGTGGTACGTTTTGGGTATAGCATATGTCCCACAATTTTTTTGTATTGTAGCATAACCTTTGTTTTATGTGTAAAGCCCAACAGTTTGTATTCAGTATTCTAGTAATAAAAGGATTACTAGAATACAAAGTTTTATTCGACATGGGTTTGTGTTGTGTTTTTGTTTTGTTCGCTTAGTGGAAAACCAATGGACGTAGAGTTGTCTCCTTAAATTCTAACGCACGAGCTTACTTTTTGTATTGTTAGTTTTATCAATTTAACTACTCGAGGTGGGATCCCCAAGTATACCATTGATTTGAACAAAGGCGTGTGTACGCATAAACGCATCACGTTTGATTTCTCAAAAATAACAAACAACTAAAAAACAACGCTGAACCTAACTTCTGTGGCTCGATATAAATAATTGACGCATACAGATATTTCCCGGGCACGCTCCGTATATAGATTTTTTTTTTCAATTTTAGTATGTTTTGAATATAAATTAAATATACCATTTACACAAGAATTTTTAAACTTCTTTGTAAGTTTTTTTTTATTCTATCTATAGTGACTTATGTGAGTAGACTACCTGATATTGCGATCCTCTGAGATCGCGAGATCCTCTTCTTATGTTCTAAGAATATTGAGTGTTTTTTAGGGCTCTACTTTGTTGGATGGTTGGTTCAATGAACTGATTTTCGATAAATTGATATCATAATTAAGTAACCAAAAAAGAAGCCAGATGTTACCTATAGAACTGATGCAAATAATTATATCTAATATATACATATTAGATTCCCCTAGAGGAAGATTACAGTTATATACAGAAAATAATAATTTATTCATTTATGCATCTCTTTAACGTAAGTTAGGCAGAAACATTTTACCCAATTTTTACAATGCAGAAACACAAAATAAGGCTAAATTAAAAAAATCAATGATGTTTTTATGTCCCACGCCATAGCCATATATCTAGCATACGCTCATCAAAATGATTTATTTGAAAAAGATCAGTATGTCGGTGACAACTTGTTACCGGTTCAAAGACTTGGGCAGATCTAATATCGATATTGTAAAACCGGTAAACAATTTAACGGCCTGGCGAACATAACAAACTCCTGACACGTCTTATATTGGTAGCAATTTTCTGCCGTATACACCCTGTCAACTCCTTTAAATATCGCTTTCCTTACTTAGAATTATAGTGATAAGAATTTAAATTCGACGCCCCAATATCTACAAGTAATAACTTTGTGTACGTGGTTCAGTGCATGTTCTAATCGCAAAAATATAGATTAAAAGTCTATTGATATTTTTGCCAGAGCAGCATTTGCCCAAATAAAAGAACTTCCTGCAAGATAGAAAATAATGCATGGCAAATGTAGAATATGGTTAATAAAAAGATCATCATTTCTTAATATAATTATGGGAAACATTTTTGACTTTACTTTTACTTTTTCGTGTCCAAGCGTGATCATTTCAGGTGTTCAGGGCAGAATCGGTTATTACGTTAAGCCGTGTTTACACGATGACAATTGGCGAGACAATTGACATTGGACAATTGTCATCACGTGGTTGCGGATTGTCGAAGGCCAGTCCAGTTGAACGAGAAGATGTTTATACGGAGCCAACTATTGCCTGGCAGTAGACAGTTAAAACATAGCCGACTGCTCGTGTCTGGTGAGGGAACTGGCAAAAAACAAGACAGCACTACTGGCCTACACCGTTCACACGGCGCCAATTGTCGCGACAATTGAGATTTCGAGTGGTGGGGGGACTCACTGGGCGCAGCTCCTTGTTCTCAGTCTACTCCCGGAGACAACTGAATTTTGAGCCAATTGTGAGGACAGTTGGCAAGGCAATTGGCCTGAAGTGTTTAGACGAAGACAATAATTTCATGCCAGTCAGTTGTCTTCTGACAATTGTCTCGCCAATTGTCATCGTGTAAGCGCGGCTTTAGTGTAGGCCTTCCACAAGTCGTCCATCGTGAACAGCAATAGGGCACGCAGAATTTCGTCACTTTCAAACAACTTGAAATTGAAGCAAAGTTAGCGTTCACGGATTTAATACCTCAGATTAAAGTTAAATTTAAAACTCCCATAACTTTAATTCTCGACCACCGAAAGGCTTTCTTAAACGCTTAAAATGTATCTACTTTAATAATTCGTTGAGTTTAATTATTGCCGAATAACCAAACAAAAGAGAAAAATCATTAACAACCACATACCTATGCTTACTTATGAAGCAGAAAGCTCAATATTTAGGCGGTCAAAAAAAAATAGTTCCGGCCCGGGCCAACGAATTCAATAAGTAGACGTTATTGTATATACATATATGGAATTACCTTTATCGAAATATTTGTGTAATTTGAAATTATCGAGAAAAAGTACTATCAGTTTACAAATAAAAAAAATGTGAGTTTAAAAAAACTGACTATTTTTAAAAAGCTGTACCTTCGAATCTACTAAATGAATTATAATTTGTCAATATTCGTTTAAAAATCCTTTATTTTTTACCTTGTACAATTTTTTTCTTGGTAATGTTAAATTTTGACAATTGTAAATTCCGTGGCTTTCGGGTAAAAGGGCATATCTATGCAAAATGAAATTGTTCAGGAGACGAAATTGAAAGTTTAACATTTTTCTAAAATCAAATGTGTTACTTTAGTCATTGTTAGGCATATTATAATGAAAGAGAATCTGATAAAGTAACTTTTGCTGCATATAAACAATTCATACCTTATTTTAATTTGAAGTTATTAGTAGTTTTCTTTATTAAGGTACTCAGATATATCCTTTTACTCAAATGTAAATGTTATTAAGAATGGAAAAGAAGGTGAATATTGAAATTAAATTATTGTGCGCTGCAGAAAGGGGACATTCATCACTTTCTTCTCCATCCAGTAAGACGTTTTCATATGATGAAATAGACCTATAGTAGTCGTGGAAGACATCGGGTATTAGCGGCAGCATGTCAATAAGGCCCTTTTTCTTATTCGCTGAGATTGCGAGAGGACCACCGTAGGACAGTTCAGGGTTCAGACGGCTGCGGAAACGGCCTCTAGGCGATAGTGTATTGTCTTGAACGACGAATCCGGATCCAGTGTCTCCTTGTAAAGGACTTTTCCTGTCTCTTTTATGTAACGGAACCACTTTATGTTTCTCCATGTAACTTTTTCCCCGTCTTTGTTTACTTTTTTATTTTGAAGTGCCGACTTGTAAAAATCAGAGAATTGGAAAAAGTCTGACTGCTTCATTTCTGTTACAACAAATGGGTTTTTCTTCCCCGTCTGACGAACCAACTGCATCCAGTCGTGCGGGTGATGGATTGGGATATTAGATTTTTTTTTCATTTTTTCTGTCAGAGTATGATCAGTGTCATACTCCATATGAGTGTGACCAGGAACTAGAAATTTGTGGTCAATTACCTCTAGAGGTTAACGGTCGTTTATGACAGACATCAACAATTGCTTTTCGGGGTTTATGAAAGAGAAAGTGTATTCTGTAACAATAGAGGACGAACAACAATTGAGGGTTAGAATAATTGAAGCTGCAAATCAATTTCGTCAGAAAAATATGATTTTTCAGCGCATACAGTTTTCCTTATTAAAGCGATACCGAATGTGTATTGAAGAAAATGCGGGCCATTTTGAACGTTTATTGTAATATCATATTTATAGAGGTTATAGACATTTTCTGTACTTTTTAATTCATTTAAGCCATTTATTTAGTTGCACATAACTTTTTAAAGGTAAATGAAAAGGGCCGTAACTCAATAAAAACTGTTTTTTTAAAAAAGTAATAAGAGGCAAAAAAATTTTAAAAATAATGTGTTAAACTAATGATGCCACAAAATTCATTTGATTCGAACGTACTCAAAAGTTTGGGGGGATTCAGGGCTGCACACCCCCCTTAAAATTTTTCCGCACGCTTAGATTTTGTTGTTTCTTTTGTATGAAAAATGCTTTCAGAACAAGAAAGTAACGTGTCCATTTTTAGTACAAGATGTCAAGTAGTTTAGGAGATAATGTAAAAAAACAATTTTTATTTTGTAACTTCAAAGGGCTGTAACTTTTTTTGTGTACACTTTTTGAAACACCCTGTGTATATATATATATATATATATATATATATATATATATATTACTGTGAAAGTTCAACAAACTTGAAATTTGACAAAGTTTTAATGTTCCGAAATATATTAAGTACGAGAACCAAAATGTGTCCACTGAGGGTTGTAATTAGAGCGCACGTAATGAATATGAAAATGAACTAAAAGCAGTCCCGGAATTTGTTAATGAAACAATAATTTTTCGTTGATCTTTTACCTGAATACGCAAATATTTCTTCATTACTTTTACCACAAAGATTGTTTACAGTAGCTTTAATATTATTTTCAATTTAATAATGTACCTTTAATAAGAAACAGTCCTGGATTAGAAAATAATTCATATCTTCCTTTTTGTGTTCGTTTCGAAAAGATCAGTTGAATATTTGTTTTCTTATTTTGCAAAGAGATATCTTATACTTGAAACATTAATAAAAATTTATTTTTGTAAAGAAGATGTTTCTATTAAATGTCCCTTGTTTACTACTTTGAGTTTTATAAAACGGTATTTTTTATAAAGGTTAATAATATAAAAAAAGAAAAAGTATAAAAATAAAGAACTTTACAAAAATATTTATTAAGTTTGCTATTATGTAAACTACAATAATGGACTATAGCTGAAAAAGTACGTGATACGCTGCACTAGTCGGAAGTATTTGTAGAAAACTTGATTTTGAGCTATACAGAACCAATGGAACTGAGCGGGCCATGTAGCCAGAATGAACGACGGGCGGTGGATCCAAAAAGTTACACTGTGGTAACCACGAGCTGATACAAGAAGCAGAGCTAGGCGGTATACACGATGGACAGACGACGTCAAAAGAATCGCTGGGAATTGGCTGCAGGAAGCTCAAGACCGACAGAACTGGTAGAAATTAGGGGAGGCCTATGTTCAACTTTGGACCTAGAAGGCTGGATGATGATGAGTGAACCAAGAAGGATAGTTACCGACGACTGCTCAAACTCCATAGCCAGAGTTTTTAGTAAAACGTGCACAAAATGTATCATTTAAGTTATTGCGTCTACTGCAGGGAGACTCGATAATGAAATATACCTTTATTACAAGGACTTATTAAAAATTATCAAAAATAATAAAGTTATTGTTGCTTTTAGTTCAAAGGTGGAGAAGGAAAGAATAGAGGATTGTAACCTGAGCAAACTATTTACTCAGGTATACAGGCAATCTAGGCCGTTCTGCTCTTGTGGGAGACTTTGGATGCGATGTCTGGAAATGAAATGGGCGTCATCCTTATGTTTATCCTCGTAAGGAAACGAGCTTAAAAACTAAAAAAAAAAAAATAAAACTATGTTAACCTTTATTATTTTATAAGGAACAAAAAGTTATTAAAAGATTCTACGTTAAAAAGTCACATTATCCCAAAAAAAAGTAAACAACTTGTGTTTACAATATTCAATTACACATAAGACGTGTTTATACGAAACTAAAATTAAAATCATATCGTAAGAAAACAAACATTTTATATCATGGCATTAGATTATGAATGAGAAATATATGAAAATAAAATTATCCTCCTCCTCAGTCCTAATCCCTTTTGGGATGTGGTGACACCATCAGGCCTTTACAGTTTTTGCACGATTTCTCTTCATACTTCTCTGTCCTGGGCTAGTTGTTCGGCTTCATGTAACCCTTGGTTAATCAGTATTTTTGTTTGATCTACCCAACGGCTTGGAGATCTTCCCCTAGGTCTCTTTCCTTCAACTCTACCCTCGACTATCAGTTTTTCCATCGTGCCTGTTCTTCTAGCAATGTGTCGAAAATACTGCAAATATCTCTGTTGTATTTGTTTAAGCAATCTATCCTTTACTTTAAGTTGTTCTAATATCGATACGTTAGTGCGATGATCAATACAGGATATTCTAAACATGCGGCGGTATACCCACATTTCAAAAGCGTCCAGTTTATTTTTATCCGCTTTCTTTAAGGTCCACGTTTCGGATGCATATGTCGCTATCGGAAAAATGAGCGCCCTTACCAGCCTTAGTTTTGTGTGTATTGTTATGCTAGAATTTTTCCAAATTGCTACCAGTTTCATCATAGCTGTTCTAGCAATAGTCAACCTTCTACGTATCTCTCTGTCACACCCTCCGTCATTTGTTATTAGGGATCCCAGTTATATGAAACTATTTACTACTTCAAAGCCCCCAATTTCTTTAATGTGTTGAAGATTATTCCGAGCTCTGTCTACTATCATGATCTTTGTCTTACTCATATTTAGCTGTTGTCCATATGTTTTGCTTTTTTCCTCCAGACGTCTCATTATGTCTTTCATTTCTTCTTGATTTGCCGCGATTATTAAAGTGTTATCTGCATATCTCAAGTTATTGATTTTTTGTCCTCCTACTGATATTCCGCCCTTCCATCCGTCTAGTACCTTTCGCATAATGTGTTCGTTGTAAATATTAAACAGAGTTGGCGAGATTATGCATCCCTGTCTGACACCTGCCTCTGTTCTGAAATGATCGGAATGGGTGTTGTTTATTTTTACTGTGCACTTATTATTTTCATACAGACTTCTGATTAGTTGAATTAAGTGGTGGGGTGTTCCCATTTCCGCTAGTATGAACAATAAAACTGCTGCCATTTGACTTTATCGAAGGCCTTTGTGTAATCCACAAAGTACATAAGCATAGGAGTATTGAATTCAACTTTTCAACTTTTTGATTGCCTTTTCTACCTTTGACTTTAGAATATTTGGTTCTCTCTCTGCAGTGAACTCATCGTGATTTCATTTATAATATGTTGGTTTTGATCCATTATTGTTTGTGTGATTGGTTTAAATTCCCTGGATAGATATCGGACTTTGTTATATAGCTCATGGGATTCATACCGGTTTGCATAGTTCTTCGCATTCTTCATTTATATGTTTATTTTTATCATCCCTACATGCTCTTTTAATTTCTCTATTTAACCTTGCTAATTCGTTTTTGTTGCTATTGTTTTGATATATGAGAGATTTGATTCTGCTTCGCTCTTCGAGAAGTTGCAGCGTTCTGTCTGTCATCCAGTGATTTCTTTTGATGATCTTTTTTTCGGTTCTGGTTCTTTCTACAGAGGTTTCTATGGCATTTCTGAAATCTTTCCACATTTCTTCTGGGTTGTCTTGTGTGTTCAACATACTAGTTTCCTTTAATGCATCTCTAAATGTTGTCGGATTTGAAATCTCCAGCCTGTTTTGATTTTGGTGCGGCATTGTTCTTTTTAGCTTCATCTTGAAGCAAGCCCATAACAATTTATGATCGGATCCACATTCAGCTCTTGGTCTAGTTTTTACGTTTGTAAAACAGGTCTTCCATCTGTTTCTAATCAATATGTAGTCGATTTGGTTCTTGTATTCTCCATTTGGGCTGGTCCACGTCGATAAACGACGGGCATGATGTTTGAACATTGTGTTTACAATGGCCAAACTGTTTTCGATTGCAAAATCTATTAAACGTTCGCCTCGGCTGTTTCTAATACCTAACCCATAGTTACCTACATTTTGGATGTTATCATTTCTTGTTTCTCCTATCTTAGCGTTAAAATCGCCCATTATTATGAGTGGTTCTTTAGATGAAATATTTCTTATTGTGTCTTCAATAACGGAGTATACGTCTTAAATAAAATTGTACTTTATCTCAAATTTCGAAATTCGTTCACATAAAAATACATTTGATTATTAGGTAGAATACCTATTATAATTAAAAGATCAATAATAAATCACTTTACTGTTATTTAGTTTATAGATATTCTTCACTGTTCAATAAAAAATATAAAATAGGTACAACCTGAATGATCCAAAAGGTGGTGGACGTGAAGAAAGGATATAATTTTTGTTTACCCTCTAGGTACTTGGCTGACAGAAACCTTGGATCTATCTAGCAAGATCATACTATACACCATAAAAATATATAGGATTGTGTTTCAGAGCACATACCATAAATCCATATCTATTTATACAACCTCGAGTCAATAAACAAGGTTGTAGTAACTATCAGGGCTCCCGGTAAGGGTCTAAAATAAATATTTATTTAAAAATATATAAGAGAAAAGGAATTTTTCGGCTTACCTCATCAAGAGACCACTCAAACAAAATAACGTCTTGACTCTTTGATACTCAAGGAGATAAAGATGAAGGAAGATGAATTTCGCTCGGAACTCGAGATGAGTTAACGAACGCTCTCATCTATTGAAGATATTAAGAACTACAGTAGGATTCTTGAGGTAATTTAAATGCTCTCGTCTGATAGATGGCGTAAGCAATATTATTTTGAATATTTACTCGGAATTTTAATACATATTTTAAAACTTTTGAAACAGTTACAAGATATTATTGGAGAATATTATCTCGGCATGCGAAATGAGGATGGTGATAGTTTGAACAGTTCTATAACGAAGAAAGTTTAATAGTAATAAATACATGGTTTTAACTCCCAAATATGTGGCGCAAATAGTGGCTCACGTGAAAAGAGCAGTATCTAAAACCTATATGATAAACCAAATTGGCTATATTATACTGGTTGACAAACTATATAGGAATGGAATCATAGGGATAAGAACATATTGGGGTTCTAATATGAAATCTAACTATAATCCCGTGATTGGCAAACAAAATAATATTACTTAAAATAAATAAAAAAAACAGTCTAAAAGAGTACGATGCTGTTGTTAATTACCAAAATTTAAGCGGATATGTTAGATATAAGGAAATCTACAAAAAAAAAATCAAAAGAATAATAAAAAAAAAGCACGGGAAAGTTTGGATTTACAAACAGTGTGAAGAACTTGGATATTAGTTGGGTCTCTTAAAACGGATGATAAGAAACGAATAATATACTTAGACCAAATAGAAGCAATATGGACACAATAAATACAAGACGATAACTTTAACGATTATACCCTTATTGTACGCAAGAGAGATACCTTTAGGAATAATTCAAATGATCAAAAATATCTAGAAAGAACTAATAATCCTATTAAAGCTGACAATGGGATAACACAAGAAGATTCAATGAGTCCTCTTTTGTTTAACCTTATTATGGATGAAATAATAATATATCTTGCGTAATATTTTTCTTTTCCATCATTTTAATTTCTGTGTATTTTTCTGACTTAGCACCCAAGTTTCGCTGTCATACATAACCAAAAGTTACGTAATCGTTTTCTAAATCCTGATGTTTGTATTCCTGGATATTAATTTAGATTTGATCATTCTGTTTAGTGCTCCTATAGCTTTACTTTCTTTACTAATTCTTTATAAATACTCTTTATAAATACTTCTAACGTTCCCGTTGGCTATTTATAGTTGGGTTACCCTTAATTTATATCCTTTTTTTGTTTGCTCGTCTCTATCATTATCTTCATTGATTACATTTGCCCCTTTGGTTTCCATATTTGTGTCCTTATTCTTTGCGTTTTCCGTCTTTATTTGTTTACACTGCGGTGCTTCTTTTAGTTTTTTGGGTCATTTCTATTTAAAGCATTTCCTATATCTTTCAAACTTCCTTTATCTTTACGCTTTAATTGCTTTCCATCAACTTTTAGTTTCATATACACTATTTGTGTCTTCTTAATTTACTTAGACTATTTACATATTACTCTGTGTATAGAGTAGATTGTAAACATGAAATGTAACAATAAAAAATTATATATCTGATATGTTAGGTGACCTATTGGCAAGATGCTCCAATTGTTTATTTGCCAGATTTCTCTTTCCGGACATCTAATGCGGTTCAGTGCATGCTTTACCGCTGATGAGAGTATTCATCGGCTGGTATTTCTGGTAGCTTATTACCACTGTTATGTTCGCTCTGTTATCGTTAAAGTTCTTCTTTTTATGTAGACATGATTCTGTCTGTTTTTCAATGTGCTTCCAGTAAGTTGTCGTTTCATTGTTTCCGTGGTCTTCCTACTGATCATATTCCTATTGAGAGAACCGTCTCTTGCCGGCTTTACTACTCTATTTGTTGTCATTCAGCTTATATGATCGTTCCATTCTACTCTTCTATTTCTTACCCAGTCCTTGATATTCTCCACGTTGCTTCTATGTCGTATATCTGTACTTTTAGCTTTGTCCCATAATATTTTACCATTAATTTTTTTAATTATTTTCATCTCTGCTGTTTCTAAAATCCTTTGTGTCCTCTCTGTGTCAGGTCGTCTTTCTGCCGCGTATGTCATTATTGGTCTGTTGGTTTCATTTAGGCAACCTGCAACTCTGTTTACTATATTCACTTAATCTTCCACTTCAGTTTCGAGCTTTCCGTAGCTAGATAATGTGATACCTAGATATTTAAACTCCATCACTTATTCTATTATCTTACCTTCCAGCTCCAATTTAGATCTTAGTAAATTTGCTGTTATAACAAAATAATTTTGTCTTCTTTGGGGAAATTAACATGTTAAATTATCTGGCAGTGAAAGAATAGGCTAAGTGTACTCTTATTCCTTTATTATTCCAATATTTCGTCGATAGTCATCGACATCATCAGGGATAAGCTACAAATAGTTATACATGAACATTTGACAGTCTATTTTAACTAAGTTGATGTTACTTACGATTTGAGATTATCGCCGTAAAGAAAGCTGGTCAAAATTATAAAAATTTTGTAAAAAATTGTATAAGTTTTTTTCACAAAATACATGTATGGTAAATTTACAAAGACTGGTACAAAGACAACGCACAATTATTACTTTTATGTATTGGAAAGAAAGTCCTCTCTAGAGAGTTTTACATATTTTTTTATTTAATTCTTAACCTGAACTTTATGTCATGTAAAGTGGACAATGTGGTTAATTTGCAGGTTTGAAAACTCTAACCTCTAAAATCTTCTTCTTTCTTTGATGGTCAAAGTAGAATGGAGATTTTAGTGGCCCTTGTCTTGCCTACAAAGATGTTAAACTCTCTAGAGAGGACTTTTTGTCCAATACATAAAAGTAATAATTGTGCGTTGTCTTTGTACCAGTCTTTGTAAATTTACAATACATGTATTTTGTGAAAAAAACTTTTACAATTTTTTACAAAATTTTTATAACTTTGACCAGCTTTCTTTACGGCGATAACATCAACTAAGTTAAAATATACTGTCAAATGTTCATGTATAACTATTTGTAGCTTATCAATGATGATGTCGATGACTATCGACGAAATATTGGAAAGAGTACACTTAGCCTATTCTTTCAGCTGTGTTTACCCAAAGAGTCTCAAAGTTTATTATATATATATATATATATATATATATATATATATATATATCATATATATATATATATATATATATATATATATATATATATATATATATATATATATATATATATATATGCTCTGTCCTACTAGATTTTTGAGTTTGCTTTTGTTTTCTAGAACAATCACTTTGTCCGTCATGTTTTCCATTTGATTTGTTTTTATAAATTGATCTAGTTCATCTTAAGTGTTTCTCCCATCATTAGTTTTCAAATATAGTTCAAATAAGTTTCATCTCTTATAACTCTATATTTCTCTTTCTTTTGTTTTTCTCCAGCAGTTCGATTCTATAATTTGCCTCACTAAGCCCCTTCTCTGCCTCTAAATTTTTTCAGTCTCTCAATCCAGTGTCTCTTTTTGTTCTTTGTCCAGTTTTCACATTTCGACCATCATATCGTCATTTTTCGCCAAATGTTCGCGCATCATTTTAAGCATATACTTGTTTTGGGGGTCTTTGTTAATTTGCTATTTTAAAAACATCGTCTTCGTCTTCACTTTCACCTCTATTTCTCTTTTTCCAGTTATCCTCACCACTTCAGTCATATGCCGGTCTAACTCTACCTGTCTTCTTATATGCTGTGCCACTCTGCATTAATCTTATATGCTGTGCCACTCTGCATTAAACTTTATTAATTAATAAAATGAATAAAACCTGTTCTTTTTGTTGACGATTGTTTATAGCTCTTATCACCCGCTCAGCTTAAAAAGTCACCGCCCGAATCAACACCTCAGAGGCTTTGACCTTTATTCGAACGGAGTTAAAAACACTAAATTTTTCATTTACTGATAATAAAATTCAAAAAATATAACCGATTTACTTACTACATAAGAATGCTCGTTAACTACACTTTATCTCTTTTCGCCGTTTATTTACTTCTTCGGTGTCTCAATTCATCAACATCGTAGCAAAGCTCTTGCTGAAATTTGTAAATCTTTTACACATTTCGTACAGCTCAAAAAGACAGAAAACGACAGTCGTTTTCATTTAAGGCCACCAAAATAGGTGGCGCTTTTTGTAGCTACCACAGGAGAAGTGGAGATAGTAGGACACTTGCGCTGGCTTTCCGTATATGGGTATGTTTCTACCCGACTGTCTAAAGACGTAGGGCATACAGAAATAACTTTACAACAGTCTATTTATACCAATTCATGCACGGAATTGTCTTATTTTCGCCGTTTATTTACATATTCCACGTCTCATTTCATCAAAGACGTAGCTAAGCTCTTGGTAGAATTTGTAAATATTTTTAATATTATATATATATATATATATATATATATATATATAATATAATATATATATATATATATATATATATATATATATATATATATATATATATATATATATATATATATATATATATATATAAAGTCTTACGAAAACTCGAATTAATTTCATATAATGAATTTAATGAAGATTTTCTAGTTGTTTTACATCTTTCAAAATGGAATCTGACTCTCTTTCTCTCTCTCTTTCTCTCTCTCTTTCTCTCTCTCTTTCTCTCTCTCTAGTAGTTAGTGTCGATAAAGATTTTCACCAATGTCTTCTTTGAGCAATGTTCCTAGCTCGTAAAACTTTAAAACAGTTTTAGCGACATTTCGAAAAGCTTTAGATACACTATGTTGGGCCTGTCCCGTGGAAATTTACTTTCTTAACTGGTTTTAAAATAAAGCTCTGAGAGTTTATACAAAGAGAAATTATGAAAATTCTAACAATACTGAATGACGACGTTTCAAAACAAATTGTATAACATCGTAGATTTGCTAGAAGGCACCAACTGCACTGTGTTTGGACTTTACAAATTGTTATGGAAAAAAAATACAGTAGGCCTTTTCATCACATTTTTTTGTGCGCATGCGTTAGTATTAGCCATTTTTTCTTATTTTTTTTTTATAAAAAAACATTATATTGTAAACAAGCAAGATCCTGTGAACACATAATTAGTATATCAAAATATTAACGACAATAGTTATCGACAAAAAGAAATACGAAAATAAAGAAAAAAGTGCCTCAATATTCAAATAAATTTTTCTAATCGATTATTATTGCGATATCTGTACGAAAAGAAACAACAAAGCCATGCGTTATGGTGTATGTAATAGTGATGTACGCTATAAATCATTTAAATACAATCCAAATTACATATTTTGCAAATGGTTTAAAGCCACAAATTTCTTTATTAACAATCTCTTACTATACCTACAATATTTTATCTGTACTTAATACTATTCGGTACATACATTTGTCATTTTTAGCCTTAAAATATTAAATGATCTAGTTTATTAATGATACACTATAATAGTATTTTTGGTAATTAATATATTTCGGCAAGTAATGAAAAATTAATTATAAATGGGTAAAGCACCATAAACAATTCTTTCTAATGATTGATTCAATTGTGGAGATATTGCTGCGTTGCCAGCCACTGTTGATCAAAATAGTATCAAACAATTGCATTGTAATAGTGCGGCTGGGCTTGCGCTTGTCACGTGATAAAAAGGACTATTCTATTAG
Organism: Diabrotica undecimpunctata; assembly: GCF_040954645.1. Classification (NCBI taxonomy): domain Eukaryota; kingdom Metazoa; phylum Arthropoda; class Insecta; order Coleoptera; family Chrysomelidae; genus Diabrotica; species Diabrotica undecimpunctata. The sequence continues at coordinate 34,908,444 of NC_092808.1, read as the reverse complement.
AAATTACAACCACGTACATATCTATATTATAGTTATATTTGCTTATTTTTCTTTAGTAACTCTGTGTACGGCTAAAATTTCCGCGGAAGCTATAATATGTGCTTTCTGTGGTTTTCCGGGTTTCACTCCGAGTTAAATTATTTTGGTTTTGAGAAAAACCATTAATATGACGACGTTTCGGCATGGTCGCACTTGCCATTGTTAAGTCAGGAAGTAACGCTCCTTGCCGGTGCTTGAAGTAACGATGCAGTTAGCAAGCCTTTGGGCATCATCTCTTTGGTTTAGACTGTTTTGGTTTTCTATTTCTATGGATTCTCTGATTTCGCGTTTTCTTTTCATTTCAATATTAGCTAGCATCTTAGTTTGGTTTATGCTTTGTTTTTGAGACATGTTGTTTTTTCTCTTCTTTCAATGGCATTTCGATGTCTCATCTAACATTGATTTTTGTTCTGGAGGATGGTAAAATACTTAAGATTTTTCTCTCGGTAATAAATATCGTTTCCATTTTGTGTTTTCTTATCACCCTCCCTATTTTTTCTGTTGTACCCTTTACATATGGTAGAATAGCTTTTGCAATCAGTTTTGCGTCATATGTTGGATCCTTTATTCTTTCTTGAGGATTATGAGCCTTTTCAATGGTATATGTGGAGAAGCCGTTTTTTCTTAAGGCTGTTTTCACATTATGAATTTCTTTATTTTTATGTTCTTCTTCTGACAGTCTTTCGGATCGTGTCCTCAGGGTTTTAATGACTGAATGTAATTGTGCAGGATGGTGATGTGAATTTTGATGTAAATATATGTAGGTATGTGTGGGTTCTTACTTCGTATTCTTTCTTTATTATTAACACACCTAAATACATATTTACATATTTAAACATACAACAAACTAAATACAACACTTGCCATTGTCAAGTCAGGTAGTAACTTTTCTTACTGATGCTTGAAGTAAACTGAATGTCCTGGCCGATGCGGTTACTTATATAGCCGGTCGAGGCGCGCTTCTTGTCGTACGGTCGTAGCGTCCTCCTGGTTTTCGGGGGTTTCTGGACGATCTACGGCCGCCGCTCTTGAAGAGGATCTCAGGTTTCTAGAGTCCATCTTCGTTATAAGGAGTTAAATTGAGATACAGGCCTCTACGGGCAAGAAGTTCCGCCGAGCCTTTGTGGTAGGTGAGGGGCCACCGGCAATCAGAATTCTCTAACAGTTCGAAATTTCTTACAGACAATATTTCTTACAATGACTTAATTTGTGTTAGAATTCTGATGCGTAGTGTATGCCTCAATTCCACAGAGATGTCGGCCTTCTCGCTTCGTGTAGCCGCGTTCCCTCTCCTCAAGAGAGGTACAAGAATGCCGGCAATGTCGACTCTTCCTGTTGCCAGTCGCTTCGTTTTGCTACCTTTCGCTAACAGTACTTCTTGTAATTACTATTTGTATAAGGTTCTGGAGACGAAGTGTTATTGCAACTCAACCTGAACGGAAAAGCAATTACAAGTCCCCGTCCGGGCTTTCATTCGCTCTTTACCGTGACAGGCCCAAATAACGCTGTGGTCAGTTCGACACAATTTGAAATAGTTCTAAGACCAATGTCTTTTCTATCTCAGAAAGTCGTGTTCTACTGTCAGGAAGCGTTTTGTAGTCGACACGCCGGTTCTTGCACTCTTGATGATTTAACTTCTAAATTAGTTAACTATTCTTGGATAATTATTCTTCAATTTCGACGTCTTCGACGATAGCAGGATAGTCATAGCTTCTTTTGTTAGTCATAGTATAGCGCCAGCTGTTATTTATATTGCGATTTAAAATTACAGAAAAACTATTTTTAACGTCTTGCTGTACAATTTTTTGAAAAATATCTTTTACACAAACCTTCTCCTGATAATAACAAACACAACAAAAAAAGAGATATTTTGATTTTAACTTTATAAAAATAATCTACGAAGAAAAAAATAGAGTCAGAAAAACATAGATCCATAGATATATATATATATATATATATATATATATATATATATATATATATATATATATATATATATATATATATATATATATATATATATATATATATATAATTTAGAATAATGGGGAAATAAATTAAGAATATTAGTAAGTATTTTTCCAAAGATATATGATAACTGTCGCCTGTGAACGTGTTAAAGAATAAAATTGTATGGACCAATATTACAAATATATGTATACTCATAAATAAACGGTTCTACCTTTGTATTCCGTGTATTATGCTTAATAATACAGAGTATGTTGTTTCTTTGATATGGTATATGATTTAGTTATGTAGCCGGATATTTGAGATTGTCGCAGAAGATAAGAATAAAAAGCAATTGTTAATACTCGCACTTAATCATCTATGGCGATTAAATATTAAAATTATATCCTGCATATCATTAGTAAATATAGGAAGGGTTTTAGTTAATGATATTGAACTGATAGTATCTGTACTTAATTATATCTGAAAGGAAAATTAAAAGGCAAGTTTGTGCAATTAACGAATATTAATCAACAAAAACAATAAATACTTATATAAATAAAAAAGTAGTATAAAAACTGCTTTTTGTTGAAGGTATATTTATGTCAAAATATCCAAAAGAATTCATCGAAATTCATGAAAACGTTTTATTGTCCATATCAGACCATTATCAGTGAGTTATAAAAGAAAATAATTTCACTTAAATTATTTCAAATGGGATCAAATTTTCACTGTTAAAGAAAAACTTTATTTGCGCTAATTACCTTTCCATTTCCAGACACATATGAAGGTTTGAGAATCTGTAATCATACCAGGTAGGCCCAATAAGTACTTAGCCTACAAAAGAAAGACGAAAATTTTGGAAAAGTAACGGTTTATTTCTGTTTACGTTGGTATCGAGGTCTGCAATGCAGGCTTACGTGGCGGCGACTCATTCTACTTAAATTTCTGTCGCACGGAGAAAAATCTGGACCATGGTAAGTATTTGGTCGTGCATTTGGTTTACTTTCAATAAACACAAAATTCTGATTTTATATGTTTGTTATTTAAAAAACATAAATGATGTATCCTCTATATGTTACTGACTTACTAATACTGGTATTTTTTTTTTAATAACTTCCTCTTTTAATATGGGTAACCAGATCCTACTACAATCTGCCGAGGAATTTGCGATACAATTGGTCTAATTTAGCATAATTAGAGCCGTTTCTTTGATTTTTCTCTTTTTACCATCGGTTCCTTTTAGAAATAAATTTGATTAAATCATTCCATTGAACCCTATGTTCATTATCACATGCGTGTTTACAGATTTGAGATCTATCAAATTCTTTATTTTTAATATAAGATTGATGTTCACTTATTCTAACATTTAATGGCCTTGACGTTTCAACTAAATAAAACTGATCGCATTCACAAGGTATTTTATAAATGCAATTCTCTGTCCTTTCTTGTTCATTGTTAGGTATAATATTAGACAAAATAGATCTCACTGTATTTGTTGTTTTAAATGTTGTTCAAATGTTGAAATTATTTCTTATCCTTTCAAGTTTTTCTGATAATCCTTTTATGTATGGTATTGACATTTTCCTCGTTTTATTCCTTGTATATGCTGTAGGATGTCGTTCTAAGTTGTTCTGTTATATTCGGTCGATTGTTGAAAATTGCTTTTTCATGGTAAATATAATAACATACTACCTTTTCTGGATGTTTTAATCTCTAAGAACGATGCTGGATATGAGACTCAGGTGTATAGAAAACCAACACACCAACAGATATTTAAATTTCAAACCAAATCACAATATTAATATTAAAATGGAAATCATTAGAGCCGTATACGATAGAGCCAAAATTACTTGCTCTAACGAAAATTCGTTCTTGGAAGAAAAACATTTGTTAATATCTGTTTTATTAACAAATGATTATCTTTTATCGTTTATAAATAAGGAATTTTCAATAATCGACCGAATAGAACAGAACAACTTAGAACGAGATCCTACATCATACATAAGGAATAATACGAGGAAAATAACAATACCATACATAAAAGGATTATAAGAAAAACAGAAAAAAATCAGAGGAAATAAATTCAACATTTCAACAACATTCAAAACAACAAACACATTGAGATCTATTTTATCTAAAACAAACGTAACAAGGAACACGAAAGGACAAAGAATTGCATTTATAAATTACCTTGTGAATGCGATCAGTTTTATTTAGGTAAAATGTCAAGGCCATTAAATGTTAGAATAAGTGAACATCAATCTTATATTAAAAATAAAGAATTTTATAGATCTCCAATATGTAAACACGCATGTGATAATGAACATAGGGTTCAATGGAATGATTCAATCAAATTTGTTCCTAAAAGAAACCGATGGTAAAAAGAGAAAAATCAAAGAAGCGGCTCTAATTATGCTAAATTAGACCAATTGTATCGCAAATTCCTCGGCAGATTGTAGTAGGATCTGGTTACCCATATTAAAAGAGGAAGTTATTAAAAGAAAAATACCAGTATTAGTAAGTCAGTAAGTCAGTAAGTAACATATAGAGGATACATCATTTATGTTTTTTAAATAACAAACATATAAAATCAGAATGTTGTGTTTATTGAAAGTAAACCAAATGCACGACCAAATACTTACCATGTCGGGATAGTATTATGATGTTTTTTCCTGGTTTTTTCTCATAATTTACTATGAAATCACTAACAGGAGATTTTTACTGTCATCATGGCATGTGTTTGTCTTTTTAATGACGAATTACATGCTATTGTTGTGATTTTATTTAACTGTCATGTCTTTATTTAATTTATAATTTCTTTACTAATTTATTATATTGTTCCTATTTTAATCTATTAAAACACACGGCAATTTATATCAGTTTATTAAACTACTGTACAATTTATTTGACGAGCGTAACAATTAAAACGCGGCGCGCGATCTTCAAAATTAACTGTCCCCTTCAATGAAAGTTCCGTTATTATATAAAAATACAGCCGGTCGAGAATTCCTCTGATTATACTAGAAGGTAAATCCGGGTCATCGTTTCGACCGGTTTCTGGAAGCTTCCGTTCAGGTAAATTTCTGCCAGCTAATCGAAGGGTCTCGTAAAATCTAAAACATATAAGTGAATAAACAAGATGTTTACAGGTTTTTAATATGACTCATATTTTTACGTAACATTGCCCCCCTCTTAAAAGATGGTTCCTCCTGGAACCTTGTCGGGACTGGAACTGGAACGGTATGCTGGTATCGGCAACTAGACCCTCTTTTACAACTTCCAGTTGTATAAAAATGACAAGGGACGGTTTTCTCTCCGCACCAGTAACTATGCGGATTGCAACAGACTATCACCTGGACTTCGGTGTCTTTAAAGATCTCCTCCACCATATTTCGGATAACCCTCCAATCTAATTGGCCGCACTCCAACTTTGGCATGGCTAACTTTTGCACGTCGGACTCTAGTATGTGCTCTCTCAATTGAAGTAAGGCTTCCCATACATCTCGGTAGGTAGGTTGGTCACGGGCAGTGTCTTTCGTTACAAGGTAGAAAAGGTAACGTGATGCATCTTGGAGTTTCAAGGTTTTACCGGGAGCTGGCACTTGGCATTGAAGTTCTGCAACTCGACCAAACTTCCTTCGAAAGACGGATGCCAACCCTGGTGCGTCTTTGATACTGGCCGGGATGGTAAGTGCCAGCGAGTAGTCATCGGGGAGAGCGAGTAGATCTTGCTTTTCTTCAGTGGTAACACCATGTCTTGCTTTACCGGTACCTCCATAGGCACCCATGAATTCCTCAAACGTGAGGTCAGACACATCTTGGACTTGGTTTACTTCCACTTCTTCATCTACGTCGTGGTCACCTTCGAAAGACGCCAGCCGGTTATGGTGTACTATCATCGGCTTTCCCCTCGGCTTTCCCCTCGGAAAAACAAAATTTGTTTAATTTACTACTGTTTGTATTTTGAGAAGATTTCTAAAGTGGAAATTGAAATTGTCAATAAACTTACTTTAACCTTTACTTGTGGCTTATTCCCATTTAAATAGTAAATTCTTTAAAATGCCACAAGAAAATAGCTTCAGAACAATACAATCTCAATACTTCAGTTTGGGTACAATTTTGAGTTCTACATCTAGTTTATTATTAATACATCTATGCATTACTCCAATTAGGTTATTTTCGATAGGTTTATATAACAATATGCTATATTTTGCCACTAATCGAATAAATTATTCAGTTATATGTAATATCCAATATTTTATTGTAATTTTTTTACTCTTCATTTGATTGAAATTGCAGTTTTAAAACACCGATAACTGGAAACGTATCATTTGAGGATTAAATATAAAAGCAAATGGATGGAAACTGTAGCGTTATTAAATATATCATAAAATGTAGGTTACCTATTTCCAAGAATAATAGGAACAAATATTTATTCAATAGGTTGAACAGCAATTTCGCTGTTGAATATTCAATAGCAGTTTACGAAAATTGTTACAAATACTTTACGTGACTACCATTTATTCCAATATATTTCCTTTTTTTTATATTAGTAAAAATATATTTTACGACTTACGCATATTTAACTGGTTTTAATTACAATCTTTTTTACTTAGTTGATGTGTTTGTTTTTGTTATATCTACAGAGCAGGGCGGATTGTTTTGAGGCGGATGTGAGAGGTGGCATTCGGATTTTTGCAAAAAAAAAGTTGTGTGATAACTGCAGTCATAATACTTGACGTATCTTCCCTCTCAACGTATCTTTCCTTGCTTATAACTTTTAAATGATTGATTTTGGGACAAAGTCGATAATATTTTGTATAAGATACCACTGGTTAAAAATGTTTTAATTCATTCCTCTTGCTGCAAAATAGCAACTACTACAAATACGGGGAGACAAGACTTTTCTTATTTAATGTTTTTCAACCACTTATATTGCCTTTAGAACTTTCATCATTCGTCCAGAAAATCTGTATAATATATAATAAAATAGTACAACAATAAGGAGCATGTTAACTTGTGAAAGGATCACTACAGGAGCAATGCAACCAATTTGTGGCATTATACGAGGCGTGTTTTTTAAGTAAGTACCGTTTTGGAATTAAAAAAAGACGTGCAAAGATATGACAATAATTTTATTTTTACACGAAAGCCTGTACCTTAATCTGATTTTCTACATCATTTCCGTGAATATTGAGGCACTTGTCATAACGTGGCACCAGTTTTTGAATACCCTCCTGATAAAATTCTGCGCCTGACTTGTTAACGACTGCATCACAAATGTTTTGACTTCGTTATCGTCTTGAAGACGCTGTCCGCCCAGGTGTTTCTTTTCAAGTGCTGGAACAAATGGTAGTCGCTGGGCGCCAGATCAGGGCTGTATGGAGGATGACTAGAGTTTCCCATTTAAATGATTTGATGAGATCTTTGGTCTGATTAGCCACATGTGGACGGGCATTGTCATGCAGCAAAACGATACCCTTACTCAACTTGCCACATCTTTTGTTCTGGATTGCACGACGCAGATTTTTCAATGTCTCACAATAAGACGCTGCATTGATTGTCTCATTACGAGGCAGAAAGTCCACTAGCAATACTCCTTTTCTGTCCCAAAAAACTATGCACATGATTTTCCGGGCAGAAATTGTTTGCTTAAACTTCACTCTTTTGGGTGATGATGAATGTTGCCATTCCATGGATTGTTGCTTCGATTCTGGTGTGACGTAGGCCACCCACGTTTCGTCACCAGTAACAATTTGGTCTAAAAAATCTTCACATTCACTGTGGTACCGCTCAAGGAAAGTCAATGCACTGCCTAAACGTTGGGTTTTGTGCAAATCCGTCAACATTTTTGGAACCCAACGTGAACACAATTTCCGGTAATTCAAGTTCTCGGTAACAATGCGATACAAAACACTACGAGAATACTGAGGAAAGCAGTCGGACAATGATGAAATTGTAAAGTGTCTGTTTTCTCTCACCTTTTCGTCCACTTTCTGCACCAAATTTTCATTAACGACCGAAGGACGCCCACTCCGTTCTTCATCATGCACATTTGTGCGGCCATCTTTAAATGCTCTCACCCATTTCCTTACCATTCCATCACTCATAATGTTTTGTCCGTAAACTTCAACGATCTCACGATGAATATCGATCGGTTTTACGCCTTTAGCACTAAGAAATCGTATAACAGCCCGTACTTCACAATCAGCGTGACTCACGATTGTTGGAAGCATCTTAAACACTGGAGTAAACAAGTATACAATGAAGAATCAGACTGTAATGGCGTCAGTGCGTAGACAAGAGATGTAGGTAACCAGCGCTCATGCGCGGAACGCCGACCGTAGCGCTGCGGCGGCGGAATCGCAAAACGGTACTTACTTAAAAAACATGCCTCGTAGTTAGAAGATCCTGACGGTTTCCAGTATATTCTTTTTAACTAATAATAACTACGGAAGCAGCTAAAGCTACCTGAGAAAAGGAATGCCAAACGTTGAAACGTTTAAAACAAACGGAAAGTGATAATGCGAGTAAATAATAAAAGTAAAATGTAATGGCATATCTCGCAAAATAGAAAACTAAGAAAGTATGTCGATGGAAGGCAACCGTATATACTTTCTGACTATTGGTAGTCTTCAGTACGGTGCAGCCAAGTTAGACAAGGAGCATCTTAACTTGGGAAAGGATCACTACAGGAGCAATGCGACCAATTTCTGGCAATAGAGTTGGAAGCACCGAAGCAAGTTTGTGGCACCGTACTGAAGACGATCGATAGTCAGAAATACGCATATACTTTTGCTTTCCATCGATATACCTTTTTTGGTTTTCTGTTTTGCGAGACATGCCATTACATTTTATTTTTATTATTCACTCGCATTATCCTTTTCCATTTGTTTTAAATATTTTAACGTTTGGCTTTCCTTTCTCCAGGTAGCTGTAGCTTCCTCCTTGGTTATTGTTAGTTGTTGTCCTGGAAACCTTCAGGGTCTTCTAACTCTAATGCCACAAATTGGTCGCATTGCCCCTGTAGTCGCAGACGCATAAAATCATCAGGTAGAAGAGACAAAAATAATCATATTAAAAAAATATGTAAACAACTACAAGGACACGTCCACCGTCAAGAATCTAGAGAACTGTTTGCCAAAGTAAAATACTTAACTAAAGAGTTCAAACCACAAACGCAGATAATTAAAGATAACTTGGGAATGATCATCACGAATCCAGAGGGCATAGCAGCGACATGGAAACAATATTGTGAAATGTTGTTTTATAGTGACCATGAAGACGTGAATCCAGAAGAAATAAATGACGAAAAGGAACCACAAATTTTAAAATTGGAAATAAAAAACGCAATAACAAAATTAAAAACTGGAAAATCTCAAGGAGAAGACGGAATCACGGCGGAAGCACTTAAAGAAATGTGAGACATAGGAATTGAAGTAATGTTCAAACTGTGTAATGAAATCTGGAACACAGGACAATGGCCAGATGATTGGTGTAAGCTCACTTTCATACCCATTTATAAGAAAGGCTCACCAACTGACTGTAATAACTACCGCACTATATAGCCCTGATCTCCCACGCAAGTAAAGTTCTGCTAACTATAATTAACTAGAGATTAAAATCAATACTTCTACCACAGATCCCACAAGAAAAATGTGGATTTGTCCCTGGAAGAGGCAAACGAGAACAAATTCTCAATCTCAGACAAATTATAGAAAAATCTAGAAAATTTAATCTAGAAACATATTCGTCGACTACTTGAAAGCGTTCGGTAATGTAAAGTGGCATAAAATGTGGGGAATACTGAGAGAAATGGGTACCCCCGAACATCTAATATACCTACTGAAACAAACTGTATATCAATAACACAGCAAACGTAAGAGTCAACAAAATATACTCCGATAATTTTAAACTACAAGCCGGTGTTGGTCAAGGATGTATTATCTCTCCCACGTTATTCAATATATATATATATAGCGAACGCATCATGCGCATTGTATTCAACGGATGGCAAGAATGAATATCAGTCGGAGGACGAAAAATCAGCAATCTCCGCTATGCTGACGACACTTTAGTACTAACATCATCAACAAATGATCTTGAATACATCATGAACAGACTAGATACTATTAGTCGTGAATATGGACTTAAAATTAATGTACAGAAGACCAAGGTAATGATAATCGATCGAATTAGAAATAACCAGCCGGAAATACGAAACGTACTGGGGTTTGAAGTGGTAAGCCGTTTCAATTACTTAGGTTCTGTTATCACAAACAATGGTGGATGCGAAGAAGAGATACCTCGACGCCTTACAATGGCCAGATCAGCAACGGTCAAACTTACTAAAATCTGGAAAGATACGGACATAACCAGGAACACGAAACTGCGCCTAGTACGGACGCTTATCTTTCCTATCGCTACCTATGCGTCAGAAACTTGGACCATTAGAAAGTCCTAATCACGACGTATAATGGCCTTTGAAATGTGGGTATATCGTAGAATGATGCGCATACCCTGGACAGCACAGGCTTACCACAATCATCAATCAAAATATATTGAGGTACTTTGGACACATTACCAGACGAATGGAAGGCATGGAGAGGTTGGTGGTTGAAGGCAAGGTAGATGGTAAAAGAACTCAAGGAAGATCGCCACTCCGATGGTCAGACCAAATAAAATGCGCTACCGGTTACTCTCTGTCTGAGGCAGCACACCGCGCCCAGGAGAGAGAAGAATGGATAGCAACCATTCGTCATCATAACGTCACCACATCCTTACGAAGGATAAAGGATAGATGAGGAGGTTTTGCGAGACATGCCATTACATTTTACTTTAATTATTCACTCATATTATCCTTTTCCATATATATACCGATACGGCAAGTTTTCAACTACCGTATACGTTATTCAGTATGTGGAACGAAAATATCACTTAATTGTTTGAATAGAAGTGAGAGGCAGTCACCATCTCGAAGGAGTAGGTATGACTTTTAAACAGTGTTGCTATATTTCTGTTACATAGCCAAATAAAGTAGCCATTTAATTGTTATTTTCTACTCGGTTCTATCAATTACTTAATTAGTTAACAAAGAACATTGATTTAAGGAATTGATGTGTGGCGACAACGCATTATTCTCCTGACGAGTTGTAAAATTTTAAACAACGCCTTCCTTCACAGTGAGAAGCGGCGATCGGCGATACATCCGGCATTCAGTAGTTATCAGACACTGACGAAGAGTGTTTAGTTCTTGGCATAAAATTATTTCGTCGCCAACATTCCGTCGGTAAACCTTAAGAAACACTCGAACACTTATATTCGAGTTTTAAATATAATTCTTGTAGATTTTTAGCTGTGGTAGCTTGGAAATAAAATAATAATTAACTTGACATTAACAAAATATAAATATTATATTTATAAGAAAAAAATCAACTAAAACAATTATTCTAAATAATTAAATTAAAATTAAAGGCATTTTTAAAAAATCTCTAACCCATTAAATGTTCGAACAAACCAAAATTTTGCGCTAAACAAAATCCGAATCTATCAAATAAAGCAAGTCTCATTGCATTTAGCCGATTTGGATGTACTCGACTACAGAATTGAACAATTTTTTAATGCAATTCTGCTAAATTGGTGGCTCATTCGAATTCATGCCGATATAATTTTGATTTTAGCATTTCCCAGAAATAAAAATCCAAAGGTGCCAAATCTGGTGATCTAGGTGGATCCATTTTATTGTTCCTCGTGTGGAAATTAATCGTCCAGGGAATGTTTGTTCCAAATACATTGTAACTTCGATTGCATTATGTGCTGGGCAACCATCCTGTTGAACCAGACATCATCGTAGTTGACCGCAACGTTTCGAACTGCTGGAATAATCTGATTGCGAATTAAATCTAGATACTTACGTTCATTCAGATTTCCCGTAATAAAAAATGGACCAATTATATTATCGTTATAAATTCCAGTCCACACATTTAATTTCTTTGGGTATTGTGTTAATACTCAAATGTCTATTTTCCCTAGACCAATAGCGGACGACAGATGGATTATGACACATTTCTTAAAAAGATATTGTTCTCATTCGATTTCTCCATCATAGTTTCACAAAATTCCATACATTTAAAATGATCGTCTGGAAAAAATTCTTGGGTGGTTTGCACTTTATAGCAATTGTATTTAGTTTTTTTAATATTTCTGACAGTTCCCTCCTTTAGGTCAACTTCATCCGCAATTTGTCTACTCGAACAAGGCGTTTCTTCAGCAATTTAACAAGCTTGCATTTCGCGAGCTTCGCGTTCAACGCATTCAAATAACTGTTATTTCTACAATAGAATGGTTCCAATAATACCATTTCAGCATTTGAATCTTTTCTTCTTGAAAATACACGCTTGGCATGTTAGTTATTTGTTTTCAACCTTTTACCACCACAGCTAAAAATCAAATAGATAGATCTTATTGACCTTAAACCTGCTGTACAGATAAGCACCGCCTATTTTTTTTTGAGGGGAAATCATACACTCGTAGAGAGGGCAAACCGTTTATACTATTTGTCTGTCTACTGAAGTGCGTTATTTATTTAGCTCACGCTGTTGTCGCATATCAATTTCTCAATTCAGTGTTTTTTGTTAAATAATCAAGTAATGATATAATCGTTAAAAAAATTACAGTTACATGATTACTTTATGTAAGTTTTGTTGGAACAATATTAATTTTCATTCTACAATGAACTGTAGTGGATTTAAATATTATGTTTACATCATGTATCCAACCAATATTTTAGAAAGAATGATGTAAAAGACATTTTGCAACACTGTTTAAAAATTAGATTCGCTACTCCAACATGCGTAGATTGTGTCTCACTCGTATTCAAACAATTAAGTGGTATCTTTGTTCCACATACTGAATAACGTATACGGTAGTTGAAAACTTGCCGTATCGGTATATATATATATATATATATATATATATATATATATATATATATATATATATATATATATATATATAGTAAACTCTTAAATATTGGGGAAATCTGCAAGAAATACTCTAATGTGTATCAATTGTTTCGCCGAACGTTTTCGCCAAAGAGAATTAATTTGGCTTCTTCAGGGCTGAAAGAGAATAAATTATAATTAGCTACCATATATTATCTATTAAAACATTATTGATCTTACCGTAACTTAGAATTGTAGAGTTAGAATATTAAAAAACTTTGCTAGTAACATAGTGGTGTTTTTTGTTACTATGTGCAAAAAAAGTTTTTTATAAGGATTGAAATGTATGGTAGCTTCGAACTTGACACGTAAAGGCTCACCCAAGGTTAATCGAAAAACCCAATGCAACTACATTTAAAAGGAGGTAATTCTTTGAATTGTCGGAGGTGGTATATATCGCTTAGATATATACCTGTTACTTAAATCAGATACCAAGAACAATACTATATCACAGATTACTAACTTGACTGATATATCCATTAACAACTAACATACCTTTATAATTAATTTTCATTAACAAAAAATATATAACATTCCCTTGCTTTTCTTAGATACGTCTCAATAAGATTCAATAATACATGAACAATATAATATAATTAAATAAAGAAAATCAAAATAATATTTCCCTTTACTGGGATTTAAATTCATTCGTTTTTTACCAATAAACCTTAACGACATAAAGATTCATACGAACTAATAATAAAGTTGTCAGCGCTTGCGTTCTGGCTTAAACAGAACCTCACTTTTAACTATCTAAAAATCAAAAATTTCGTTATTGCCGACAATTCAAAGAATTACCTCCTTTTAAATGTAGTTGCATTGGGTTTTTCGATTAACCTTGGGTGAGCCTTTACGTGTCAAGTTCGAAGCTACCATACATTTCAATCCTTATAAAAAACTTTTTTTGCACATAGTAACAAAAAACACCACTATGTTACTAGCAAAGTTTTTTAATATTCTAACTCTACAATTCTAAGTTACGGTAAGATCAATAATGTTTTAATAGATAATATATGGTAGCTAATTATAATTTAATATCTTTCAGCCCTGAAGAAGCCAAATTAATTCTCTTTGGCGAAAACGTTCGGCGAAACAATTGATACACATTAGAGTATTTCTTGCATATTTCCCCAATATTTAAGAGTTTACTATTTAACTAATCTGCAAAGATTAAATTTCTTTTCTATATATATATATATATATATATATATATATATATATATATATATATATATATATGGTAACCAATTTTTACTTTAATTTTCAAAGACATACAAAATTAAATTATAATTTCATAAATTAAACTTCAAGATAATCGTGCTTCAAAAAACCTTTTTTTTTTTATTTAATTTAACGTGTTTGCGACAGCTTCGGCCATTAGCACGAGGCACCGTAGATACAATTATTTATAAGGTACAATTACATATTATAATATACTATAGTTATATATTATTTAGTAAGTTTTCTAGCTTCAGGAACTGGATAGCTGTGATGACTTGGTTCTGGTTCGATAATATATCTGTGATGTCGCCCTTCATGCCCAGTTCTTGGCGTCGTTTATTGTAATAAGGAGAGTCCACAAGGATGTGTAGAACGCTTAGTGGAGATTGGCAATAGTGACAGATTGGCTTAGGTTTAGAATTCATTAGGTGACCATGTGTAAATCTGGTGTGACCGATACGCAATCTTCTAGCAACAACCATCTCATTTCTAGTTATACCAGGGATAACGAATCGCTCAATCGTCTGATCTATTTGGTGTAAAAATGTAGTGGATTGTTTCCAATGATTCTGCCAGTAATTTCGTACGAGTTTCTTTATAACTAGTTTTTAGGTCACTGGCAATTTGTATATTATGTGGTGTACAATTGGATACAGTAGCTTCTTTGGCAAAGCGATCGGCGTTGTACCCATAATATCGATGTGGGAGGGAATAAAAAAAACATTTCTATACTACATATAGAATCATAGAAGCCAATTGAAAATAAAACAAAACATATAGAGCACAACATAATTTATTGAACTATAGACAAATAAATTACGAATTATACAAACATGTGATGCTTTGCCCATGTAAGAAAAATTAGAGTTTCCGAATTATTCTCTAATCAGATCTCTATAAACTCCCTTGATGACCGTTATATTCTCATGATATAAATATTGATAATAACACTTGATTTTTACAGCAACGTCCGCATTAAAGTATTGCAATGATTTGCTTGTTAATTTTTTTTATAAATTTACGTAGAAAAGTGATTGGTATAACAAAACGAAAAACCAGAATGAAACTTCCAAAAGCGTGTCAAATTACTAAAGTAAATACCTTTCAGTTTTATCTTCGACTTTGCTGTCTTCAACAAAATACGTAGAACAACACTTCCACTTACAAACTTTTTATTAGACTACTGCTTCTCCCACTGACGAACTTACTTTTTCAAAAATTTTGTTCTATGATCCCTGTTCTCATATCTCCTAGCTTTTTATCTCCTCTACTCCTCCTACCCTACTTCCTAACCAATCCGGGTCGATTCTTTTTCCCGTCAGATCTTTAGCATACCACTCAATTTCTCTTTTTATTTTTCAGAAACCAAATTTCACCACATTTCCATGTAAGTTAAACATTTATACATTCTATTTGCAATACCGATTTTACTAGTTATCTATAAACGTATTTTCTTAATTCCTATGCTTGTCTGAAATATACTGGTTGCAAAAGATTTAGGGATCTAACAAAAAATCTTAGGAAAAAATAGAAAAAAGTTTACTTAATAACTGTCTTTTATGTTTTGCGCATATAATCTCATACTAACTAATGAACCAACTAAATTACCTATTCATAAAACTATTCAACAACTAATAATTAACTAAGTAAACCCGATTATAGCAGTACTGATCAATACTGTATATAAATAATGAATCTTATAAAATTAAATTACTTATTTTCGTTTTCGGCTAGCGGCATTTTAACTCAATTTGTATTCTGAAGATAAAATACCGAATGTACTACTTTGTTTTCTCTGGATAATTGCAAAAGCCTTCAAAGAATAATAAGATTTATTTTAAAATAAACTTTTATCTTTAATCTTCAATAAACGATGGAGTTCATATACTCAATCAGATTTGCCTCTAGCAAGACGTATCGATCCGTAAGGAGATAGCGAGTGTCTAAAGTAATTTCTAAAGTTTAATTGTGGTTCAAACGATTCTGTTTCCATATTTTTGCTGGATTAGTTTTAGTAAGATAAATATAGACGCCCTCCACGGAAATCAGACTACAAAACAAACAAAATAACATTTTACAAAAACACAAATTTAACTATCCTGTATGTTTAAAATGATTGACAAGAGAATACGTATTTCGAGAACAGGCGCCAGCTTGTAAATCTTAAACTTTATACTTGATAGATAAACGTTTATAAAGTTTCTTTACAAGTCGTATATCTCTGTTTTAGAAATTTACACAATGCTTTTGTCTGAGAGACAAATTGTTGCTTTACTATATGTTGCTCTTTTATTTTAGTTTAACCGCTAGATCAAAGTTAAGCAATTGGCTCACTGCGGGATAAAACTTTCTGTCTATATCTGTCTCTATTTATATTTTCATATATATATATATATATATATATATATATATATATGTTACGAGCAATGTCCGAAATTGGACAATCCTAGCATTGTACAGAAAATCTTGTCCTCTTCTAGCATTGTACCCCTTTACTGTACAATCTCCGAAATATATATAATCGTCGGACTTTGTATAAAAGAATTGCTGTACAATGTTCGAATTTCAATAAGTAGCCATGCGTCACAGTTTGAGATAATATATCAGATATCGATTCATATCGATTTTTACGATTATTCCCCATTTGTTATTAACGACAAACAAACATCAATTGAGGTTATAAATCCATAATTAACCAGCGTTTTTGACTTTTGGATTCGTATAATTAAATTATTTTAAATTATCATACATATCTCTTGAAAATCTAAGATGTTTTATAAACATCTTCCTTATATTATAGTGATGTATCTAGCGTGTCGACAATTATTTTGATTATTTCGGACATTGTACAGTTTGGGGGTACAATGCTAGAAGTGGACAATAATTTGTGTACAATGTTAGGATTGTCCAATTTCGGGCTTTGCTCGTAACATATATATATATATATATATACAGATTTATATATACAATATATATACAGTGTAGGTAAAAGTTTATGGTCGGTATGGTAAAATTTAACAGGATATCTAACACAGAAATAAAATCATATTTTCAGCGAATACGACAAAGATAACAATCATACTTCCCCTTGATCACCCCTCCATATTTGACGCCCATTGCCCATTGGTGAGACGATTAGTTCCGATCAGAGATATTTTACATATCTCTGGTTCCGATCCTAATATAAGAAACTAGAGGTGGGTCGTTGACATTTTAAATATACAAATAGTACTTACATTTACATTACACATTATTAAATCGCGAATCGTCTAAATTGACATTTAAAAATTTTAATGTCATTTAAAAAGTTTTTCCACTTTTCTTGTTAGCCGTGTTTTTCTTTTATTTAAAATTAAACCAGATTTTGAACATGTGTTCACAAGGAACAGATTTTGTTACAATACTACAATATTTTATGAATATAGTGGTTAAGTTAGGATACACATGGCGATGGTTTTTCCACCACTGTAATGGACAGTTCCAATCTCCGTTCGAATTTTTTTGTGGGTATATATCATCAGACAAATACATGTCGACTTCTTTTATATCTCTCGATACAGGTGTATGTTTAGATGAGTCATGTCCAATTCATCAAAAATACACCATAGATTTAAGTCATCTTTATCAGTTTCTTTTTCTTGTACTGGTTGACTTTCAATAGTACAATCTTCTTTTTCTTTTTTATAGAAGTAACCAGTTTCTTAACTCTTTCTTTTGTTTTTTTACCTTCATTTTTATCAGAAAATCCCTGCATTTTAAATCATTATTTGTCATTTTTGAATCTACGGTTTCTCACTGGTAAGCAAACTAGTTGATGGTTGATTCAAAAAAACTACGTTTTGTGTAGACGTAAAGAGAGGAGCAATGAACACTTTACGTCGACGAGGACGATTAGTTGATCTGAGAGACTACTACAAAACTAAAAATAACTCTTTCGGGAGAGTGGACAGTCGGGCTATCGGTTAACGTTGAAAATAAAATAACTAGGTATTCGGATTAATGAATGAGTTTCGATTTACGATTGATCTGCATTTTCGAAGGTGATGGATACTTCCATTAATAAAAATATTAGTTTAGAGTAAAAGAAACAAATAGATATGGATTTACTAAACCTATGCAAAGACTCGTTTCATGCGTTTTCCATAGTTGAAGAACGAGCTTTTAAAAAGCTGGATATAAACCACCAACAAGAAAAACTTTGTCAGGTTCATAACTTTAGGAATGTTATATCAAAACTGAGCAAATTATTAGATCACAAGTTGTTAAAGAAGTAGAAAATATCTGTATTATTACTGACATCTGGACATCTGGAGTAACTGAGAGTTACATCGAATTAACAGGACAATATTTAACCGAAAATTTAGAATTTAAAACGGTTTTATTAGGCTGCTGCCATTATTCAGAATTCAGAAAACATCGCATTTGAAATTAGTGAAATTATTAATCAGTGGGGTCTAAAACCAAAAGTACATTTTGCAGTGACTGATAATGCCTCAAATATGGTCAAAGCTATTAAATATGTTTTGGAATGAAAACATTTAAATTGTTTTGCTCATACGTTAAATTTATTGTTGGAGGACGCACTTAAATGCTGTCGTGTACAAAAAGTCTTTTTTTGACAATTCGGCAAAAAACACATTTCAAAAAAAGTACCTTATCTTTAGAAATGCTTTTAAATATCAATTACAACATAACAAAGTTCCCAAACGGCCAATCCAAGACGTGGAAACTAGGTAAAACTTCACCTATTACAGGTTAGAAGAGGCAATCCGTTCCACATTGGTATTAGTTAATATAGACTTAGACTTAGACCAAATCTAAATAATGCAGACTGGATTATTTGTTCTCAACTTTCCCAAATTTTACGGCCTTTTAAAGAAATAATGAGTACAATGAGTGGCCAAAAATACTTGAAGAGTAGTTCAGTGATTGTTATGGTACGCTGCCTGCAAGAATCTTGCAATAAAATTTTAGCAAACGATAACCTTACATCCATAGTATCCGACGTAGTACAATTACTAATATCGGGTTTAGCAAAAAGATTTAGAGGGATAGAACAGAGTGGCACATTGTCATTATATACATTTATGGATTCACGATTTAAAGTGCAGGGATTTTCTGATAAAAATGAAGCTAAAAAACAAAAAGAGTTACGAAGCTGGTTACTTCTATAATTAAAGAACAAGTAGATTGTACTAATGAAAATCAACCAGTACAAGAAAAAGAAACCGATAAAGATGACGTAAGTATTTTTGATCAATTAATTGTACATGACTCATCTAAACGTACACCTGTATCGAGAGTCCATTACAATGGTGGAAAAACCATCGCCATGTATATCCTAACTTAACCACTATATTCATAAAATATTGTAAAAAATGTTCAAAATTTGATTTAATTTTAAATAAAAGAAGAACACGGTTAACAAGAAGTAAAGTAGAAAAACTTATGTTTTAAAATGTCAATTTAGACGATTCGCGATTTAATAATAACGTGTAATGTAAATGTACGATTTACTATTTGTATTTTTTATTTTATTTTTCAGGTTATAATAAATATATCCTACATTAGTTTCTTTCACTTCAATAAATATACACATAAACGATAATATCCATTATGTTTGTTTATTTGAAACTACTGGTAACAATCAGCTAGATACTTGTTTACGAAGAACGATTCAGTTTCGTTAACGATAAAAATGTCAACGTCCCACCTCTAGTTTCTTAGGTATCGCCTGTAGAATACCGGTTCAGCTGTCCCTAGACGCGACGTTGCCAAATAATTTTGTATGAAGCTTGTTTATTGTTGGCGTTAGAATACAGTTTATTATTTTATTGGAAATAAGGCACAATGTGACTTTAAAATAAGCTTATTTTGATGTTTAGATTTTTAATTCGGAAATCGTACTTAAAATACGAAACATTAATAAATTTTATTTATATAAAACGATTTCCGAAGTGGAAATCAAAATGTTAAATAACACTTATTGTAAAGTAAAACTGTGGCATATTTCCAATAAAAAACAGTAAGCTGCTATTTAAATCCATTTTGCCCAAATTTTATTATCTTAGTACATTGTTCAAATGCTAAAAAGACAACAGGTCAAATAAAACCAATAAGTTTGGCAACGTTGAATATATATATATATATATATATATATATATATATATATATATATATATATATATATATGTATATATAAACTTTGATAAAATAAAGGCAGATATCGAGCACAGTTTTATTAATTAAATCTTGCCCAAGTACTTTCGCTCACTAGAGCATCTTCAGGGGCATCTGAAATAAGCCAAAAAAACGTTTTTTTAAATGAAGAAATTGATTAACCTTGATAAAAACTCAAAGTTAATGGATGATAAAAGTTTTTTGTGATTTAGACTTACTTCGTCAATTTTGGGCTGTCCAACAATTGCAGAATGTCATAAACATAAAATTAAACATGTTTAATTTTTGTATAACGAGATATATTTTTGGCCTTAATTATTTTGCTCATGGCTCCAGCACACCTGTTGCTCTTGGCCAGTCTCAGGTTGATTTCTGTTTCTCCCTTACATGTCTGATCAATAAAAGTACCTAAGTACATATATTCATCCACCTTCTCTAATTCTACAACTGCTCCATTCTCCACCTCCAGTTTAAAGGATCCCCTGGTGTTTATTCCTTTTTTGCTCGAGTTCCTAACATAATATAATCAAAATGTACTTTTCTAAAACTTCCTCTCTATATTTCAAGCATGCAGCATATACGTGATAAAAACATGCCAACACGGCTAAACCGAAATTTTTTGTTCCATGTTTGACATTTGCGGCTATACTCAGCTTATACTTTCGTTAAACTCAACCTTTGATTTTGTGACAAATATTTACAAAATTTTAGATATTTGAAAGTTAAAACAGTTTTATTGTACGAGTATACTGCTTTGAAGAAATTTTATGTAATGGGCGCGCGTTCATGCAGTCTAAAGATAGAGCCGCCCTTGCAGTTATGATACAATTTTGTCTCAACATGATATTCGTAGCTAACACAGACTATGCGGAAGAACGCAACGGACAGACAATTTTTCTAGTTAATCAATGTTATGAGCGCTCGCTCTGCACTACAGCACATATGATTCAAAGAGTTTCTACCTGAATGCGACTTGGTACATTCGCAACACGGTTTTTCGTTACAAGTAAAACTATGTGTTTTAAAATCCAACTTTTCACGTTTTCACTAGATTTCACCTCTTAAGCTAAATCACGTTTTCCACTATAAAAATGGATTGATGTAGCTGTAACGTTTTTGAACCTTTTAAAGCATAAACTTTAAATTGAAGCATCAGATCTACTAAACAGCATTTTTCTGCAAATTTACAACTGATATATAAGTCAATATTACCCTAAAAATTTTCTTATTAATGGAAATGTCATAGATTACATGTTTTTAAGAAATGTAGTAAATTAATTAATACACTGAGTGGATAATTTTTCTATTAAGGATTCTCTAATAATCGGGAACATCTGAAGATATACGAATCTGACGAGGAGTGCGACAAGGTTGCGTCTTATCACCGCTATTATTTAATTTGTGTTCGGAATCTATATTCAAAAAAGCATTAGACGAGGTTCAAGGTGGAATCAAGATTAACGGAACCAGCATAGACAACATCAGGCACGCTTATAATACCGTCCTCATAGCAAGCAACGCAGAAGAACTACAAAATATAATAAATACGGTTGTTCGTCATAGCGAAATGTTCGGTTTACATCTAAATGTTTCCAAAACTAAAATTCTAGTATTTTCAAAGATACCAACAAACGTATATTTGTATGTCAAGGGACAAATAATAGAACATAACGTAACTTCCATAAAATATTTAAGAGCAAATATCAACAGCCAGTGTAATCCAAAAAAATAAATCCTATCAAGAACTGAACAAGTGAGGAAAACACTCATGAACATAAAAACATTTTTACAAGATCAGGCCTTAGTCTACAGCTTAGAATCCGAATGATCAGATGTTACGTTTTCTCTGATTTGCTGTATGGCTGTGAAAGTTGGACAATGGACTCCGAAACAAAAAAAATAGATGCGTTTAAAATGTATATATACAGACGAATACTGAGAATTCCATGGATATAAAAAGTTACCAATGGTGAGGTACTTCGACGCATAAGTAAACAAAAAGAATTACTCAGCATAATTAAAGAGAGAAAAATACAATACTTGGTGTTGAGAGGTGAAATGTATGAATTACTCCAAGTCCAAACCATATTGGAAGGTAAAGTTCAGGGCACAAGATCAGTTGGAATTATTATACAGTTTTTTTTATGAAGTTCATAATTCAATACACAGTTTTGTCTTTTAATTGTTTTCTTTGCCCGCCAAATAAAAAATTTTAACCATCTTCATTGTACCTAACCTTAATTGTCCAGTTATGGACAATATTATTAATCTTGAAGGGAAGATGTTTGTAAATAGATTAATTGTTACAAAAGCCAAACACTTATTAGGGATTTTCTAAAAAAACTTGAGTATTCTTTCTACTATTTAATGTCCATTTCTTTGAAGTAGTCATGTGACTTGACTCTCAGTTTGGATTTAGAAAGGCCTTGGGAACAAGAGGGCGTTGTTCGCGATTGAAAAAATTATTTAAAAATGTCTCGATTGCCAGAAAAAGTAATTAGAAGGCTTTTGATAGAGTCTAACATGAAAAATTGTTGTATGAACTACAGAAAATGAAGCTAGACTCCGTATAATTCATGACTTTTATTGGAACCAAGGAGCAACCTTAAAATATTCCAACCACACTACTAAAAGCGTTTGTATACAAAGAGATGTCCGACAAGGCTACGTCATGTCTCCATTGCTCTTTAACTTATACTCCGAATGCATATTCAAGCAAGCACTAGACGACGCCGAAAATGGTATAAAAATAAACGGTAAATATATTATCAATATCAGGTATACAGATGATACCGTTCTAATAGCAGAAAAAATGGAAGACTTACAAAATATACTAGACAGGGTTAATAATGCAAGTGAAGCAATACCATCAATACCGACATACCGTACGGTTGCATTATTAGTAATGCCATTAATAATAAAACATACACTAGTAATCTCAGTAATATATATTGTTGCAGTTTCGCAACTGTTAATAAACATTTATTAAATATTAAGACTTTTCTGGTAGTTTTGATTCTCCCCGTATATCAAGATTTCATGTACAAGGGTGCATCTGGGTTAAAAACTACATGCTACGAGACGGGCAATCTGCAAAATGACACAGATGTGTATTCGAGATAAGCGATGCATCTACACAATCAAAGTCGAGTTTTATCTCTCAAACCACACACATGTGTGTGCGTTTGGGTTAAGAGTACCTTAAGACACTTAGCATCGGTCCTTTGACCGAGGAAGTCGTTTTGATGCAGAAAAGTTACATTAGGAATTTTGTGGTTCCTGTTATTCGTCGGTGAAGACATATTTTTTGCGGTGGCCGGAGTGCCATCTTCTCATTGGGTAAGGAACAATACCATAATTTTGTTGCTGCATGGGCTAAGTACGTTTATTTGGTGCCCAATTATTACATATTGTGTCGCGATTTTGAACTTTTGAACTTTATTCAGAACATTAAACGTTGTCAATTGGACATTTTGTTTTGTTTTGTGTAGTATTTACTATATTCTTATTTTTTGTAATATGTCATTCCCGATTATAATTTGAATTGAGTTTAAATATTTGTATTTGAATATATAATTTGAGTTGAGTTTGATATAATTCATATATGATATTTTGATTGCATTTTGTGTAACTGTATTAACAAGATTTATTCATTTTATTACGAATTAAGTATATTATAATATGTGCGTATATTTTTCACTCTTTCACGTTTAATATCAATTTTTTTATATGACATATATATTCATATTTTTATTTCTTTTTTGTATAATATTATTTCTATCTATGGTTTGTTTATGGTTCTCTTTTTGTGTGTCGTTACGTATTGATTAATATTTAAGTTTGTACTACATATATTCTTCTTCTTTTAAATAATATATTCTTCCTTATTTATAGCTGTATATTGGGTTATGTGTATTTATGTTTAATTTCACCTTCTTGTTTAAAATAGAGTTTTATACAGTCCACTGGTTTTCATTTCTTTTCTTTATTTGAATATACATACCCAATCCGAAAGGGGGAAACCAGCGAGTTCTAGATTGAACCGAATATCTTCTCTCCCCCTTCAGGATGACCAAAATTGTTATATTGAGGTCATCGTATGTGCAGAACGCAACATATATTATGTAAAATTTTAAACACTTTAAAGTAACGTCAAAAATAACATATACCTCTATATAATTTTATTTAGGCTTTAATATCTAAGCAAAAAAAGTTAATGTATTTTAAAATTGGTGTAAGTAATTATTTTAGTGTAATTGTTAAAGTCCTGTAATGTGCTGGTTTGCATTTTAATGATTCCACTCTGTGAGTTTTTATTTATTTGTAAGTACGTTTTATGTATTAATTGTTTTTAATAATAATGTTAGTGCAGTAAAGCAAGACCTGTCAGAAATATTCGTGAGAAATTGGAGAGAGAACGCAAGGAACCGAAAAAAATCGAGGGAAATAACCAAGTTTTTAGAAGCCAGGGGCCTACAAGGCCTGTAGCGCTGCTATATATTTATTTCCCTCCATTTTTTCGGTTCCTTGCGTTCTCTCTCTAATTTCTCACGCCTATTTCTGACAAGTCTTGCTTTACTGCTTCCAACCATTTCTTCTTTGGACGTCCTCTTCTTTTTTCCCCATTTCTCCCTCCTTTAGTATTGTTTTGCATTTCGATTCTTTGGCATTCGTATAATGTGACCAAGCCATCTAGCTCTTTGGACTCGTATTTTTGCTGTAATTGCTGGTTTTCCATACATCCTCATTATTTCTTTATTCTTCCGTCTTCTCCAAATATTCTCTGCCGTCTTTATTTCTCCGAAGATTTTTCTGAGCACCTTTCCTTCCCAGATCTCTACTTTCTTTTCTTCCTGCTGGTTCATAATCCACGTTTCACTGGCATACATCACTATGGGTCTGATTACTGTCTCCATTTTCATGTATTGCGTTTTTGTTTGGTTTATTATTAATCATCCGCTTACTTTATACACTGTTCCCTGCTATTGAAAATAGTCCTGTTTGTGCTTATATTTGATCTTCTTACGATTTTTTTCTAATACTAAGTTGAATAAATTCGTTGAAATTGGATCCCCTTGTTTTAAACCTGTATTCGCTGTGAACTGTCTTGAAAAGCTTCCTTCCATTCTTACTCTATTCATCGTGTTCCTAAGCGTCATTCTCACTAGCCTTATATGTTTTTCTGGTATTTCTAATGTTCTCATGGCCTTATATAGCATCGTTCGATTGAGGGGGTCATATGCTTGTTTAAAATCGATAAATAGCATATGTAATCCTAATTTTTGTTCGTAGCTATTATTTTGTAATAATTTTAACACTTATTTGACAAGTAGTTGTTCTTTCTGATCTAAAACCTCCCTGATATTCTCCAATAACTTTGTTATCAAATTAATCTTTTCCTAATAATTTTTGCAAGTATTTTATAGACTACTTCTAATAGTGCTATACCTCTATAGTTTTCGCACTCCGTTTTGTCTCCTTTTTTATATATAGGACAAATAAGAGTGCTATTCCATTCCGTGTCCGTGCCCTTGGCTTAAGAATACCGTGACAGTCGCCGCCTCGTGAGCGAACGACGCACGCGTTTCACCTTACCGAGTAAGTAAAGAAACGATTACTTTATTTTTGTATTTCTCGCTGCTTCGTCGATCCCAATATCATTGTTACTATTTATTACTATATAATATAGTAGGGTCCCAATTTGGACAGAGGTGTGTAAAGACTAAAGAGTGACTAATATTATTAATAGCTTTCGGTATCTACTGTTATTATTACAGATATATAAATATATCGGATTTGGGTTTATAAAACGGAAATGGAAATACTCTAAGACCGTCTTCAGATTTAATATTTCAATGAGAATACTTACATGGAAGATAATTTATTAGGGTAAATATAGTGGTATCAATTGGTGATAAAATTCGAGAACATACCCTAAGATTATCAGGGCATCTGTAAATAAATAAATTTTTGTAATTGGCGAATAATTTTGGTAAGATTTTGGAAACCTATGGAGAAGTGTAATTAGGGAAGTCGACCTTTCATAAGGCGAATTTTAAAGACAATAATGCTGATTTTTTCCTTTATTTATATTGTGATTATGATCAAAATTTATAAAACTTTTTTATTTTTTTATTGTACATCTCTACCTTGCAATTCATTTATTACTTTATTTTACGTATCCAATGCACTGTTTTTTTATATTGGTAAAAACTGATATGAAAATGTTTTTATTATCTATAAATATATAAAGGCCATGAGAGACTAAAAATTAGGATAATTTAATAAAACGAAATGAGGTTTTTATGTTACGGAATACATACCCAAACAACCTAACCAAAAGTTTTGCGTACTTTGAATAAAAAATGATCATAAACCGCAAAATGAAATTACAAGAATTTTAAAAGTTACTACAACCCGAGCGGTTTGGCCCTACAAGCGTGGATACGGCAGGTTGTACATCATAGTGAAAATCAAATTACAAAACTTAAATGGGTCAATACTAATGTAAACGATTGTGTTCTGGGAATAATCTATTCCCCGTGTACACAAAAATTTGCTTCGGTCTTTGAAATGCAAAATTAAAAAACTTTCTCAATCATAATTTTAAATTCTTGAAACCGTACTTCTCTTTAACTTTGGTTATGTAAAAATGATTTAACGTACTTACTTCAGATCGTTTATCGGTGAGTAAAACATTTAGTCTGAATTATATTTACCAGAAAAGGTGCACTACATATAATCACTTATCATTGGCTGCAATGTATATTATATATCACCAGTGGCGGCTAGTGATAATTTTTTTGGGGGAACTGATTTGAGAATACAAAAAAATAAATAGGTACTTACCAAAAGCCTACCTATTTGAAAGTTAAGCCATCTGTTTTATTTCAGATGAACATTTCCATCACCTTCTGGATAAAGTCAGAAATTTCTCTAACTAAAAATTTTCGATTCTTTAGTGATTTAATTCCTTTTTCTCACATTCTTAGTTTTCGTCGTTACATCTATATATCCCCTCCCAACAATACGGTCCCAGACTCGATTTTATTATCTCATGATAACATATCATATCGTATTTTTTTGTCTCATGAAAGCCAGCTGTGTTCAAAGTGTAATCAAACAGGTCATTTCTCAAACAATTGCTTAACTGCAGTAAGTCAAGAGCCTACAAACAATACCAACATCCCTACCTCACCAAATGAAATCCCTATCATGACAACTGTACAAGTAAATGAAAAATCTTCACCTTACCAACCTCTAACCCATAACATAGCACCAAATACACAAAATAATAATAACGATATAGATAAACAACCAACCACAGACATATCTACGCCTTCCCCAAAAATAAAGGAATCAGAAAATGTACAACAAACAGGTTCCAAACGCAGTATTACAGACGTAATAACACCTCCTCCGTCCTCACAAACTGAAGTTACATTTTTAGTACCAACTACGCAGAGAAAGAAGAAATCCAAAACTGATACTGAAGAAGAATCATGCTTGCCCAAAACACATGAACCAAAATCTAATGAAATACTGCCGTTACTGGAACCAACTAGGAAAATATTCGAAGAAGAATCGCTTAAACTCAGTTTTGATGAAATCGTCGATTTCTTTGTAAATGTTAAAGGAAACA
The DNA here is from genome assembly GCF_040954645.1 of Diabrotica undecimpunctata. Lineage (NCBI taxonomy): Eukaryota > Metazoa > Arthropoda > Insecta > Coleoptera > Chrysomelidae > Diabrotica > Diabrotica undecimpunctata. The sequence goes on along the minus strand of NC_092808.1, from coordinate 34,880,409 downwards.
CAGATCCGCTAAGCTTAGTTAAAACATATACCGAGAATGTTCATGATTTTTTGAACCTATTAGCTAAAATTCATCCTTATTACAAAGACCGAAGTATGAAAAACAGAAGCACGAGAATAAGACGTAAGATTATGAAGCAACTAAAAATGGACCCGATAGCAATGAAGATATATCTAGAAGAAGAATCCGACACCTCTGTCGATTCAGCGTAAAGTACATAGTAAATAGAAGCAATGGCGTCCATAATACAATGGAACGTAAACGGTTTCTTCAGCCGTTACGAAATGCTAAAGCATATTATCTCTGAAATCAACCCAATGATACTTTGTTTACAAGAAACCAACTTTAAGGATTCTAGCCATGCATTCAAGTTTCAAAAATACTCAAACTTTTTCAAACACAGACAAAACGCTGATATAGCCAGTGGAGGGGTTGCTATTTACGTCGATAAACAATATGAAGCCCAGCAATTACAAATCAACACACATAGCTTTGAAGCAGTAGCGATTACAGTAAACATGGAACAAACAATCAATATTTGCAACATATATTTACCTCCTGATCAAATTATAGTCCAAGAAGATTTTGATAATCTACTGCAACAAATCCCCAGCCCCCGCATTATTTTAGGCGATTTTAATTCACACAATCCTATGTGGGGTTCAACAAAAACTAACGCTAGAGGCAAGATTGTGGAATTTTGTATGACCTCACAAAATCTTAATTTGTTAAACGATGGTAGACCCACCAGATTTAGCATTCAAACGGGTAGTCAGTCGGCCATCGACATATCTTTATGTGATCCAATGTTATCCCCAACACTAGAATGGGACGTTATCCCGTACCTATACGGAAGTGACCACTATCCCATTAAAATTACGTTTCCACAACAAAAAAATAACAATATTACCACAACCCCATCGAAATGGAATACAAAAAATGCAGACTGGGAGAACTTTACAAAATACATACAAAATGAAATAAACAACATAAAAGATATTACTCTTAATGACATAGATAAAGACCTAGATACCTTCATATCAATAATTAAAAAAGCAGCAGAAAATCATATTGGAAAAACAAAAACACTAAAATATCATAAACCTTTACCATGGTGGACCACAGAATGCAAAGAAGCCGTAAAAACGTATAAAAGAGCCTTCAATAGGTATAATCATCACAAAACTAGTGAAAATATGGTAGAATACAAAAAACGTCGAGCAGAAGCTAGATATATTCTCAAAAAATGCAGGAAAACATCATGGCAAAAATTCGTTGCAAGTATAAATAGTTCTACCCCAGCAAGTAAAGTGTGGCAAAATATAAGGAAAATATCTGGAAAAAAATGTTCAAATAAAATACCTTTCCTGGCAAAAGATAACAAAATTATAAGCGACCGAAAAGAAATTGCGGAGCTTTTCGCCGGTGAATTTGAGTCAAATTCAAGTAACGATAAGTATTCACCGGAATTTAAGCTCAAGAAACAAAGCATAGAAAAAACGAAGTTGGAATACTACTCTCAAGATGATAATATACTAAATGTGCCAATTACAATGCAAGAACTAAGGGATGCCCTAATGTCAACTAAAAACTCCGCTCCAGGTCCAGACGGCATACCATTAATTTTTTTGTTAAACCTACCAGAAAGTGGAATGTCTTGGCTGCTAAAATTATACAATTTTATATGGACAAATCAGGTCTTTCCATCTGTATGGTCGGACAGCATTATAATTCCTCTGCTCAAGCCCAACAAAGACAGAACAAAGGTAGACTCGTACCGTCCTATATCACTCACTAATGTATCCTGCAAAGTTCTAGAAAAAATTATAAACAAAAGACTATTGTGGTACTTAGAACAAGAAAAACATTTAATTCCACAGCAAAGTGGCTTCCGTCAAAATAGATCATGCGTAGATAATCTATTAGATTTAGAATCAGAGATACACGAGGGTTTTGCAACTAATCAAGAAACCATCGCAGTGTTTTTCGATATTACCAAGGCGTACGATACAGTTTGGAGGTTTAACATTATATCAAAATTACACAAATGGGGAATCAGGGGTAATATGCTAAGATTCATAGAAAACTTTCTTCAGTCAAGAGCTTTTTCTGTGCGCGCCGATAATTCCACTTCAACAAAAAGAATTCAGGAAAACGGAACACCTCAGGGATCAGTTATGAGCCCAACTCTCTTTCTTGTCGCTATCAACGATATACTGGATCATTGCTCCCCGCTAGTTAAGGGAAGACTATATGCCGATGATCTGGTTCTATTTGCAAAGGGCAAGAATATAAAAATGCTTCAAAAACACTTACAAGAATCCATTTACAAACTAGAGATATGGTCTACATCAGTAGGTGTACAATTCTCCACACTAAAAACAAGATGCATGATTTTCTCAAGAAGGCACCGGATGCAAAGAACTACACTAAAGCTGTGTGGCAAGCCGCTGGCATTCTCAGACAAAATTAATTTTCTCGGAATGGTATTCGACCAAAAACTAACATGGAAACATCATATTTCAGAAATAAAAAAGTCTTGCCAAAGTGGATTAAACGTAATGAAAACATTATCAAATAAAAAATGGGGAACCGACGAAACCACATTATTAAATATTTATAAGTCACTTGTTAGATCAAAAATAGATTATGGGGCTATTGTATATGACTCGGCTAAAAAACACGTTACCAATCAACTTGAAATCATTCAAAACACAGCACTTCGGATCGCCACAGGTGCATTTAGAACCACACCCGTTAAGAATCTCCAATGTCTTACAGGAGAACCACCTCTTACCCTACGAAGGAAGTATCTAAGCCTTTCGTATGCATCTTCAGTTGCCAGTAACAAATTCCACCCAGTGTTTCGAAATACATTTACGGACCGGTATCTAGAAGCTTATAAAAAAAGTAAGTTCGATCCACCTTTCTATGAAAGAGTCCGAAGAAATTTAAAAGATCTGCAACTGCAAATTCCTGACCTCTATCCTTCAAATCTAAAAACTCCCCCTCCCTGGTTAATCATGATTCCCGAGATCAATACGACACTACTCCAATATCACAAATCAGAGACATCACCAAATGTAATCAGACAGTCATTTTTAAAAGAACTCGAGAATTGCGGGGAAAGTTTTTGCATTTATACAGATGCCTCCAAATCTGCAAACGACGTAGGAGCAGCATTTGTCACTCCACATGCATCCTTCCAATTTAAATTAAGGTCGGCCACCTCTATATACTCAGCAGAGTTATATGCAATATTACAAGCCCTCATTCATATCAAAAGTACAAAACAGTCTTCCTCCGTCATTATCTCAGATTCTCTAAACTCGTTAACAACAATTGATCAACTATTCACTAAGAACCCTATAGCCTTACTTATCAAGAAAGAACTTGCTGCCTTACAAGAAACTGGTTCCAAAGTCAAATTTATATGGGTTCCATCTCACATGGGAATACAAGGTAATGAAAAAGCAGACCTCCAAGCAAGGGAAGCTTACAAAAACGATCATGCTACAATAGTGTCAAAGACTATTTCCAGTGATATAAAACAGTTCGTCAAAGAAAAAGTGATCAGTGCGTGGCAAAATGAGTGGAATTTATCGGAATCTAAACTAAAAAAATTAAATCGACAGTGAGTCCGTGGCGCCTAGTGAACTTAAAAAGAGCTGATCAAGTCAAAATCTCTCGACTTCGATTAGGTCATACCAACATTACACATAAGTACCTAATGAATAAGGAAGACATTCCAGTGTGTGAATACTGTCAAATCAACATTACTGTTAAACACCTCCTAACAGAATGTGGAAAATATACAGTCAACAGACAAAATAACAATATTTCCAACAATTTAAAAACAGTATTAGGTGAACATTTAAACATCAAAGACTTAATTAATTTTCTTAAAGATACATCTTTATATAATTTAATCTAATGTAAAAACTAATGTCGCTAATGACCCAAGTGGTTGAAGCGACTATTTTCTTTGTAAATAAAAAAAAAAAAAAAAAAAAAAAAAAAAAATTCCTATTTCTATCTCTGACTTTAGAGTGTTAAGTTTTCTCTCTGTAGTGAACTTGTCGTAATTAGTATACTAAGGATCATCTGCATACAGTATTTGGCAGTATTTTCTCTACTCCCCCGCAATTCCTTTCTCGTCATTTATAATGTGTTGGTTTTCATTCATTATTGCTTGTGTGATTGGTTTAAATTATCTAGCTAGACAACGAACTTTGTTGTAAGGCTTGCTTGAAGCAAACCCATAAGAGTTTTTGATCGGATCCACATTTTGCTTTTGGTCTTGCTTTAACGTTTTTAAAATATGTATTTCATCTGTTTCTAATCAATATGTTGTCGATTTGGTTCTTATATTGTCAATCTCATTTGGTTCACGTCAAAAAACGACAATTTGCAATGGTCATGTTGTGTTTGGTTCCAAAATCCCGTTCTATTCAGTTGTTTCTAATACACTCATATTTTCCTACATTTTGGATATTATCTTTTCTTTAATCTACTACCTTAGAGTTAAAATCATCCCTGATTATGAGTGGTTCTTTAGATGAGATATTTTTTATTGCATCTTTTATAGAGGAGTATACCTCTTTCACTTCATTGTCTGCCGCGTCTGAGCTTAGCATGTAAACTTCAAGAATATGTCTTTTGTTTGGTAGATGCAAGTAAGGGTATGTTATTCTTTTATTTATTGGTTACCATAACGGCAACTCTATTTCTTCCTGTAATATTTGCTACCGATATGTATATAACATTATGCGCTGTTCGGAAATCTCCTTGTCCTTTTTAATGGGTTTGTTTTAATGAGTTTCAATGTTTCAATGAGTTTCCACATATTTCTATATTCATTTTTCCTTATGACTTATTTTTCTACTATACTTGTAGCATTTCGATTTCCTTTTATATGTTAAAACACCGAAAAATATTCCCAATCTTTTTGCGTCGCTGAGATTGATAATATAAACATTTCTGGTCTGTATATAATAACACTAATTGCCTTCTTTTGATGTTGATTCCGCTTAATACTGCGCGTCAAATAAATATCCACTTAGATTGGTGAGAAAGTATGGCGGGGAAGATTATGAAATCACTGTACGATGGAACGCCAAAGCGTTTGGTTTCATTGTTTAGTCCGGATTTTTTTCAACTTCGTTATGTTTGTTCGTTGTTCGTTTTGGTTATGGGAAAATGTGTAGTATAGTGGCAGTGTGGAGTTTAAGTAAAGGTTAGGATTTTGATTCGGAAGAAATAGCTTGCGGTTTATAGTTATTCAATGCCGGCATTTTTTTTGTGGAGAGGTGAATTTGTTCCAACCAAATCAAGAGTTCGCAAACGTTTCGATTTGTTCTTACAAACTTACTGTATCTCCAGCCCAATAATTGCCCAGTCCCCACTTTCAACCCCCTATAAGTGATACCCAATATGGTAGGCAAATTATATCGTTACATTCTTAGTTTTCCTGTTGTTATTCCCATTGCTTTCCTTAACTAAAAATCTGATGCTCTTCTAGACGCCAATTCCACAATAACCCTTTTTTCCCTTGCCTGCCTGATCGCTGTACCATAGCCGGTTTATCATAATGTGACATCGACTGTGGATTCACAATAATAAGCAGATCTTTCGAAGATCGTTTATCGTACTGCGTCCAGTTATATTTATCGTTTAAAAGAACTAGATCCGTAACGTTTTGTGTCGACAGGGTTATATCGTGAACGGTGTGGCTCTTCACAACGCCTTACGCCCTTGACTAGTGAGGGTTAAGGATTTACTTGAAACAGCTGTATTCACATTAACTAGCCTTGGGAATTTGTGACAACCAGTGTACAGTTACGCGGTACAAAAGTACTACCTCTCCAAACCCCCTTAATCTGAGGTCAAAATCATTCATAGAATTTCTCAAAAAACAACTTCCGTCATAGATATCTTCCTAAAGTTTAAATTATTTATATATATATATATATATATATATATATATATATATATATATATATATATATATTCAGGGCTTCTACAGTATTCACTGCCTTCCCTCGCTCAACGGCTTCCATCTCTCTCTGTTGTCCCATTCTCCATCGTTTAGACCTCTCTTACTCACGGCGTCGTCTACTTTGTTCCTCCAGGATTTTCGGGGTCGTCCTCTTTTCCTCCTTCCTATGGGGCTCCATTCGGTTATTCTCTTTATCCATCTGCTGTCGTTAGTTCTTCGTACATGTCTATACCACGTTAGTCTTCAAATTATAAATTCTTTCTAAACATATATAATTAAACCATAATGTATCTCTATATCTTTGTTTACTTGTAACTTGTGAAAAAAAAAATTGTAAAAAGTTGATTATCTGTCTTATTTCCGTTTTTTCGAAACGATATTAAAAAACTTAAAACAAGCAGAAAAATATTAATTAAATGAAAAGTTTAGTATATAATTCCAAAGTTTCATATACTCCCGTCTTTCTAATCAATATATCACCACCAACAAACAGATTAATACACAGTAACCCACTTTTAATTTATGCCCTCCTGTTCCCATTATGTGAACTACATTTAGACTTGTCAAAAACAGTTGTTTTCCTCGTGAGTTCACGTTGTTCCTGGCACTAGTTTTATTACTAATTTACTAATTGACGTTATGTGTTGATTTTAATGTGCAGAAACAAAGTTGTCCTTCAGTAGGCGCCAAAAGTTTTCATCGTTTATGCTTTTTGGGTGGAGTGGATTGAGTAGTTGTTGTTTTCATTTATCGTTAGATTGGTTTACTACATTATGTGTATAAAAAGTAATGCAATTTGTTTATATTTCGGTTATAAAGTGTAGGTAAAACTTTATGGTCGGTATGTATCTTAAGTGAGATGGAGTGAGAAACACCTATTTAAAAAGAGAGAGGTATATTAGGTCAGCCCATTATATCGTCGAAATAGCATTAGTGGAACTAAGAAAAGAAGAGAAGTTCAACATTGCCAAACTTATTGGTTTTATTTGACCTGTTGTCTTTTTAGCATTTTAACAACATTCTAAGATAATCAAATTTGGGCGAATTGATTTAAATGGCAGCTTTCTGTTTTTTATTTTAAATTTGCCACAATTTTTCTTTTCAATAAGTTTAATTTAACATTTTGATTTCCACTTCCGAAATTGTTTTATGTAAATAAAATTTATTAATGTTTCGTATTTTAAGTACGATTTCCGAATTGGAAATCTAAACATCAAAATAAGCTTATTTTAAAGTCACGTTGTGCCTTATTCGCAATAAAAATAATAAATTGAAATATCAAACCACAATAAAAAACCTTCATACGAAATTATTTGGCAACGTCTCATGTCGCGTAGTCAAAGCACCTAATCAAAGTAGAACACAGGTAACGAATGAGTAGAGGTGGGCATTCTTTTTTTTCGAATCCTGAGAAAACTAATAAATATTTTTGAAAAATTTAAACGCAGAATGAAAGAATACATTATTACCGATGGCCGAAAGTCTCTGAAAACTTCTATAATGTTTATTTTATTAAGTTACAGGGGCGAAAAAAGAGAAAATTTAGTGTGATTTTGAATTTTAAGTATCTCATTCAAAAAAACTTTTTGTTTATTTCGGCCCTCGGCAATAATGTCACCTTTTATTCTGCGTTTAAATTTTTCAAAAATATTTGTTAGTTTTCTCAGGATTCGAAAAAAATGAATACATTTAAAAAGCATTGGCCTGAAATTTTGCGCCTACGCTCTTAACGCAACTAAACCGATTTTCGTAAACAATAACTATGATTGTTTAACAGTAGTTTCAAGTAAGAGAGTACCTACATAAACAAACATAATGGCTATTATCGTTTATGTGTATATCTATTGAAGTGAAAGAAACTAATCAAGGATATATTTATTATAACTTGAAAAATAAAGTAAACAATACAAATAGTAAATCGTACTTACATTTACATTACACGTTATTATTAAATCGCGAATCGTCTAAATTGACATTTAAAAACGTAAGTATTTCTACTTTGCTTCTTGTTAACCGTGTTCTTCTTTTATTTAAAATTAAAACCAGATTTTGAACATGTGTTCACATTTACAATACTTTTTGCTAAACCCGATATTAGTAATTGTACTACGTCGGATACTATGGATGTAAGGTTACCGTTTGCCAAAATTTTATTGCAAGATTCTTGAAGGCAGCGTACCATAACAATCACTGAACTACCCTTCAAGTATTTTTGGCCACTCATTGTACTTGTTATTTCTTAAGGCCGTAAAATTTGGGAAAATTGAAAACAAATAATCCAGTCTTTATTATTTAGATTTGGTCCAAGTCTAAGTCTGCATTAACTCATACAAAAGTGGAACGGATTGCCTTTTCTAACTCGGTCATTCTTTTTAACATGTAATAGGTGAAGTTCTACCTAGTTTCCACGTCTTGGATTGGCCGTTTGGGAACTTTGTTATGTTGTAATTGATACTTTAAAAGCCTTTCAAAAGATAAGGTACTTTTTTTGAAATGTGTTTTTTTAGAAACTGAAATTTGAAATTAGTGAAATAATTTCACTAATTTCAAAAGCGATCTTTTCTGAATTATGGTTTCCAGAAAAATGGCAGCAGCCTAATAAAATCATTTTGAATTTTAAATTTTCGGTTAAATATTGTCCTGTTAATGCAATGTAACTCAGTTACTCCATATGTCCAAAGGTCAGTAGTAATACAGCTATTTTCTGCTTTTTTCTTTAACAACTTGTGATCTAATAATTTGCTTAGTTTTGGTATAACATTCCTGAAGTAATGAGCCTGACGTAATGAACAAGTTTTTCTTGTTGGTGGTTTATATCCAGGAATCCACCCTGCAAACTTTTTAAAAGCTCGTTCTTCAACTATGGAAAACGGATGAAACGAGTCTTGGCATAGGTTTATTAAATCCATATCTATTTGTTTCTTTTGTTCTAAACTAATATTTTTATTAATGGAAGTATCCATCACCTTTTGACGCTTGGGTCGCGGTGGCAGTATGTCAGTACTTGTAGTAGAAGTAGTCGAAACGGACAGAAATGAATAGAATACCTAGTTATAAAAAACAAAAGAAAGAGTTAAGAAGCTGGTTACTTCTATAAAAAAAGAAAAAGAAGATTGTACTAGTGAAAATCAACCAGTACAAGAAAAAGAAACTCTTAAAGATGACTTAAGTCCATGATGTATTTTTGATGAATTTATTAGACATGACTCATCTAAACATACACCTGTATCTAGAGATATAAAAGAAGTCGACATGTATTTGTCTGATGATATTACCCACAAAAAATTTTGAACGGTGATTGGAACTGTCCATTACAGTGGTGGAAAAACCATCGCCATGTATATCCTAACTTAACCACTATATTCATAAAATATTGTAGTATTGTAACAAAATCTGTTCATTGTGAACACATGTTCAAAATCTGGTTTAATTTTAAACAAAAGAAGAAACAACAAGAAAAGTGGAAAAACGTATATTTTTAAATGTCAATTTAGACGATTCGCGATTTAATAATGTGTCATGTAAATGTAAGTACTATTTGTATTGTTTAATTTATTTTTTAAGTTATAATAAATATATCCTTCGTTAGCTTCTTTCAATATAATAGCCAATATGTTTTTTGTGTACTAGTTTATTTGAAACTACTGATAAACAATCAACTAGTTACAGTTTACGAAAAACGGTTCCCATAAAAATGTCAACGACCCACCTCTAGTTTCTTAGTATCGGAACCAGAGATCTCAGATCGGAACTAATCGGAACTAATCGAAACTAATCGGAACTAATCGTCTTACTACTGGGCAATGGGCAGCAATAAGAAATATGGAGGCGAGACAAAGGGGAAATATGATTGTTATCTTTGTCTGTTCGCTGAAAATATGATTTTATATCTGCGTTAGATATCCTGTTAAATTTTACCATACCGACCATAAAGTTTTACCTACACTGTATAATATCTGTTGGATTTAATAAAAGTTTTTTCGAATACCAAAAATCAGAATGCTGATACCATGGACGTATAAACACTGACAGAGCTTCTCCACACAGATGGAACACGACTTCTACGGAACATCTACGGGGCATAAAAAGAAATATGGAGAATGTTCAGAGGACAAAGAAAAGAGATGAACGAACTAATAAAAACGAAACACATTCAGAAAGAAACATGGGCAGACTGCTTTCGATATCTATTTGTCAAAGGTAAAGATAATGAACCAACAACATCAGAAGTGGCAACACACGAAGAAATAACCATTGAGGAGGAAGAGGAAAGGAAGCGTTAAGAAAATTAAGAAATAGAAAGTCGCCAGGATAGGACAGAATTCCGAATTAACTCCTAAAGTATGGAGGACCAGATCTGATGAAACAATGGAGATCAAGCATCCTAATATCTCTCTTCAAAAAGAAAGAAAAATCGGACCCGTAGAAATACAGTGGAATTAATTTAATAAACACAACACGACGATTAACAACCAAAGTAAAAAAAAAATATTTATGTTTCGTATATCTTAAGAAGGCATTTGACACGATCAAATTAAATGGCGTTATTCACATTTTGTACGGAAGGGAGATACCTCTAGGAATAATCAAAAAGATCGAAAATAATTACCAAAACAACACAATAAAAGTAAAAGTAGAAGAAGACCTAACTGATTCGATTAAAGCTGGCAATAGGATAAGACAGGGGGATTCCTTTATTCTTCAACCTGACCATGGATGAAATAATAAAAAAAGTAAGAACTAAAAAAGGATACCAAATGGAAGAAAAACAACGTAAAATAATTTGCCATGCAAATGACGCAATGCTAATCTCTCAAAGAGAAGATGATTTACTGAATTATTAATGGGATATGGATTTAAAAATTTTATTTAAAACTGATTAAAGAATTATTGAAGTGACGGACTCGTTACAATGCCACATATTTGTTGCGAAACCCCAAAATCAAAATCTCATTTTATAGGTTTTAAAGATTAGGCTCTAATAATGGAAATGTCACAGCGACCAGAGAATGGAAGTAATAAATTTAATTGATCTTATGAGAATCGAAAAAAAAAAAATGACAAACATCGCACGTTTATTTATTTAACAGCTTTATGGAAACTGACTTCCTTTGTGGCAAAATGTAAAAATTTTATACGAAAGCTATACTCTTTACTTTTAAAACGCATTTTTTTTTATTTAAAATGCAATGATTTTTGTCGATAGGACGCTTTGATCAAAATATATCGAATTTTTACCGTCGAGTGGATACAAATTTTATTTAAAAAATTGACTTCGCGAGCATAACTGACATTCAAAATCGCCGGTTGCTTCAAGCGTTGTTTCTGAGAGAACTGTCCATTTTACATAAAAAGTCCCGATAAACATTTTTGTTCAAAATTATCTCAGCTACATTTCGTGTTTAAATTTTTTTTCTGCGGGGTGCAGATTCTTGGTAGGGGTGGCGAAATTTTATGCATCTTTTTGGTGTTCAAAAATTGACATTCTCAGCAAAATTCAGCCTGTTCGTTTTGTTGCGTTCTGCACATACGATGACCTCAATATAACAATTGGGGTCATCCTGAAGGGGGAGGGAATGATATTCTGTTCAATCTAGAACTCGCTGGTTTCCCCCTTTCGGATTGGGTATGTATAATCAAATAAAGAAAAGAAATGAAAGCCAGTGGACTGTATAAAACTCTATTTTAAAAAGAGGTGAAATTAAACATAAATATACATAACCCAATATACAATTATAACTAAAGAAGGATATAAACTTAAATATTAGTTAATATGAAACAACACCAAAAAGATAACCATTTACAAACCAAAACAAAGATGTTGATGAATAGGTTTTAAGAACACATTAACAACAAAGAAATTTAAGATTTCGATTGCTATGGTTGAGTATGATTAGAAATAAAGCATAAATTGATATTAAACGTTAACGAGTGAAAAATATGCGCACATATAATAATATACTTAATCCGTGGTAAAATGAATAAACCTTGTTAATAAAGTTACACAAAATGCAATCAAACATAACATATATGAATTATATTAAACGTAAATACAAATATTAATAAACTCAATTCAAAGTATAATCGGTAATGACAAAATACAAAAAAATAAGAATAAAGTAAATATTACATAAAACAAAACAAATGCAAAATGTCCAATTGACAACATTCAATACGATCGCGACACAAATGCGATAAAGTTCCAAACAAATATCAAATCTATATACCAAGTAAACGTACTTGATATATGCAGCAGTGTAATTTTGGCAACAAATATTATAAGGTGTACTTTACCCCATGAAAGATAGCATCACAGCTATCGCAAATCGTCTTCAGCGACGCACAGAAAACACATAAAATTGATAATGCAACCTTACTGCATTTTTACGACGACTCTCTCGGCCACAAGACCGATACCAAGTGTGTCAGGTATCTTTAACCCAAACGCTCATACACATGTGTGTGGTTTGAGAGATAAAACTCGACTCTGATTGTGTATGAAATGCATCCCCTATGGTGATATTTCGCAGATGGCTGGTCTTGCAAATTAGTAGTTTTTAACACAGATGCACCCTTGTACATATAATCTTGATATACGGGGAGAATCAAAACTACCACAAAAAGTCTTAATATTAAATAAATGTTTATACACAGTTGCGAAACTGCAACACCTTTTGTTTTTAGAGATTAAATTTCCGACGGCTGGACTATAAAGTATTTCAAGTAATATTTCTAATGACATCTGTGATTAATTCCGGAAGATGAAATTGGACGCTCATTTTTATATGTTTGAAATTAATTGAAACCTAAACAAATATCCTGGGTTCATAATATATTTGGGAATGTTTAGAGACCAAAAATAGGTCAGCTGTGATTATTAAATTAAATTATGTAATACTGCTGATAAGAATTTACATTTCCATTTCACTCATTTCGCTGTATCAACATAAAAGCAGTTTTTTGAATTTCAAATTGAATTCCTCTATCACGTTGCAAAACGTAAATATTTTTATGATATTTTTGCGAATACTTTATCATATTATATATAATAATAAATAAAATTTGGCTCCTTTAGATTTCTGAAATCATTCCATGCCAAAATAAAATATCGATATAATAAATTTTGGGAACATTTAGAAAACGGAAACAGGTCAACGGTGGTAAATAAATAAAATTAATACTTTTGGTTAAAAAAATGCTTCACATAATATTTTATGGCTTCTTAGTTGAAAATACTCTACGTCGTCGGCTGCTAATAACTACACCGAAGGAGTGTCCTTTCTTATCTAAACACTTAACATGTGTTATTTAGGGCCCATAAAATTTTGATGCCCTGTCTAACCAGGTCAAGCAATAAATCAGATAAGGGTGTGACATGGCTGTGTGCCTGTGTTTTGAACTGAAAATCATACTTTATTGTGTCATATCTCTGCTTTATGTTTATCTGGACTTAAAATATAGTTTCTTCAAAATAGTTTTATTTCTCTATCATATCAATTTTGCACTTCTAGTGAATAACCTTAAGAAAAGTATTGGTATTAAAAAATATAAAAAATTCTATGAGTTGATTTCGTAATGTTTTCTAATAAGTAAATCCAAAATAAAGTAATAAAATTAAGGAAAATGAACAAGTTTAACATGCTTTTTTAAAGAAATCTGCTATTTTTTTGCGTTTTCGTTTGACAATGATGTTTCTCTCTCCCTCCATCGTTAATTTGCAGAACGTCATGAGTTTGCCACAATCGATTGTTCGACGAAACGTAAAGCAATCTGAAAAGGACAAAACTTTATGTAATGAAAACAAAAATTAAGAATCTAGTCGTGTCCCTAACTAATTAGGCCTACTGTATAAAATTCTTTCCTCTAAAGCATTGAAAATCTCGTCGACGGTCTTGTGCTGCCTGTTGCCTCTTGGGTCGTCATCTTCGTCATCTAATACTAATATGCTCAGGTTGTCTTGATAAAGTCTAAGACTAACTAGTCACGTATCTCTTCTTAGTTAATTTCGTCATGTCCAGGCAAATTTTTAATGAAAGGTTTAATTTCTTCTGTCGTTTTCTTACCATTTTCTTCTTCAGGATCGTCAATCAAAATCTTATCAAAAAGTTTGTTCCAGCATTTTTCCAAAGTTAAAGATTTGATCTTGGCCCACGACTCAGCTCACCAATAAAATGTTTCATTGTTAAAGATTTGAGAATTTCAGGAACACTTTTGGATTAATTCGTCTCCTGTAATAAAAGATGTCTTAAGAATGCTTCTCTATAATGTCTCTTGAATGTCTCTATGACTTCCTGGTCTAACGGCCGGATTAAGCTTGTGACATTCGGTGGCAAAAATCTGACAATTGTCACCATTTTGTAGATTTTGAGGGTGAGGGCGCATTGTCAACAAGCAACAATGCTTTGATGAGAAGGTTTTTTGATTTTAAAAAGGATTTTACACTTGAGACGAATTCATTTTCAAACCATTCTAAAAATAAAGTGGTCGACATCCATGAACTTTTTTGGCTTCTATACCTTAAAATGCCCTTTCGGAAATATCTTTTAGAGCTCTTGGTTTTCGTAATTTCCCAACACACATAGACATCAATTGGTGAGTGAAATTAACGGAATTGTTTACGTTTTGCGACAAACATTTACTTTTTATTGACGAAATTATTGAAACTGCCGTTTCGGTTAAACGATGTTTCGGTTAAAAAGATTTCGGTTAAGGGAGGTTTTACTGTAGTATTACAATAATTTTTCTTTTCTACTTATCTTTTCTTACATACTATATGTAATTCGACGGTTATGTTCTATTTTCAAATATTTATTTCTTCTTTAACTGTTTTTCTATATTAATCATTTACCATAATATCTTGTGAGACCTCATTTGTATTGTATAATATTATCTCCCTTTTTTGTGTGTATTCAAAAACTTTAGTAATACTCTGAAAGCATTTTTTTTGTCTCTTTCTATATCTTACTTAATATTTCTATCGCGCATGGATGGTAAACTTGATATTGTTTTCTCTTAGGGCTAGTTTTCAGAAACGACAAACTTCAATCAATGTTGCAGTTTTCGTTAGATTTATTTTCGATTTCTTTAGACTATATATCATATTTGTGGTAATCGTTTACTTAATTTCTACAGTATTGTGAGAAACAATGTGAACATTGACAATTTCTGCATTATTTCAACTTGGCAACACTGCTTTCAACAATTCTGACAGGTGCTTCTTAACCTATAACCTTTCATTCCACATTAAATTATTGCTAATTTACTCGGTTCACTGATCGCACTGATCGCAACTGTCTAGTAAATTTAAATCATTTTATTTAGTACGTTAGTTAAATTTTGACCGACTGGAAGTGGTTGGAACTTACTATATAACGAAGCACACATGCGCATAACCAATTTATTTTATTTAGCGTACAGCTGGTTCCTAAAAAAACTGATACGACTCTGAGGGCCGATTGTTCAGACGCTAATCAAAACTTGATTGTAATCAAATATTTAATTACAATTAAATACGTTACAGCAGCTGTCAAAATTATAAAAAATTGCTTAATATCATTATTGATTTGTAAATAGAAACATGAAATTAACATCAGAAAGAGTTTAATTATGGTTTATTTTAAATTAAAACGCAAAATAATAAAATTGAATCAAATAAATCAGTCAACATAACCTCAAAATGTGACGTTGATTTTAATTAAATATTTGATTACAATTAAGTTTTGATTAGCGTTCGAACAACCGGCCCCTTAGTAAGATTTGATCATTTTGAGCAGTGTATTTGATTGGTCTGACATTATATTATATTTATGACAGACAAAAAATCAAATAAACAAACAAACAACAAACAATTGATTACATATTTTAATTTATAAATAATTGTAATAATTATTAAGATCTAAATTTTGATATTATTTTGAATTCCTGCATTTTATAAAGAGTATATAAATGAGTTTTTACATAAGATAGGGTTGTTGTTATTATTTTTATTATTATTAAGGAATAAAACAAACAACTTAATTCAACAAAATATTGAAGCAAGAATTGTAACCAAATCAAAGGATAACTGGGCGCTATTAGAGGTATAAAAACAAAGGAACTATGAAATTGTCTTCTTCAGAGAGCTCTTCCCAAACCTGTTGTATATCGTGCCACAGCTCTTCAGCATTTTCAGGTATAAAATTACGCCGATACAACCGTTTTATAATAACCCTTCACACATTCTCGATTGGGTTTCAATCTGGACTGGACCTGGGCCATGGTAAGGTTCCGATGTTATTCTGGAGCCACTGGTTTATTATATTTTCAGTGTGACCAGAACAATTATGTTGGAGGATAATATTATTTTCTGGATACAACTGTTCGAACTGGGAAACATAATGTTTTCTAGAATATTCAGATAAATCTGCCCAACAAACCTGACATCAATACCAATTTTGCCCTTTTTAGAAGATTGAAAAATTTTCTCATCTGTTAATATTACCCTGTCGCAAAAATCTTGATTTTGAAGCTGATGGTTTAAAGCAAATATAAGTCTTAATTGCTGCTGTTGTGGTGTAAGAGCTTTTTTTGCGGCAGTTCGGTACCTAAGACGCGATGCTTTAATTCTGCGCCAAGTCGTTGTCTTTCTTCCCGGAAACTGTGACATAATTCTTGCAGTTTGTTTGGCATCTTCAAAAGGATTCTATTCTCATCTCTCCAAAAGCGTACGATCTTCATGAACGGTAGATATTTTTGGTCTTCTGCTTTCTTTCGAAAGTTTTTTGGTCTCTCCATCTTTTATTAATATTAAAAACTGCTGTTTTGCTTACGTTAAAATAGTTTGCTACGGCAGATAGTGACCAACCATCTTCTAATTTCGTTATAATTCTTGCTTTTAGTTCTTTGCTAGAATGTGGAGCCATTTTTTGAGGTTAAACAGAATAAGTTATGTGACAAATTTTAAGATTCGGCAGTAACAGTGACACTATGTAAATAATAAGTATTTACTATTCAAAATACACAGCTTAGTTTCCTACAAAATACGCTTTAAGAGTCGTATCAGTTTTTTTAGGAACCAGCTGTACATTAGAATTGGTTTTTTGTATAAACAAAGAGGACGATACATTACAAACAGTAAATAACAATAATTCGTTTTTAAAAACAAACATTTAGTTGACAAATATATTCAATTGACACTTTCGTCGCAACTAAGAAATCGGAAGGATTGCTACTGTAGAATCTGATTGGGCATTCCTCCGCTAGATGTTTAACCGTTTGTCTTGCAGCACCGTAATCGTAATTTGAAGATGGTATTTGTTCCCGACTTAAAAGTGAGTCGGAGAACCTGTTACAGTTTGTTCTTATTTTGTTTAGTGTGTCCCAGATTCGTCTTGGTTGGTCGAAAATCTCTGGTATGTAATACATGGCATATTCTTGGTGGCAGGCGGTGCATTTTCTCCCATTCTTTGTAGCAGTTATCACGCTGCTCCCTTAAAAACTTCAGATACGCCCATGGCCCAAATTAAAATGTAAGAGGTCGCTGTGGTGTCAACTGTGGCTGAGCTAGAAGCGAAATTTTGGTTTGGTCGTCAGTTGGGGTCAAGGTTTTTTACGTGTCGAAATTTTAGTTAGTACCATCATTCAATATCAAAGCAACTCAAACTGATCAAGAAAGTTAAATACCAATAAATTATATATCAAACCACGCCATAATGACAATCGCTCTAAAGTCCCGAGCTACCCACTTCGTCTCAGGTAAGCAATCTCAATTATTTATTTTATAAAATCGCAATGCATTAATGCTATTAATGAGCATTATGTAATGCTTATTAATATATAATGCTCATTAATAGCATTAATGACGTCAGTGACATTTCTGCATGATTTCGCTCGCATGAATTTATATATTACCCTTGGTCTTCTCACAGTATCACTGCTGACACTGCTAATAAATCAATGAAAACAGTAGATATTTTTAGTTCTTTTTGAAAGCCCGTTTCTTCATTGTAAATCAGTGCCATGACTTAGTCTGTGCGGCTGCGCTTTGGTCGAAATCTTGCGCTTGTAGCTCAGGTATGTGTTGAAGTATTTCTTTATCTAATTATATTTATAGCATTCTTTTAAAAACTTTGTAGATCATACCTAGAAGTGCAATTGGACGGTAATATTTTGGTAAATCTTACCGGATTTTTGCTCGTTTTAGTTGATGAGGAGCATTTCTCGTTTGAGGAATGTCTGAGAATAACTTCGTAAGTCATTACCTAGTAAATCTGCCACTGTGCTTTAGAAATTCAGGATGAATGCTATCAAAGCCATTGACTTTTTTAGTTTTTATTTTATTAGTTTTATTAGATTTTCCGTGATTTCTTCACAGGTGAAAGGGTTGGAATACATTGTTTTATGTGGACAAGTGGATTTTAAAATCTTGAGGTTTTTTTAACTTTAATTATGTGTAAGCAGTTTGAGGCGCTTTTAAGATAGACATTACGTGGGACGCCACTTGATTTGGTGTTACTAGATTGATTGGAAGGTTTTGAAATCTAGAGTTTCAACTGTCTCAGTCCATATCTCACGCCTAGCGGTATCAGTGCTATGGAGTAATTTGTCTGCAATTTTTTGCTTTCGGCCTTCACAGAACTTTTCATACAGTTTTTCGCTCTTCTCGGGCCATCCAGAAATATACTCTGTGGGGTACTCTCTAGAATTGCTGCTTTTGCTGATTTATTGCTCTCGTCAATCTCTCGTAGTTTACGCTTTTTGGTGTGCCAATTATAATTGTACAAAAGCAAAGTTTTCAATGAAAATTAATAATATCCACTTGCATTATTCATGTGTCAAATGGAATACTGACACATGTTTTTAACAATGTGTTTTTTTGACATTTCATGAATTCTTAAAGAACTCATATTGACGATTCAAACCGATTATGGATTATTTTAGTTCTGTTGTTGTTAAGGATCAAAAATTACTTCGGATAAAGCAATTTCTAAGGAAATAAGAAAAGTAATTATTAATTTGCATTTCAAAGGAAAATCTATTGCGAAACCCGCTGAAAATGTTAATTTCTCACGATATACGGTGCGAAACATTATTAAACTTGACAAACTACTGGTTCTATTGTAATACAAATTTTGGAGCTTTAAGAAGGATTATTAAACAAAATTACTGCGGTTATTATAGAAAGTTAAATGTTTTGTGAGGAGAAGCAACGGCCAAACCTTAACAAAAACAACTTGCGTTATGTTTATATATAAAGGGAGGATAAGCCCTACGATAATACAATATATCCCGAAATAAAATAAAATATATAAATTAGCAATAAACTGGAAAACAGTTTTAAAATAATTTATTGAAAGATAAAACGTGTATTTAAAATAGAATACCTTATTTCTTTTATTTTTTTACTTCTCAGAGTACCTCCTCGTGGTGAAAGGTGTTATTTAAATATAACGTATTATTTATATTAGCTCTTTTAGTATGTTAATGAGTTTTATGATACTCTGCAAATCGAGTTAAAAAATATATAAACTTTTTTTCAGTCTTTCACGCTAGAGTATCTGTATCTATAGATTAGGGAGCGCGAGTTAAGTTCCACAGCACTTAGGCCACAATTGACCCATTGTGCATCCTCCCAGAGAGCTGTCGTCCTTATTTTATTATAAATCCTGCCATTTCTAGGAACGTGGATAAGTCAACAGGGGATATCTCTGATACATGGGCAGGTGTGGGATAGGACTCGCCGAACGCGTACTCTCGTATTAACGATAACTCTGGGCATAAGTTTACATCCTTGCACTTCTTTCCATCTTTTTATGGTTCTGTCTCCTAACCGAACCTGACAACCATATGCAGAAGAAGGTCGACAAGCTTACAAAATACAATAAAAGAAAACTTTTAAAATACAACAGCTGACTAAAGCTCCTGCCAACAACACCAAACTAAAGCTAAAATAAAAGGAAAACAAAAAGAGAAAGAGGATAACTTTGCAATTTTAAGATCAATCATGGAAAAAAGGAGGCAGTAGATCAGAGGTAGTAGAAAAAACAATAGTAAAGGCACAACATTCATATAACTCCTTAAAGAAGATTTGGAAGACACGCGACATGTCAAAATTAAACAAAAATATAATATTTAACAGCTGACGCAAAATCTTGAGACAGTAAGAAATATATATATATATATATATATATATATATATATATATATATATATATATATCAATCGGTTTTAAAACGTCGTGCGACGTTGTCCGATGCCTAATTTCTATGACACTCTATCATCTCAT
This sequence comes from Diabrotica undecimpunctata, assembly GCF_040954645.1. Taxonomy (NCBI): domain Eukaryota; kingdom Metazoa; phylum Arthropoda; class Insecta; order Coleoptera; family Chrysomelidae; genus Diabrotica; species Diabrotica undecimpunctata. The sequence continues at coordinate 34,860,148 of NC_092808.1, read as the reverse complement.
TGACCCTCTCTAAGATCTCTTGCGCTCATCGCCTTCGTTACTCCCTCTCTCCAAGATTTCTTGGGTCTTCCTCTCTTTCTGTGGTTTGGTGGTATCCATTGCATAATTATTTTTGGGAGTCTTGAGTTATCCATCCTCTGGACGTGTCCGTACCATATCAGCTGTTTTCTTTCTATATCTGTTGTTAGAGCCGTCAACCCCCATTCGCTGTCTTATCTCATCCTTACGTATTCTCTCCCTGCATGTCACTCCTACTGATCTTTTAAAAGCGTCCATTTCTACTGCCTTCAGTTTTCTTCTGTTGTTTTCGGTTATTCGCCAAGTTTCCGCTCCGTACAATAGTGTTACGATAATTATCCTGGCCTAAAATAACCGTAAATATTATGACTAATGTGTTCTGTTTTTAGATTTTACGAGAGTATTCTATTAGCCGGCAGAAATTTACCTGAAGCGACCTTCCAGAAACGGTCGAGCCGATGTAAAAATACCCGTTTGCCTTACCGTTATAATTTCGCCGCTAATCGAGAAAGCTGTTCGATGATTCTAGCGTAAAGGCAATGGCATATATAAAGGACATTTTATTTGGAAGGAACAGTGAATTCTGAACCCGCGCTCGCGAATTTGTTACGTACGGATATAATATATAAATTATTGTCAGATAAGTTAATATAAATAAAGAAATAAATTAAATCCGTAAGTGTTATAAATATTGAACCTTTTAATAAATTCACAACAATAGGCTGCTTTTAATAAGAGATTAGTAGATATTGTGTTTTCTTCATTTTCCTATTTCATGACTCCACAGTACGCTGTTTAGACAACCTATTGTTTTTCTGGATTGTGTTATTCTTCTCTTTATTTCTTCATCATCTTTCCCCGTTGTGTCAAAAACGATTCCTAGGTATGTGTAATGGTCGCAGGGCATGATGATTTCGTTATTTTCTAATGTGATGTTCGATAGTTCGGTACCTATTGGTAGGTATTTTGTTTTTTTCTGTAATTTCTAGTCCCCACTTTCTATATTCTTCTTGAAATTTGCTTGCCATGTACTACAGATCATCTTTATCGTTTGCTATAACAACCTGGACATCAGCAAACTGCAATGTATATAAGCAAATCTCTCCAAGGTCTACGCCCATGCCTCTGCATTTTCGTTTCCACTCTGTCAATGCTTTTGCAACATATATTTTAAACAAGGTAGGTGATACATAACACCCCTGACGTAGACCTTTATTAACCAGGAAGCTTTGCGATAGTCTGTTTCCATTTTTTATTTGTGTTGTTGAGGAGAACCATTTATAAATTGATTTATGCACCAAGTGACGGTTTCAAACAATTTTTGTGATCCACATTTTATTAGTTCGGCTGGGATATCCCCTGGTCCTGGAGACCTGCCGTTGTTCAGTTCTTTTATAGCTTTTCTAATTTCTGTCACTTGTATTGTTATACCTTCTCCTTCAATATTAACCTCTGTTGGTGATTGAGTTAAGTATTCGTCCCTATTTTCTGTCAGTAGTTTCCCATAGTACTTTTCCCATTTTTGTGTGGATATTAATTGAATGTTTGTGCTCTTCCTTTCGTTAGTTCTTATTTTACTGAGGAACCATGTTTCTGTACATTTACTGCCTCCCAGGTAGGTATTAATTTCCTGGTACTTCTTATCCCACATTTCTCTTTTTGCTTTTACTGTTGTTCTTCTTGTTATTCTTTTGAGTTGCAGGTATTCATCTCTATCTTTTTGTTGTTTACTGCTCAGTTATCTGATATACGCTTGCTATACGCTTATAGACAGTATGAAATACCTACCAAAAAATTACAAATCTTTAAAAATAAATCAATAAGAAAAATCCGAAAAATATAAAAATATACTGGCCGGGTAAAATATCACTTGCAGAACTATGGGGATGAACAAAACAAAAGAAAATAACAATGACGATTAAAAGAAGGAAATTAAAATGGATTGGACATACATTAAGGAAAGGTCAAAATAATATAACCAGACAGGCACTCGAATACCAACCAGATGGAAGAATAAGAAGAGGAAGACCGGATAATAGTTAGAGAAGAGCTTTAACAAGAGATCATGAAAGAATTGGCCTAACATAGAGAGAGATCAAACAGAGAGCGGGAAATAGAGAAGAATGGAAAAGACTTATAGAGGAAATTTCGAAGGAAGAAACAGAAGAGGGTGCGCTGATCTAGCCAATCTGCCATCTTTCACTTTTGGTTAAGAAACGCAAGCTCGCCCAATACTCCATAAGAAGGGAAGGCAGGAGAGAGAAAGAGAGTCTTTTACATACTAGTTTTTATTCGCCGGATATTTAACAGCAACAAATAATACAAGGGTTTACATGCAACAAGTGTATTCAATGTATCAAAACCAAGCAGTTATTCAATTAAACCAACCAATTAGGAACTGTCTAACCATTCCGATGCCAATAATAACTCCACCAATGCATATATACCACAACTAAACAACCATCAACTCCATCAGTAACCATCATATCTCAAGACAAACCTATACAAAACGAGGAAGATTTAGTCCACTCTCCCAAAGCTTACGCATCCACCAGTGACGATGATCTCATGGATGAAGATATACTAATAATCAAAGAACATGCCCAACAAGTTGTTACTAAAAAAAGAAAACGTAGTAAAGAAACAACACAAAAAATATGAAATCCAAACTTCAAACAAATATTAATCTCTTCTAAGAAAGAAATATCAAGAAAGCCATAATAAAAAAACTAAAAATCCTAAACTACATCCAAATTTTTATATAATATAGAGTCACTAACTACCAGGCCATGATTGATAATCTAGCACAAATAATAAAAGAAGGAACTTACCATACAAAGGCGGTATCCGAAAATAAAGTTAAAATAAACCCTAGCACACCTGAAGTATATAGAAATCTACCTACGTGCGGAAAGCAGAGTTTATCATACTTACCAATTCAAAGAGAAAGAGCATATCGTGTAATCATACGAAGTCTCCATCACTATGTTCAAGCCGAAGGAATGAAACTACAATTAGTTGGAAAAAAATGCGAAATCTATCTGAGTATCTAAACAATCTTTGCCTCTATTTTTTATAGATATTGAACCAAATAAAACTAAATATTCTATATCGAATTTCCTAATTATATGAGAATTATCTTGACTGTTGGGTCTCATAGACAACAGACGCTTTTAACGTATCTCTCTATGATTTTGGTGCCCGTATCGAACAGACGAAGACCGAAGAAAATTAAAACTCCTATGAGAAACAACTGCGTATAAATACCGCGAATAAAATCCTGCTACTTGATAACGGAAACCTAATTGTGTAAGTACCGCGAGTATATACAACAGTAGTAATGGTAAGCTATAACATTTAATTCCATTTTCTAATTATTTTCAACCACACCTATATAATGTGTTTTCACCTATTTAAGAAGCGTCCTCTTCTTTGTCGTCTCTTTTTGTTTCGTATTCATTTTATTCCCACGAGTTAAGACGAAATGCTCTCAGCGACGACAGTGCGCCCATATTCTGGCTATAGTCAGGCAACTTTTACTTTCTCTCTCTCTCTCTCTCGCTGCAGCCCAAATCGAAACTTGGCCTTCTTCAAAACTATGCCTCCAGCCTTGCTGGTCACGCTCCGATCTTCTCCAGGTTCTCACTATTGTTCTGAAGCTATTTTCTTGTGGCATTTTAAATTAATTACTATTTAAATGGGAATAAGCCACAATTAAAGGTTAAAATACGTTTATTGACGTTTTTATTGTGAGAACAGGTTCTCACGTCTAGCAAATTTTGCGCGTCCGCTGCCACTTCATCCTCCCACCTTTTCCGTGGCCTTCCTTTTTGTTAGGACAGACCAAGTTTGACTTTAGTTGTATAAAAATTAACACAAACTTGCACATTAATAGCGTGTTAAATTAACATAACAACTATCTGATAATATATGGGATACCTCTTACAATGAAATACTCTGTAACATACACCGTAAGGTTAGCTACGTTATTATTTTTAAAGATTAGAGCCGAAAGTACCTTTATTTTTGAAAAATAATACCTTTTATTACACCTATGTGTGCTGCTCACCTTTTGAAATAATAAACTTACTCGACATCAAAGTAATCCAATTTCTCAGACGACAATATCAATATTGTATCTGCTAGAGGAATCGTTCACTTAACTAAATTAAAGTTTGTGCTGTAGGCTTAATGGTATGAGGCGAAACAACGGAATAAGGAAGTCTTTGCACGTTTACCTCAGAAATTGAAAACAGTCGGGATATAAATTAAATGTAGGTAAACAGCATCGGTACAATCACTAGAGAATTTGTTTTAGGCCAGGTTTTGTAGAGTTAACGTAGAAAATCTTTAGTTCCGCTTTGTATCTAAAAATAAAATATCTAGAAAAAATTCTTAATCCAAACAATTCTAAATTTTCCAAACTTTACATTCGAAAATATTAAAAATAAAAAACGACAATAATTATATTTACCCCTTCAGATAAAGATAATACTAAAAACCTTTATTAAATATTATTATTAAATTATTAGAAATATTAGATTAGAAATATATAATCAAATTTTAAAATCAGGTTAGTGTAAGTCTCCCAAAACCCTAGAGGAAACAATAGTCAAGACAGCCTAGTGAAACAAAGCTTGATCTTAAGATGGACGACTCATTACTCAAAAATCGGAAGGTCGGGAGGGATGGACAAATCCTAGTCTTTTCGTCGAGTACTTACAACGCATTGATGGCTGCTCATTACAGGCTTGAAGACTATCAGAGGTTTCGATCACTCCAATCAGAATTTCGGCGAAACTCCAGCACAGCAAGACACCTTCGGCAAAACTTGCTAATATGAAAAGGTTCGATGTAGCTTTAATACAAGTGCCGTAGATTTACCAGGGCCAGGAAAATTAGGTACGATACTTAAAGCGAGCTTAGGACGAGAAGACTACCAAAAGCATGAAGGCTTATAAAGGTAGCTTTTATTCTCAAAACTAGCAAAACTGGGAGGAAAAAGCTATCCCTGAGATAGAGAATATTGATGTTACTTGTACTCTTTCAACGAATTGCTCGTTGTAAAGGCTTATTAGGGATGTTATATTGATGGAAAGTCCATTACGTGAGGAACAATATGCGTATAGAGCAGGATTCTCTTTGGAAGCAGCACTGCATCATTTTGTACAGACGGAGGAGTACGTTCTGCAAAACGACAAAGTGATTCTGGGTGAATTTTTTAATCTAGAGAAAGCAATCACGAGAGCGGTTTAAAAGAATAGACGAAATAAGCTGCAGCAGATAGACATAATCCTCCAGGAGTCCAAAATCCTCCAGTTAACCAAAGACTAAATTTGCAAATCCGATATCGAATGGTAAAATTGTGTATCATTTACTCTATTCGTCTTTATGGCGCCGAATCTTAGACTGTTAATGTTAATTTGATGTGAAACTGGAAGGTTTTGAGATGTGGTTTTTAGGAAACTAAAAATACAATAGTCAAATATATAGTCTATATATTATATTATGATATTGAAATTTACTTTTGATTTAAATACAGTTACTGATTTTATAAAATTCAGTAAAATTGACAAAGTAAACAGTAAAAATATATTAATCAGTTTTTTATTCAATAAATATCTCCAATTGTAAATTAGAGGTTCAAATTTAATCTCAGGGTTCTTTTGTGAGTTCTTAAATACCTTTGACTCTTAATAGTGTTCAATACAAACAGCAGAAATAGAAGGAAATAAAAACAATGCCAAAATGTTCCATAAAACTTACATATATTGATCAAATAGCTTGAAAAATTTTATTACATATATAAAATAAACCAAATATAAATATCGTATATCCTGACAATTGAAAGCTGCGCAGCCAATATTGATTCGCTTTACTAAATAACCTATACATTTTCTACTCTCTCACTAGTAAATTGTATATTACCTACTATTTGAACGCTAAGTAAATACATCAAAACAGATAGTGACACGTAATGACTAGCACGTAATAAAAAAAATTACGCTTCAGTTATATAAAAATGTGTAATATCACATAAGCTTTGTAAGTCAGTTGGTCGAGTTACCATGGAAACGAATTAACAGACGTTATTTTGTCAGATTAAAAATTATGAATCTGTCAGTGTAAATGTAGTGGTAGTTCATCGAATAGTGAAGATGAATTTAGTAGCACACCACCCAATATTATGCAGTTAACTGCGAACATTACCGAGAACCTATTACCATAAAAATCTAGAGGATGATATGAAAAGGTATATGAGCAATTTATGGATTTGGCGTACAACAAATAATGCAAATTCATTTTCTGAAAACGTACTCTTGGCTTATTTTGGAGAAATCGCTAAGAAATTTAAACCATCCTCATTATGGGCAATATATTCTATGCTAAAAAGTGTTATAACTTTGAAAAATAATGTTAATATTGAAAATTACCCGAAATTGCGAGCTTATCTAAAAAGACCATCAGAAGTTTTAAAAATAAAAAATCTAAAATTTTACATCCTGATGAAATAAAACTATTTTTAAATGGAGCTCCTGATGTACAGTACTTGTTAATAAAGGTATGTCATTTAAAAGTATGACATAAATGTGCCTACTTATAATACTTTTATTTTAAGGTTATTGCAATTATTGGAATATGTGGAGTTCCACAAAATCTTAAAATTTGTGACATTGATGATTTAAGTACCATGTGATTGGTTAAAATTCTTGATACGAAAACCAAAATATGTAGATCTTTCGTTATTTCCGGACATTTCTATAAAATCTGCAAACAATATATAGAAATTTGGATCCGCAAATAAATCAATTTTTTCTTAATTATCAAAGAGGTAAATGTACGAAACAGGTGGTAGGATTAAACAAAATAGGCGGTGTTCCTAAACAAATAGCCGAATATTTAAAGTTACCAGATCCCAAAATGTACACAGGTCACTGTTTACAGACCTTTACATACACTGAAAAGACCAATGTTCAAAAAGAACACACCGTACAGTTTACGTCATCTCACCATTCACCACGTATTATTGAACAACCGCCAAACTCGGACAAGGGTATAATTATAAATAATTCCCAAAATTTTACAATTAATTATTATAAATAAATGTTTAATTTAAATTGTTTCCGAATTTTGTTAAATAAATAAAAGTTACTGGTTATACTTTTTATTTTTATAAATGAAAATAATCGTAGAAAAAGTATAGTACTTACACAACTTGAGTTGTAAGCTTATTACATGCTTGTAATATTACTGCGCTCGACGCTACGCGGCTCGCGCGCAACTTTTTACTCGCATGTAATAAGCTTCTTACAACTCTCGTTATGTAATATACTATTACAGACCTTATAAACAAAAACAAATATAAATTGAATTTTACCTGAATTTAATCTCTTTTTAACTTCAGATGTCAATCTTTTCACGAAGAGGAAGATACTGTCTTTTTCTCCACTTTCAAAATCCCATGATACGTACTGTAACCGTTTCAAAAGATTTAAAAGAAAATCATTATAAATTTCGATAATTTTTTTTTAAATAAAACTTCTTACCCCATCTATCTGTCAAGTACCTACCTGTAGCCGACTCAAGGATTCTTCTGTAATTCCCAAATATATCCGGTAGATGAGCCTATTCATCAACTTGTCACTCACGCCCAGAATCAGGCGCCATGATAGCGCTTCGCGCTTTTCTGTTAAGACCGTCCAACCGTTAAGACGTGTTTCCCAAGTTGGTCTCATTTTAGAGACCCTTATTGGAGAGGCTATAATGCTGACTTATTTCTAAGACTTGTCGCAAGATAGTATTGCTATGGAGTTATTCCAGATCATGGCCCAGTAGCGGTATCTTTTTATGGAATACCTAACCCCTCTTATCTAGGATGGTGGTGGTTTGATATAGTACGTAGCCGAATGAATGGTTTATTTGGTGACTGATTAAATAAGAAGAGAAACAGAGCAGATTAAGGTTGTACCAATTTTTATTATACCTACTTTCAAGACAACGGAAATGATTATGAACTCAAAAAGATGAAATTATAGTGAAGTGTTCTAATTTTATTTAAAAGTTTTTTTTCTTCATTATTCCTAGTTGATAAATAACTATATTATTTTCAATTTAAACAAATTTCAAAATTTGGTGTTAATATATATATATATTCATTTTCTTTATAACTAATTCTTAATTTAATACGATGCAAAGCTTTTTTGTTTATGATAATGTAAACATAAAATGGTATTTTGGTATCCTTTTGGGATGACATAACTTTTAATGTTTTCTTTTTGTTCATTACTAAGAATTAATAAAGAATAGTTTGCTTGTAAACCTTCGATAAATCTTATTTTTTTTTGCTCGTCCCCGTCGAGGATAAACCAGGGGTGGCGTCCAATAATAAATTATGATTTCATATTATCTAATTGTGCTTGAATTTAAGATACGATATAGTTTCTATATGTTTAAGAAAACCCCGCCCAATTCTCTTCGACAGTGAGCGATTCTGGCCTTGTATATATCATTGTAATACGCAGTGTTACAGTACAACTGATCCTTCCCTTTTCTATTTTGAACTAATGATCTTTTAGTATTTCAGACAAACACACAGAATTCCCAGTTTCTATTCGATACACACCCAACAATAGAATCTGCATAAGTTAAATTTCTAAACTTTCCCATTTTTGACAAGACAATAACTGAATACGGAATCAGGAAAAATTAAATTGGTTACAACTAAAATTTTAATTAAAATGATAAATTAATGCTAATAAATCAGAGAATAAGTTTAGCAGATGATAACAGAGTTTTTGTAGTGGAAGATCGTGTACAGATGCAAGATTCGTTATAAAGCAAATTACTGAGAAATCACTAGAGTATAATAGACTAGTATTTGTGTCTGATTGGCCTAAAGAAAGCGTTGGACATGTAATCCATCTTCTATATAATAGAGAAGTTCCCCTAAATATTATAAAACTATTGAAAACATCTACCAAAACAAAAGGGAAAACAGAATAGATGGACAACTTACAGAACCTATAGAAATAGGCAGCGGAATAAGACAAGGAGATTCATTGGGTCCATGCTCTTCAACTTGATCATGGATAAAATCATCAAAAGCGTTAACAAAGGAAGAGGATACAGAATTGGAAACAAAGAAATAAAAATACTCTGTTACGCAGACGACGCAATATTGATAGCCCAAGATGAAGATAGTCTAGAAAGACTGGTCCACAGATTTAACATAAGAGCAAAAGAATTTATTATGACAATCTCATTTTAGAAAACTAAAACAATAATAGTCAGCAAAGTACCAACCAATGTAAAATAGAAATTGATGGCATCAGTATTGAACAAGTAATGGAAATAAAATCCTGGGAATCACACTCTCTAGCTATGGAGACCTCGACAAAGAAGTGAGAGATCAAGTACAAAAAACAAATAGACTGGCAGGATGCCTTAATAACACTGTATGGCGAAACAGACACATTAGCACTGAGATGAAGTCAAGAATTTATAAAGCCAGTGTAAGACCTATAATGACATGTGCCTCAGAAACAAGACCCGACACAGCCACAACGCAAAGGCTACTGGAAACTGCAGAGATGAGAGTACTGAGAAGAATTACAGGAAATACGCTGAGAGATCGAAAGAGAAGTGAAGATATTAGAAGAAAATGTAACGTACAGTGTATAAATGAATGGACCCAAAATAGAAAAAAGAATGGAATGACCGGATAAGCAGAATGGAGAAGACGCGTGTCGTCAAAATAGCAAGAGATAGGTCACCAATCGGCAGAAGAAGTATCGGAGTGACAACCTTCCATAGAGGTATTATTCCACCAATGAACAAGCAGAATGGCTCATAGAGAGAAAGAAGAAGAAAAATTAGTGAGAATAGGAAATATATCTTTTAAATGAAAGAACGTAAATTTTATTATTTATCGACATATTTACTTTGGATTATTAGGTCCATTTTCATTTTCTAACTATAGAAAGAAAAATGCATGTTGGGTTGTATAGATTTTTCCAACTACATTCCATCTTTTGTCATCGGTTAGCCGTGTACATTAATCTTGACAAAGCTGCACCGCTTTGCCTATTTGTCGAAATAGCAGAGATGCGGAAAATTTTTAAATTGAGGTAAGTGTAATGTTATATTTTGGTTTTATAATAGTATGCGGTAAAGATACGAGCGTAAAAGGATTCGTAATGAAAAACGATATGTTTATACATTTATACATTTTCATATACCGTACTTGAAAATTATTCTGAAATTTAAATAACATCGTTTCTTATATCGTTACCATTCACCATTTATATGTTTATGAATAACAGTATCAATAATTGTCATTGACAGTCATTTCACTCAATTGTTTCTGTCTTCCTCCTATCCTTTATAACAAGTAAGTAACTTTTGAGGAATTGCTAAACTTTTGCGTAAAGTAGTCTTAAGAAATCGATTTACCTATAAAAACCGGCGTAATTCTAGTTTGGCAATTTATTTGTTAGAAAACCTCGAATTTTGTATTATATTTTTTACCGATCACCATTCAGGTGATCAACAGGAGGATAGACATTTATTCATAAAATAAAATATACCTGTCTTTTCACTCTCATTTTATGTAAGATAAATATAAAATTTATTTCGGAATCCACCAATATTTAAATAATTATTGTCAAGATATATTCAATTTTGATTATACAATTTGTGGTGGAGGAATAAACGAAATTATGTAAAGAAAAATTTAATAACGAATAAAAAAATATTTCCTCCGAGAAAGGAGGAAGATTACAACATATATAAAAAATTAAATCGAGATGTAAAAAGAGAAGTAGTGAAAAGTAAAAGTAAGATGTGGGATCGAAGATGTGCAGAGGTGGATAGGTATATGGGTCGAATAAGAGTTGGGCAAGCGTGGAAGGTGATAAAGTCTCTCCGGAGGGAAGAAAAGGAAAAATCTAACTTACAGTTAATAAATCTAAAACAGTGGAAACACCATTATGAGGTCTTACTGACAGAGGATAGATGTAAATTCCAAGAGATCGAAATGAAAGAAATATCCAAACATACACAAATAATTGAGATAAGAACCGGAGAGTTAAGCGATACCCTAAAAGGTCGAAAAACGGTAAAGCAGCAGGACCTGGAGACATCCCAATTGAGTTGGTAAAGTATGGACCAAAAATATTACATGAGATGTTGGTTCAACTATTTAACAAATGCTTAAAAGGACAAAATATCCCTGACGATTGGAATATTGGAAACATTAGCTCAATATTCAAGAAACGCAGATGCTCTAATTATAGGGGAATAACTGTTATCAGCTCAGTGGGGAGGTTGTACGGTCGAATAATAAAAGAAAGAATAGAATCAGAATACGAAGACATAGAAGAACAAAATGGATTTCGTGCAGGAAGATCGTGTACTGATGGTATATTCGTTCTGCAGTGGTAATCGAAAAACGAAAGGCAAGGAATCTATCTACCCACCTATTGTTTGTAGATTTAGAGAAGGTTACGGTATCTTTGAAAAAACTGTTACAAACATTGACGAAAGTAGGTCTCAGTAGAGAGTATGTGGATGCTATCGCAAATATATACAAAAATGCAAGAAGTGTCGTTAAAGAAGGAAACTTTATATCTGAGTCATTTCCAATAACAAAGGGGCTTAAACAAGGATGTTGTCTATCTTCAACCTTATTTAAAATATATATTCAATCATCGCTAGAGCAGTGGAGGAAAAAAGTATCCGGAATGGGAATAGACATAGGCTGTGGTAAATGTCTAACAACATTACTTTTAGACATGGACTACATGTTTAGAAAACTAAAGAAAGAATATGAAAAATGGGGCCTTAATATGAATATCTCAAGAACGCAGCAGGAAAAAAAAGCGGTACATATTCTAAACTCTCTACTATCTAAAGATATTAGACAAGAAACGAAATTGACAATCTATCGAACCTTGGTAGAGCTTATTATGACTTATGGGACAGAAGAATGGCAGATCACGAAAAAAGATAAAAAAAGAATAGAAGTAGTAGAAATGGATTTTCTAAGGAGAGCGTGTGGTCTATCCAAAAAAGATTATATCAGGAATGAAGATATTAGACGGAGGACAAATACTGTATATTCCAGTGTAGACAGAATGGAAACGAAACAAGTAGTGTGGTATGGTCACGTGAAGCGAACAAATGAAGATAGATGGCCAAGGAAAGCTTTAAATTACATACCACAACAAAGAAGAAAAAGGGGAAGGCCTTCAGTTGCCTGGGAAGAAAATGTACGGCACATAATGAGAGATAGAGCCATCAAAGAAGACGAATGGACGGACAGAAAACGATGGCGGTCGAAATGCGAGAAGCGGCAGAGGCTGTAGGAACCTCGCTTATATATATATATATATATATATATATATATATATATATATATATATATATATATATATATATATATATATATTATGTTTATATATATATATATATATATATATAAACCAATGTAGCAAAAAACTGGGGTGTGTAGGAGGAGAGATGTATAAGAAGAGTGGTCTATATATATGGGATAAAATTGATAGAAGTAAAATAGATAACAATTAAGTAAAGAAGTATGAAAAAAATATTGAACGGAATGTGGCTAGGCTAGCAACGTAGGCAAGAGAATGACCACTAGAAACTCAAGGATGGATACGGCCAATTTGCATGTCTTTTAAAGACAGTAAATCAGGAAAATATGTATGATGGATAGAAAAGAAGATATGAAAAATGAATAGATATAATGAAAATTAACAAAGAAAACAAATTGAGGGCGCCAGAAGAGGGATACTACTCTAAAAATAGTAACGGTCACTCTTCCAGGTATCGTATACTGCTAATATTAATTAAAGTTGATGTAATAAACAAAAATGCTGTAAATGTAAAAAGGTAAGGAAATAATAATAAAAAATTATATGCAAAACAAATTCAAGTTTATTAAATATAACTTCTTAGATTTTGACAATCTCTAAGTTACCAAAAAGTATATATATATATATATATATATATATATATATATATATATATATATATATATATATATATATAATACGTGTTTAACGTTTCTTCTGAGGTCTCTTCCTAATACCAAAATATTATATAAGATTAGCTCAAACATCTTCAACTTCAGAAAGTTCAATAATGTCTTTTCCTCTTCAAAATTGTCTTCATTTTGATCCCTCGCTACGTGATACTCGTAGAATGTTGCTGTAGCTTAGAACGGTTGAATCTTTTCAACTTTACAGTCACTTCCATTGTATGAAATAGTACCTAAACCTTCTCTTCCATATATAAAAAGTTCTGCTACATATTTGGAATTAATATCGAATTCATTATAGAAATTTTCTTCATGGATTGTTTAGTGGACTCCTTATAAATGGCTTAGATATATAATCAGAATCTTCTAAGTAACATTGGAATTATTTACACCTACCTGGTACGTACCTTGAAAAACATATCCAAGAAGTATCACGAAATTGTCAAAATTTAAAATCAATATTTCATATATTATATAGAAGATTTTTATTTAAAGTTTTGAAAATTTCGTACTACGCTCTGGATATTTTGTATACTTACTCTGAGTCTTTCTTTATATATAATTTAATGTATTTTAGAATTATTAAAAGAATCTGACAACCTAGGTACTATGGATATATTTTTCATTTTGGAATTATATACTACTATTATTTAATCAATAGCACCAATATCTTTTAAAAAACGTTAATTAATGCATTTTTTAAATTATCTTCTTTTTTTAATTATCTACTTTTATAACCTCTTATTAACAACTATATACAATATTTCTCAGAACATAATAATTTCTCACAAAAATTAAAATGTTTGATTTTGCTTCAAATATTATATTCTCGCACTAAGTTTATAAACATTAAACATCATAGGCACTGATCATACTCTCTGATTTTATTAAATCTTCTAATACCAGACCTAGAATTTATGATAAAGCGTCTATACAGAGAATATGTAAAGTGGGGGTTACAAGTCAGCATGAAGAAAACAGAATATTTAGTTAGCAATTCAGATTCAAGGTTTAAAGTGTTGATAGACAAGGACGTCTAACGGCTTGGGAGAAACCGAAATTAAACACCGAATTAATCAGGGACGCAAAATTGTAGGATGTCTAAATTCCTTATGGTGGTATCGCAACATTTTTAAAAGGAACAAAAAAATAATAGGGCAAACCATGGTTGAATCAGTTCTTTGTTATGGCTCTGAAGTATGGAAAATTAATGCAGACCTGAAGAGAAGATTATTGGCAGTTGAAATGGATTATTTGAGAAGAAATGCTCGAACATCAAGGCTGGAAAGGAATACCAACGAATCTATAAGAAATAACATAAATGCTACAAAAGCGGTCATTGACAGAATAGAATGAACAGGTTTAAAATGGTTTGGACACCTATTGAGAATGCCTGAAGAACGTTGGCCCCAAAAACTCCACAGATGGAATCCCCCTGGAAGAAGAAAAAGAGGTAGACCTCGACGCTCCTGGAATGAAGGAATTAGAAGAGCGATGGAATCCAGAGGTTTGGAGGAGGAGCATGCCTTGAACCGGGAGGATTGGCGGAGGAGAACGGGAATACGGCAATAGTCCTCTCCAAAATGTATTGTATTTACAAGTTCTAGATGGCGTCGTTACCTTACTAGACATATGGTGTGACTTGTCGTCCTAGCCTTTTATATAGATATATGTTTCTGCAATAGTAGTTGGTTTCTTCTTAACATATCTAGGCATACATCTAACGTGTGCATTACTGTGATAAATGTTATCTGAATCGCGTTAGCTGTTGATATAAGATTTCGATGACTTTTATCACAATCTTGCATGTGCACTTTCGTACATTCGTCACTTTTTCCAACTACTTGTTCGAAACCAAAATTCAAATTATTACTTAAATGTGTGCCTTCTTTGGTTAACAAGGCAAACAGATGATGAGTGCGCTTATACGTATTTCGTCCTTTCAAGATTCATCAGAGCGACTCAGTAAGAAGCTCTTACTGACTAGGGCTTCTACTGGTTATTTTGACTGAGCTTTTTGCTATGTTTTTCTTTGTAATATATTCCTTTTTAACGCTTTTTAAACATGTTTGGTTGTATTTCTTCCAGACAGTGCTCTTTTTCTTTATTTTTATTATATTTCTTTTAATTCTAATTATATTCTATTCTAATTATATTTATTATATAATTTTTAGTTTGTATATTGCTATTTTTCTGTACTCAGTTTTATCTTCTTTTCTTCCTGGTCTTAGTATTTTGGTTCCGATAGGTGTTTACAATCTTTAGATCATTCTCTCCATAGAATGGAGAGAATGATGGGTTCCTCTCCATATTTTCCCATACATCCCTCTATTATGATATTTGCCCACTCTGACGTCCCAATCACCAGTTATTATTTTTGCTGTGTATTTTCCTCTAACTTCGTTTATTTAATTTTGTAATCATAAATATATAATTTTGTTCTACTAATTGTAGTCACATCATAAATACTCTTGAATTAACTGTTTTTACTTTTAATATTTTTTCTTTTATGCTTTTTGTTATTATTATCTCCTCTCCTTCTTTCGCCCTATTTTTACAATTATACTCCTGAATAATACAAAATAAGTTTGTTTGTTATTTGCCAGGTTCCTTTTCCCTTCTTCTTTATTACACTTATTTATACCTAATATTTATATCTTCTTTTCTTCCATTTCCTTTGTCAGTTCAATCTCTATTCTTGCTAATGATGTTATTCTTAATCCTATTTCTTTTTTTATCATAACATTGCGCGCATTTTTATTAGTGATATGAAAATACAAAGAAGAAGATGCGATGCACTCTATTTTTCTGTTATACTTTTCCATATTGTCCGAATATAATTAAACACAATCTTGATTATGTCATATCCAAGTTTAAATTTTCTTCAAGATTTTCTTACGTATGCTACATAGTTAAAACACAAAGCAACAATTAATAAATAAACAGTAGCTGGTGAAAGAGCCTAGAAGTTATAGAACTTTTACTAGATATTTTTTAAATTGTAAAGTTATCATAAAACCACTACTAAATCTAATAACATCCTCACGTACACTACATTCCGCATAACCGTCAGTTCAATTCAGAATAATGCATAAATGTTTTTCAACGTTACACTCAAGATCTGAAAAGTATTTTTCTGAAAAATTTCCACTCCTTTTGTGTTAATGATTGATTTATAAAAACAACATTACTATTTTTATCCTCAAATGCAAAAACGAACGGAATTTTGGTTACTTTAGATTACTTTTTATTGTTTTACCAGAATTAAGTCAGTAGCTCACTCTTTCTGGGAAAAAAATTCATTCATAGGATATACTTACGGTATCAGGATAATTGAGCTCTTTCTGTGTTACCAAGCACGAGGTGACCAAGTGTGCCGGAGTATCTCCCACAAATTTTCTGGCACCTAAACATTCGCTTTTTACATGGCATTATAAATTTATCGAGACCGGTATCAATTTTGCAATACTGCCTTTGCAATGCCACAGAAGGGTTCCGGTCCAATGAATGGCATTAATGAGCCTTTTTTGGCCATTTCATCTGCTTTTATTGCCTTTATGACCTTCGCATCCAGGCTACCGTAACCTTGCTACTGTCTTCTAGTTTACTTAAAGAATTTAGTGTACTGCCTGGCTAGCTGTAAAGATGGCAATGGAATGATGCGTTTTTTTCTGCCTTTCTATTTCTTCCACGCGTAGATGGATTGCTTTTATTTCTACCTGGAAAATTGTGTCTTCCTTAGATAGACTTACCGGGAAATGTATTCCTTGCTTTGTCCCTACTCTACCGACTCCTACAGATCTTTTTGAGCCATCAGTGTATCAGGTAGCTTCTGCTTGTATGAGTTCAAATTTTTGATACTTAAACTATTGTCGGATGAATTCAGTAGCTGGGATAGTGATGTCATAGCAACAGCAACATAGATCTATGGTGGTCGCAGGAAGTCTTCTTGCAGTTGTCCTAGTTTGATTAGTATATTTTTATTTTTATATTGGATTTACCTATTATTTGAAGGCGAATTTTAGTCTTCCAGTCTACCACCATGTCCAGAAATATTTCTTTTGTTTGTTTATGCCTGGTGGAAATGGCTGAATTGATTATAAGTTGTTATTTGCTGCCCGTGGAGCCTTTAGTGCATCATTTATGTTAAGACTCTATGCTATTACTTTGTACACAAGTAAGTGTTGGTAATTGTGGTATTTCCTGTGGATTAGAAATAGTATAATTAATTAATATTTCTAAGTACCCCACATCTGGACCCGGAGATTTCCAATTAAGAAGTTATATGCTATTTGAGACTTCTTCAGTGGTGAGTGGTTCATAGGGAGTATGATTGCAGTTTTTAAAGCCATGCCTCATTTCTTTAACCAGCTCAGCATAGGTATTACGAGTAGCTGGCGCAGTAAGTGAATTTTCTTCCCATTTTGGGTATGATTTATCAACATTTTAAATAATACCACGTAGTTTTCTATAAAACAACTTTTCCGACGATTCAAAAAGAATATTGTCGATTTTCGGTTGTTACTGACTTTGCATCTCCTTAGACAGCCTGAATAAACGTAGAGTTTTTGTTTTAATTTATCAAGCCGATGTAAAGCCATGTAATATTGTAGCTAGTATTTTTTAAAACGCTAGCACGGTCTTTTATATAAAGCTCGTAGATAAGTCGTATTGTCTTATATAAGCTCTTAATTCCCTATTTTCAGAACAATAACATAACAACATAAAACTTGTTTAACCACACATGCAGATAGCATCTTAACACAAAAGAAAGTAATATTAGCGTTTCCTTCAGACAGTAATCTTAATATAAAGATAGACATAAAAAAGCAACTACCACTTTTCTAGTGGTTTCCTTTAACCCACCATCTAGATATAGATAAAAGTTAAATGAAACTAGTTACTATAAAACAAATTAAATCACAATGAAAGAAAAGTGAGATAAAGTAAATAAGTTACAAAAGTACTGTTAAGAGTTTAGAAATAAGGGGAAAATACACAGATGGAAAATACTGAATTAACTGAAAACTAGTTAAACCAGAAATATGATTATAATGTAAGAATTAGTGAAGACCAAAGTTAGTTAAGATAATTTTTATCAAATAAGGAAGTTAAGAAGACAAAAAGGTAAAAATAACAGTATTTCGTAGACATTAGAAAAGAAAACAAGCAGAACAACGAATTAATGTAAAATTTAATAATACTATCTTGATAAGGTAGTAGCAGTACCTGATATTTGTGAAACAAGTGACACACACTAAGTGACATAAAAATCCGAGCACCCATTATAAATTATTATATTCTGAAAATATTTGGTACAATTATACAGGGTACGAAAATAAACAAACGCTTAAAATTTCAATATGATGTTACAAGTTCAGGGGTAAATGAATTAATGATATTGTAACGAAGTAGCCCCCCATGTAACGGTTGCATCTCGAGATGATGATCTGTGTTCCAGAATGTTCATGATCTATAGACCGCCGCGGCGGACAGATCCGAGGCGCTAATGCTAGCGAAATAGAGGTGGACTATAAATAAATATATTTACATAAATTAGAACCGTTCGTTTTATTTAAACACGCTGCATTATGTCGATGCCCCACGGTGGGCAACACACTTTTGGATATACCTGTGCTGATGGTGCTGTGCTTCTGATTAGGTCATTAATATTCTCCTGGGATATCGTTCCAAGTTCTAGCATGGTAGCAGGCAGGAGAATCTGATGATATCAAAATTAAACGTAGGGTTTAATAGGGATGTATACCATCTCTCCTGTTGTTCAATATATACTCTGAGGAAATATTTCAAGAAGCAGTAGAGTATGTTAAAGCCCGAATTCAAATTAATAGAGAAGTTATCAATAATATCAAATACATGAAATATTTAAAGAAGAAGAAGAAGTAAAGAGACTCTCGCAATGCGTGGCCCTGTGTTATCCTACTAAAAATTGGATCTTAAAGCGTCTGAAGTTAGGGTATGAGATGAGGTTCCAGAATTTCTTCTACGTATCGCTAAGCTGTCATGTTCCCTCTGACGACGATTATAGGCGTCCTTACTTCGTCGCATACTACGAAAGACGTCATATCTAGGACACATAATGCGCCATAGGGAATTTGAGCAGCTCCAGGTAATATTTTAAGGCAAGATTGAAGGTAAAAGGGGCATAGGACGAAAGAAAAAATCTTGGCTACGAAACATCAGAGATTGGACCCACACAAAAGGAAATGAATTAATTCATCAAGCCCAGAACAGAGAGTAATTTGCCATATTGATCGCCAACCTCAACAGAGAAGGCACTTCGTCGCATAGGTCGACGTCAAGAGTTCTGTCCAACGAATTTAACTTTAGATTTTGGAGTTTCATTTCTTAATGTTGATTTAATTGCGTACAATCCAAACTCATTATAATTTCATTTATACAGATAAGGCTTATATTGACCAAACTGTACTGATAAGAGGGTTTTTCGAATTCGATGGTAGTGCGCGACGGGTTTATTAATCACCTTTTAAGTGGTTTTCAGGTATTTATATAATAAGTTTATGGAACTGAACACCAACCAGCATTTAAATACAAGTTCTTGATAAAATTTGTTTGTCTTTATGTATTACGGGAAGTGTTAAGTAGTATTACTCATTTTATTCATTATGTGGCGTCCGTGGGATAATAATAATGAGGCTTCTTCTAGTGTTCCGGTAAAGAAGAAACATTTATCTGTATATGCAAAGCAAATTGTAAAAACTATATACAGTACCTTACTTAAGAGAGGACTTGAGATAACTTCCGCTACGAGTGAAATATGCGATTTGACGAAAATACCTCTGACACCAGAGTAAAAAGAATTACATCAAATCCCATAGAAACAAGAAAAAAACGTAAAGATTCTAGTTCCACCAAATGTATGGAAGAAGCCTATAAGGACTTGATACGTCGAAAAGTCTATACCATGTACGAAGAGCAACGCATACCTACATTAAGAGCTCTGAAGCAACGGCTCAATGTTTACGAAACCCAAATAAGCTGTAGTCTTACCAGCTGATAAAAAATTTTGAAAAGTATGGGCTTTCGATATCTTATAATTGACAAAAGACAAGTAATTATGGAATCTAATAGATTACAAAAATGGCGTTATGAGTATATAACTTCGATAAGAAAATTCCGTTCTGAAAATCGTCCGATAGTTTACCTCGACGAGACATGGTTTGACACATATTCAACACGGCCTAAAGGATTTGCCGATTCCTCCGGTAAATACAAGACAAAAGCTCCGTCAAATAAAGGGAAATGAATAACGATTTTACATGCTGGATCAGAAAATGGTTGGGTTCCAAATGCTGTGTGGCTTTCTGCAAAGAATATTAAAGACTCCGGCGTCGACTACCATGAAGATACAACGGCAGAACTTTTTGAAGAATTGTTCAAAAATAATCTTATGCCAAAGATTCCTCAGAATATCGTGATAGAAACGTAGAATGCATCCTATCACAGTCGCCAACTAAGTAAGGCTTCAAACTCGAACAATACTAAATTGGAAATTCAAAATTACATGGAGATGGATGATATGTATTTTAAAGAATGTTACACCAAACAAGAGCTTTTAGAAGTTTTAAATCCATTTTCTATAAGAAAAGTATATGTTTGTGATACATTGGCAGAGGAAATGGGACATACAGTGCTGCAGCTTTCACCCTATTATTGTATGTTTAATCCCATAGAATATATGTGGCACGAATTGAAGTCTAACGTGAGGTCACAACATATTTCTCCAACGTTAAGTAGTACTGTTGTAGAGTTAATAAGAAAATGTGTCAATGATATTCTTTCAACATTCATATTATGTTCATGTAGATCATAATACAATTGAAGCGATCATAATTAATTTAGTTTAGGATAGCGATAACGAAACAGAACTATGTGTGGAGTGATACTGTCATCAAATCAACAAATGTTACGATTAAAAAAAACGGTTCTTTTCAGAACCACCAATTATTATTATTGTTTGTTTTTCTATAATCTTAGCAATTAACATAGATTTAATTTATTTTAAAACTCATTTTAAAAATTTAATTTCCGGTATATATAAGGCAAAGCAATATATTTTACATCCGTTTTTTTTGGTTTTGTCGTCGTAACTATTGTAAATTTTGTGGATCCTTTGCTTTAATATAGGAGTAAAGTCTAGTCAGTGTTAATTGTCAAAAGACCAACTCTGTCTACCTCGTTTGCTTATCGCTCCGGACCCGTCTTAACAACAGGCCAAGTTAGATAAATTTATTAATATTTACGACCACACTAATTGAAGTCAACCATTTTCTGCTAAAAAAAACTTTACCTCCACAATTAAGAATTGGTGGTAGCACACACCTAACGTCACTTTTATTAACATGCGATAAGTCCTCAACATAGGAAGAGAAAAAAGTGTTTTTAGTTTTAGCACTATGACGCAAAAATGTGACTTTAAAGTCGTTGTCGCTTACTTCAATAATTTTCGCCACATGAAAAACTTTTTTGAAGTTATACTTCTATACGCACGGTCGGCGTTGGAAATTTGTACGGGAGTGAATCGGCAAAATCATTACATATGTAAGATATAGGTAAGAGAGGGACAGAAGATATATTTTCTCTCTCTTCCTCTCTCGAGAATAAAAATGTTCCTTTTGTATTTAATATTATATATATTATATATATATATATATATATATATATATATATATATAATATTGTATATATATATATATACATATAATATTATATATTATAATATAATATGTATTAATATTATTATTTATGTTATATGTTTTGTATTATTTAAAATTAAACGTTTATAATTATTTTAGGCTTTTGTATTTCAAAATAATCACTATTTTACCGAGAACTGTCAATTTTGAAATCCGTTAGTGTCATGTCTAATTGGCAAATCCTTTACGTGTTTGGTTCATACGCTGGTGGATGTGAGTTCGAATCCCAATTATGAATTTCCTTTTTTATTTTTGAAATATTTAAAAACCTCACGTTAATCTTATTAAATATATACTCGTATGTAATATACGAAAAAAACATAAATTTTAAAATAAAATGAAAATTTACAAGATAATCCCAGTTGTTGGTTTTTTATTTTTATCTTCGTAAAGTAAGTTATGTATATTGGCAGTTTTAAAATCTTATGAATATTACATTTTAATTTATATTGTATTATTATATTGAATTATGTTGCAGTGTATTTATTGTATTTTTAATTTTTATATTAATAACAAAATAAACAATGAATTTTACTGCAGAGTATGTGTAAAATTTTTTTTTGCATTCAAATACTTTTATACATATATAAAAATAAAAATATATATTTTCATTAAAATATTGATACAATCCTTCATTTACTATACTCCTATTACAGGTTAAATGTTTATATACAGCAAACGATGCACTATATACCTATATAACTAATTCTTTTTCTCTTTCTGCTCTCTTACCTATAGCATTACATATGTAATGATTGTGCAGATTGACTCCTATATAAATTTTTAACGGCGAACGCGTGTATAGAAGTATAACTTCTACCGGTAGTCCCACTGGACTGCCACACCCGTTTTTTTAATGACGTGATTCGTGATTTTTAATCACGAACTTCCACTAGCACATAAGAATTAATCTTAGGCAAATCCTGATAACGACCAAACTCAAAATGTGTGAATGATTCGGCATCTGAGGAATCAGACACAAATGAATTAGTATCAGTGTCACACTATAATAAAGTTCCTGATACTCAACAACTGAAGTACTCTCTGTTAATTTTCTCTTAGGGCTTTTAGATAGAGCAATTGCTTCCTTTCTTTTCTTCTCATGATCTGTTACAATTTGGCTTTGGCCTTTTCTGCTTCATAGAGATGAAAACCAGGCTCGTTATTTGTCAAATTTTTGCTGCTGCTAGGCTGACATTATTTACGATTTGTATCACTCACCTCTAATATTTCATTCCTATTGGTAACGTTAGGAATCAAAAAATCACTCTCATCGTAGACGTATTGATTAAAGGGCACTATTCTGCATGTTTTAAAATCTGCCTTTATGTTACTGGGGATTATAGATTTAACAAACGCATTCCTCGCTTTGAAAAATTCTTATTGGCTTTTCTGGATTTCTCTTTACCCTATGAGTCCATAGCACTGTTATAGTATGTTTTAAATAAAGCATAAACAGCTACATCCAGTGGCTTCAATGTGTAAATTTAGTATCTCAATGGAGAAGTATGACTTGATACAATGATTGTATCAAGTCATACTTTTGTAAAATTTACAAACCTGTTGAACTTATAATGCAACACATTGTAACCAATACTAATTGTTCCTCCAATAGGAAGGAGGAAAAGAGGTAGACCCCGAAGATCATGGAGGGATGAAGTGGACGAGGCTATGGAAAGACGAGACCTTAGAGATGGAGAATGGCAGAACAGAAAGGACTGGAGACGTTGGCTGAAAGAAGGAAGGCGGCGACAGCTGTAAAAATCCTTGTATAGATAGATAGATGTAACCAATATACCCCGTTCGCCGATTGTAATTTTATTGGCCTATTTTACTTCCGTTGGTGCAAGAATCTTTGATGATTTTTGTACAGTTGTCTTCGATACTTCATCTAAATTGAAAATGCGTGCGCCTGTAGAAAATCCATTAAAACGCTTCAAAACTTCCTCTAAACTTCGAAAAAATGTATACAAATTATATCGATTAAATAATGTAGCCCTGAATAAGTTGCAACGTTCCGATTGGCGGAGTTCGGGATGTCTCTTTCTGAAATCATGAAGCCAGTCAAGTCCAACAGAACTCATTTCTTTCCATTTCTGAGGCATATGAATTTTGTTATACAGACAGAGTTCGTAAGCCAGGTGCCTCACGTCTTTTGTAGACTTTCCGTAACACATTGTGTTACGTAATTTTTAATCAATATTTCTTGTTTATTATTGAATACCCTTCGAGTATCGTAGTGGGGTTTATACATTAACACGTCGTTGGGAGCTTCTTTAGATTTCTTCAGTATCGTGCTAATGTTTGATGTTTAATGCTATTTCTCTCGGCTTCTATTCTAAGGCTAAAGTTACGTTTTATTATCTACAGCACTTTAGCCTCTGAACAATTTGTTAGACTTTTGTTTTGCGGCCGCAAGACAAAGATAACAAAAGATCATAATTGCAGATTAAGTTACAACATTGTGGGCCACCTTGAGATATGTCCCATGGTGGCCCAAAACATTTTTCTCAAGGAGGCTCTTAATACATTATAAACAGCAGTCGTTAATATTGTAAAACAACGTGCAAAATCAAAACAGAAAATTACAGCAGTAGATAATAGAAGGTCTTCTTGGTCAATTAAAACAATAACATTTTAAAAATATCACATCTGGAATATTTTATAACTACTTAAAGTATTTAGTATAAAAAAATTCTTTTGAAAACAAACAACACGTGTAAAAAAACTGTCGGGATGCGTGTACGTACCTAAACAACAAGAGAACGACTGACCGTTAACGGCGAATACTCTGTAGATCGAAGAACATTTTTAGCGCGTAATTTGAAAATTGTTGCGACTCTATCATGGTCCACGCGTCTCAAGTTGGCTCATTCTCCCCTAAATATTATATCTTATGCCAATCTGACAAATTTGTTTTTATATCTTTTTTGCTCGTTAAGTGACATGCTCTTTCTTAACACGTACTTTATAAAAAAAATATCATAACTTTACTTTCTTAGTAATTCTTGAAGTTTTTATCTTTTTATGAAATTTTGGATCTTTCTGCTCCGTTTCTTGTTTTAATAGTATTTTTAAAGTTTTAATTTTGTTTAGATAATAATGAGAGCCTAACACACTGTTTAAGGTACTGACAACATTGATTATATATATATATATATATATATATATATATATATATATATATATATATATATATATATATATATATATAAAATGAATGAAATTGATTGGCAACTACAAAATATATTTGCACCGCAATAATTTCGAATTCAACAATCAGTGGAAAGTGTTTATTATATTTAGTTATTTAATAAATTATTAAAATAATTTTAAATAAAAACATATTAAAATAAAATTGTATGAACTCCATCCAACTATTCATCCATCTTACCCGGTGCTGCCAGGCATTTGGTGCAACTGAATATAAGGAACATGACTACGGCTCAGCAGGAAAGATCCTTCATCAAGAGATAGTTAACAAACTGGTACTTATACAAACCAACCATCTCCTACATTATCAATACGTCACTAATAGTATGCTTCTAAATGACAACTATAAACTATGCAGGGAGTACATTGTAGTCAAAGACTAATCGGGGGTGTCAGAATAGACTAGATCTTATAATAGTTAATAAAGTAACTATATAAAGCACACTCATTGATGTAGCGATACCTAACAACAATAATCGACGTGTTAAATATAACGATTAGATCTTCAAGTTCAAAAATCTGGAAATTCAAATATGGAGACAATGGGGAAGGATTAAACTAACACTCAAGATCCAGCCAAATACCGCCCAATTACTTGTCTTTTAATTTTGTACAAATTTGTTACATCCTGTGTAGCCAAGCGTATCTACCAACACTGTGCTCTAAACAATAGCATAGTGCCTCAATAGAAAGGATGCGCTAACGGTCCCATGGGCTGCAAAGAACAACTTATAATCGACTCAGTCATTTCTAATCAGGCGTACACCAAAAAAGGAACCCATTTACTGCCTTCATAGACTACAAGAAGACCTTTGATTCAGTACCGCATGAATGGCTTATAGATATATTGAAAATATATAAAGACGATGATAGTATAGTGACCTTTTTAAAGCATATAGTGACGGAGTAGAAGACTAAAATTCATCCTCTTATACCCGGTGAAAACAACATCGAAACTGAAGGTATCCCAATTAACCGGGTTCTTTTTCAGGGGGATGCGTTAAGTCCACTTTGGTGCTGTTTAGCGATGAACCCACTATCTCAGCTACTGAACTTCACTGACTCAGGTTTTATCATAAAAAATAACAACACTGTTGTGGCGAAGCTTAATCATCTGCTGTATATGGATGATTTGAAATTAATGACTTCTAGTCTAAACCACCTGGATTAGATGCTGAAAACTGTGGAAATATTCTCAAATAATATCAGTATGCACTTTGGACTAGACAAGTGCCGTATTCTAAATATAGTCAGAGAAAAGATTCAGCCCGGAGGTTTCGATATGCAAGATGGCCAAAACATCAAGGCAATGGGTGAAAATGATATACACAAATATTTTGGAATAACGCAAGCTTGGAAAATTAACCATAAACAAATGAAGACCGAACTAACTTTGGTTTTATGTGAAGAGTAAGACAGCTAAATCGGTCATATCTTAATAGTTAAAATCTGTTTAAGGCATTAAATTCGTACGCCTGTTCCGCGTTGTTACTCATTTGGTATTATGAAGTGGTCAAAAACAGATATAGAAAGTGATTAGCGGAAAGTAAGAACACTTCTCACAAAGGCGCAAAAACACCATCCACGCAGTGTAGTAGTGAGAACAACATTACCGCGGTATCAACGGGAAAGAGGACTTATGGACAAAAGTGAGCAAATGGATAAACAGGTTGCTGATTTAATAACCTATTTTCGGACGCAGGCTAAGACATCTACTTTACATCGAGCAATTTGCGCAGTAGATGACACAACATCGCTCAAACTGAAGGAACAAGAAATGCGCATAAACCATGCGCAATAATATATCGACAATACAACGTCGAACTATTAGTTGACATTAAGAAAGGGGTTTCCTGAGATAGAGTGTTTTTTACTTGCCATTCAGGATCAGGTTATTCCAACAAAAAATTAATGAAATATATGGTCAAAGACCCTAGGTCCAAAACGACATATGTCGATATGGATGTTAAGCTCAAGAAATCATCTAACATCTTACGCAGGGCTGCCTGGCGTTTGTCGGAACTAATTACAAAAAACGCCATACCTGACAAAATGCTTGAAAACGACAACTATAAACTTTACTGGGACCGCACTGTGTTCAGAAACCAATTAGTGGCACATAATAGATCGGATCTCATACTAGTTAATAAACTTACGAGATAGACAACACTAATAGATGTGGAGATACCTAACAATACCAACCTGCGTGTTAAATACAACGAAAAAATCTACAAGTACAGAGATCTGGAAATACAAATAAGCAGACAATGGGGAATGGAAAGTACTCATAAGGCCCTGATCCACAGGCGAGTAAAACCGCTGTTTTGTGGCTCGTCGGTAAAGCTCGCCAGTGTATCACTTCAATACCGCAGTTTTATATACCGACGAGCCTGGCTTCTGGCTCGTCAGTTTGTTTTATTTTTTACTTGGCTCGTCATTTAAAACCGCGCGTGTATCACTACTGGCGAGCAAAACCGGTAGTTTTCAAATGAAAAGATCAGTTTTTAATCATGGATATGCGAACTCTCAGCCACGACTTTTTATTAGAATTTATATATTGTTTACGAGACTGTGTTTGTTTATGGAAATGTACTTCGCCAGAATACAAAAACAAAACAACTCGACTTACCGCATATGTCAAACTTTTAAATGCCCAACGTGTAGGGTGTCTCCACTTTTTTTTGTAATTTCGTAGTATGCTATAGCGAGGTAACATAAAACTTCACTTTCAGTTGAACACGACATGTTAGCTGTGGACGGTTGACAATGACCGTTTTGCTCGCTAGTCGATCAGCACCAACGAGCTGCGAGTAAAACCGTCGTTCTTAAAACCGCGGTATTATGGCTCGCACGTCGATCACCCACTATATGATACCTATTATTCTCTCTACTACGGAGTTATTCCGAAGAGTCTCTTAAAGATCATAGAACAGCTGGGTTTTAATGAACATCTCTATAAGACCATGCAAAAAAAACAGTACTGCTCTCAACATCTAGATGCGTAAGACAATTTTTGGGAGATACTTTGACGTACCAAGTCACCTAGGACTCGATAACACGAAAAGTGTCCCACAAGAGCCTAATTCTTTTGATACCGTAGGTATCTGGGATGAAGTTTCCTCTTAGAGAGAGTTTGAGCCGTATGGCTAAATCTGGAGACTAGTGACTTTATTAGTGGTTCTTATTGTATGTTTAGTATGTTCTCTAATCGAGCTGAGTGTATTTTGATGTATTTTATACTTATATTTCCATTAACTGATTTGTGATGAATAAAATAATGATAAAATTATAAATCTCTTGTAGTGTTTAATAATAAATTGTATCAAATCTTTCGAAAGATTTCCACACAATTCTATTACTATTAATTATAAATTAACCTACTTTAAAACTTTGTATATCAGAAATAAATTACTTTAGTACTGTAAGGCAAAACTATGTAATAATAATTAATCACGATCCTTTAAAAGCTAACTTCGTGAAAGTATTTATCTTGTCTTATTTCTATTAACTTGCCAGTAGTTATTTCTTAAACTTTAAAAGATGTTAGCTTAAAAGTTACAAACTATGAAATTCTTTACTATTTATCTTTACATATATATATATATATATATATATATATATATATATATATATATATATATATATATATATATATATAAGCAAAAAAATCGACTCAAAAGTAAAATAACACCAATATTTATAAAGTACGTTAAGAACATAACAAAGATAACTTAATATTGTATGTGAGAAAACATGTTATGAATGAAAGTGATTATGTAATCAATATAAAAGTCTTCTTCTTTTTTGTATGTAGGCTTTGTATGTTTCTTCTTCAATATTAGCCTAATTATTTAAATTATCGCACCATCTTTTTCTTGGTCTGCCAATACTTCTTCGTCCATTTGACGACTTATCTCGTGCTATTCATACTGTCCTATCCTCTGCCACCCTACTAATGTGTTCGTTCCACTCCTGTTTCTGTTTTGTCACCCATCCATTTATGTCTTCTATATTGCATGCTCTTCTTCTTATGTTTTCGCTTCTCTCCCAATCCAACAGACTTTTCCCTGATATTTGTCGGAGTATTTTCATCTTTGTTGTTTCTAGTAGTCGTCTCGTTTTAGATGTATCAGGTCTTGTCTCTGCCGTATATGTTAATATGGGTCTAATTGCTGCTTTTTAGATTCTTGTTTTTGTGTCTTGTCTTAGGTATTTGTTCTTCCAGATTGTGCCATTAAGAGATCCCACCGCTTTATGTTCTTTTAAGCTTTGTTGTTGTACTTTTTTTTCAATATCTTTGTAACTAGTTATTCTATTCCCAGATATCTAAACCTTGCCTTCTGCTTTATTATTTTTACATCAATTTCGATTTTACATCGTAGTGGGTATTTAGATGTTGTCATACATTTGGTTTTTTCTGCTGATATTATCATATTGTCTTTCTTGGCTGTTGTATTGAAGAAATGTGTTAATATTTGGAGCTCGTCTTCTGTCTCGGTGATTAATGCGGCGTCGTCTGCATAATATAATATTTGGATTTCTTTGTTCCCCATTCTGTAATAATAACCTTTACGTACTGATTGTACTATTTCGTCTATTCTTGTATTAAAGAGAAGTAGGCTTAACGAGTCACACTGTCTGACTCCGATTTGTACTGGTATACACTGTGTTAGTTTTCCATTTATCTTTGCCTGTATTCGATTATGTAAGTAGATGTTTTCGGTGGTTTGTATAATATTGATTGATATGTTTCTTTTATACAGTAGGTGTAAGACGTCTTCGACTTACACATCTCGGATGCGATCGATAGCCTTTGTCAGGTCTATAAAACGTAGATATGCTGGTTTATTCTACTCGATGACCTTTTCTGTGATTTGACTTAGTACAAATACAGCGTCTACGTAGGATCTTCCGAATCTGAATCCTTGTTGTTCCTCGAGAAAAATTATACGAGAATGGTCTAAAAATGGAGTAAGACCTATTGATAGGAAATAACCAACTACAGTAGAACTATACGGGGCTCAATGGGAATCTCTGTATCTTTTCAATGTTTTGTTATATCGAAAGTGGGAAAGTTTCGATGAAGTACGTCAGTTCAACAAGTGGTGTGGTGTGGTTCAAAATCACACATTACAGGTGTGTTGCAAGAACTCTTTAGCAGACTTTCTGGAGGACATTTTGAAGTCAAAAGAACACTGGCCAGAGTTCGAGACAGATTTTACTGAATCAATTATCACCGAGATGTAGAAGATTGGAAAAAGTCTACGAATTTGCTCGTGAAAGTTTGAAGCTTCAAAGTGGTAAAGCCAATGCCAGGCTCGATATGCATGCTACTGGTACAACTTTTAAACGAGGTGACAGTATTGTTATACAATTCCACACGTAAGAAAGGACTTTGTCCAAAACTTCAACGCAACTGGGAAGGCCCGTACACCGTCCTGCAGAAAATAAACGACCGCATCCAGTTTTCAGCAAGAAGTAAACCCAAGGTAGTTCTTGTCAAGAGACAAGCTCCGTACCATGGAACTGATCCACCCTGTTGGCTTAAATCGATCCCTGATAATCCAGTAATTCGCGGCGACTATCAATAAAAGAGGAGGCAGTGATAGGACAATTACGTCAAGTTTATTTCATATAAAAGAAATAGAAGAAGTAATGAAGAAGTCTAGAATTTTCGAGTCATTGAAATGTCATTGAAAATTCTTGACATGTCTAGTAAAATTTGGAAGGTCAAAAAAAAAAAAAAATATATATGTATATATATATATATATATATATATATATATATATATA
Source organism: Diabrotica undecimpunctata (assembly GCF_040954645.1). Taxonomy (NCBI): domain Eukaryota; kingdom Metazoa; phylum Arthropoda; class Insecta; order Coleoptera; family Chrysomelidae; genus Diabrotica; species Diabrotica undecimpunctata. The sequence continues at coordinate 34,829,329 of NC_092808.1, read as the reverse complement.
TATATATATATATATATAGATGTTGCTAAGAGTTGTTAAGAGATGTTGTTAAGAGTTGTAATTGAGATTTTGAAGTTTAAAGTTGTTGTCAGTCTGTTATAGTATTGTAAACGACTTTAAATAAAGTTATTTTAAAGAAGTTTATCTGTATTTTAATATTTCTTTAGAATCTATAACGTTTTATAAGAAAAAATCATTTTTTGCTTTTTAAGATTGTTTAAAAAATAAAGCAAAATGAGTTTTAGAACCCTAGAAATATATTTATATGTGTAAGATTTTTTCAGGTTTTTTTCTTGTTTGACTGGGGTAATTATTTTTAGTTTCTAAGATATAAAATAACTATCTGACGCATCTATAAACGGATTTGGAATATATCTACTTTTTCCTGTTAATTATTGCTTTGATCAGTTTAGTAAAAGTTATTAATAATGAAATTTTTTTTCTTTGTTTCAGGTACGTACCGCTTTTTTGGAAACGCCTTGTTGATTAAAGTGTAAGTTTTATTTTAAAGTATAGTATAAAGAAAATTAAACTGACATACCAGTTCGAATTATTTATATATTTTTATTTAAATGTTAAAGAAATGTTACGATCTTAGAATTATATCTTAATAACCATCTCTTCATTACAAATAAACGGTCTTACTTAGTTTTTTAAACTCGACTATTAATCCGGCCAATTTAGACAAAAATACTGGTAAAATAACAAAAATTCCTGAAGTCAAATATTGGTGGAAAGCTGGAGTTTACCAGTACAAATAAAGTTTTAAAAATCCCCATCGATCGTATGTGTGCTACAAAAGTTGTTCGAGGTCAAACATGGGTTATAAGGTCAAAACTTGAGGTTTTTTTGATTTTTCTCGAAAACAATAAGTTTTATAAAAAAAACCTCAAACCAAAATTGTAGATCTTAAAATTCTCTACAAAAATGGTTATTATAATTTTTTTCCTAAGTCTTACCATTCCTGAGAGGTGATTTAATCGTATTTAATAGTCAATACTGACGTTGATCATACAAACGCTATTTACATTATTGATGAAGGATACCTACTACATCACGTTGTGTGGGATCGAGAAGAAACCTTTAGTGTTATTTTTGATAAATATGTTCAGTATCTACGCAGACATTATGGGCTTACAGTGACGGTAGTATTTGACGGCTACAGTGACACGACAAAGAATATTAAAGCTGCAGAACAACGTCGTCGAACTACAAAAACATCATCGGGTTCCGAGATTATTTTTGATAAATTTATGTTGATGATAATTGTTGAAAATGTTGATTTTTTAGTACTACTTACGGCAAGGACTCTAATGGATAAAATTGTTTATTTTCTGAAACTTGGAAAGGCTCAACAGCGAAGAGAAATATATTCTCCAAAAAGTTTATCTGCTTATCCCAAATGCCAGAACTATATTTTATTTTTACATGCGATAACCGGCTGCGACACCTCTTCAGCAATGTACAGAAAGGGCAAAACGTCAGTACTTAAATTATTAAAAAAAAATAAGATTTGACTGACTGCGCTAAAGTATTTTCAGAAATTGATTCCACATCTCAAATAATAATTACGGAAGGAATTCGCTTTCTTCTTGCGGTTTACGGAGCTATAAAAAATTACTTGCATTGTTAAATACCGATACTTAACTTTTGTAAAAAATACGCGAAACAAGAAACAAGTACAACTATCATGTCTTCCTTCAACATTGGCATCTGCCCTTCAACACTTATATCAAGTATACTATCAAGTTCAAACTTGGCTAGGCAATGGATAGATAATACCTTGGCACTTGGCTTGGATAGATAATACTCTGGAACCGATTAAAACTTTACTCCTACCTGTAAGAAGAAGAAATCGAAGAAGAAATGATTGTTGAAGTAAATTTTCAAGAGTATGAATCTGATTAAAAAATTCTAGAGAAATCAAAACAATAGAAACCAAATGGTCAATAGCAATATCAATAATCAATATCAATAATAAGGTAATATCTAGAACTTAAAGAGTATTGTCCCCTTAAATTATCCTAAAATGGTCATGACAGTTAGTGGAGTAGACCTACAGGGAAACTACGGTAAAAAAGACGCGCCGAATACATCACCTCACAGGTGGCGTGGAAATGTGTACATATCATGTATGTGTCTATTGGAATCGCGATATCTCAGGAATGGTAACATTTTTGTACAGAATTTTAAGATCTACAACTTTGGTTGGAGGTTTTTTTTTGATAAAACTTACCGTTTTCGAGAAAAATCGAAAAACGTCAAATTTTGACCTTTGGCCCCGAATAACTTCTGTAGCACACATACACACTTTATTTGTACTGGTAAACCACAGCTCTCCACCAATATTTGAATTTCTGGGAATTTTTGTTATTTTAAATGTCTTAGTGACCGGAGTATATTCTCGTGAACTAGAGACATCGATGTTCAGAAAGCCTAAAGTTCAGAACCGGACTTTGTTATAATAGATTATAAAAATCATATACTTCGTATTAGAAAACTGTAAAGCTTATCTTATAATTGAATTTTAGTTCAGCAAAACACAAACTGTGTCTACATTTAATAATACTCGGTTAATAATTATATTCCCGCTTCATTGTTATATTGAAAGGGAGTTTTTTTAAATAAAATACCAATATACTATTCTGCAGCTGTTTTATAGTCATGTAGTTTTTTCCAAATCGTAAACTAATAATTAAAACTCCCAGAGGTAGTGAAATATAAAACCAATTAAAATTTTGAGTAACTTTAAACCATGGAAACCTAGCAGTAAAGAAAATCACTGCTGGAAAAACTTATGTTTTCATTAAAAGTAAAATGTATTCCAGGGCACTACAAAAAGCTTTGAAGAAAAGATATGTTTAAAAATTATATGTAAATGCTAACAGGGGTGTTCCAAGGAGGCATTTCTTGATGTTCGATGTTTATTGGTGATATGTTGTTAGTTGAAAATAGTTTAAGTAAATTAGAATAAATACTGGACCAGTAAAAATATGATATTGAATAAAGATTTAAAATTTAGTAGGAAAAAAAGATATGCTCTAAAAATTTTATTTGGCAGCTGACGTACTGTTCGAAAAGCTGACGTGCATTGATGTTGAAATGTTATATGTATATTGGATCTACATTCCAGATTAATATAGAAATATGTTAAGAAATGCACGGTGCAATTATTATTATATATATAAGCCACGTGGTTCTTATCTCAGAAGCCTGGGATAAGAACTGCGTTATGTTAAATTGCGTTTATATATTGAGTAGTAGAGAGGATGGTAGGTCTGGGTACTTTCCATTATCTTCTTAATTTGATTCCCTGTTTTGGCGATACTCTTCTTGTATTCACTATGCAGACTATTGTCGTTAGTTATCGCCACATCAAATTAGTGTTGTTTGTTATGTTAGTGCGTTAGTCTATTGTCATTCTAAAGTGTATTGTCAAGACAGACGTCTTTATATTAAGAGAGATGGTTTTGAGGAATAACAGTTTTTTAGCTATCTCTTGTCATGTCATGTCGTTTCTGATTTAGTCATATGGCTCTCAGGGAGAAAATTCACTCATTCCAGATACCTACGATATCAAAAGGATTCGGTTTTTTTTGGCTAGTTTCCGTATTACCTCGCCGTAGGTGACCTTGTATGCTGGAGTATCTTCCAAACATTTTCGTACACATCTCGACGTCGAGAGTAGTACAGATTTCTACGTGGTCTTATAGAGATGTTTATTCAGACCCAGCTTTTTTATGTTTTCTTGAAGGTTCTCCAGAAGTGGAAAGTATAATAGGTATCGTCTGAGTACTTTCCATTTTCCATTGTCTCCTTATTTGTATTTAAAGATCTCTGTACTTGGAAATTCTTTTGTTGTATTTAACACGCAGATTATTATTGTTCGGTATTACCACATCTATTAGTGTTGTCTGTCTAGTAAATTTATTAATTAGTTTGAGATCTGGTCTATTATGTGCCACTGGTTGGTCTGTGAGCACAGTGCGATCTCAGAAAAGCTTGGAGTTGTCGTTTTCAAGCATTTTCTCAGGGACATTTTGATAATAAGGCGATAATTTATAATAAGTCTATTGAACGCTTTCTATGTCGCCCATCCTTCTTTGTGTCTAGCTGAGAGGTTCTCGGAGGGCATCATCCAATTATTACTGTTGTCACTTTGATCTTTACGAAACTTAGTCTAGTCTTTAAGACTGGCTCAGTCATATCTTCGGTAGTATGCATAAAAGTATGCATAAAACTTTGCTTGGATTTAAGGCATTGGTGGACGGGTTGTAGCTATAGCGAAGATGTGCATATGAGGTGGATGCTTTATGTTTTTTCTTTCGAGTTTGACTTCGAGTTTGAGTTCGATTGACTTGCCAGTCAATTAGGACAACTTGGTCGCATATTGATTGGGCGGTTTCAGACAGACCGCGATAATGCGTCAAGTTTTATTTAGAGCTGTATCTATCTGATCGGTGGGGCATGATCGTACCATACTGGGCAATCATATTCCGCTGCGAAGTAACATAGAGCCATAGCACTAGTTTTTGTGTCCAGGCTTATGCTCAATCTGCCAAAGAGAGTCCACTTCCACGAAATCTGGAATTTTCTTGTTGCCTCCTTGTTTTTTAGATGAAAGGCGCAGGCTTGTTTTTTGGTTGAATTTGGTTTTAGGTGATTGTGTCTATGATTTATGATTTATTTTTACTTCGTCTTGTGTACGCTGGACAATAATATCTAGGAACGAGAGAATGTTGTTTTTTTTTCATTCTACTAATAATTGTTATTTTATACTGATTTTAAAAATCTGTATCTATCTGCGTCTATCTGTATCTATCTGATTCTATCTGCGTTATTTTTAGGATTCTTAGATACATAATCATCTACAAAGAATTTGAGGCAAGGAATATTGAATGGTGTACCTTATAGGAAGCCTTCAATAATATATCTTCCATATTCCAATCTTTTTCTGCAGTACTAGTGTTTAGATTGATTGAGGTGTGTGTGTTTTTACTTTATTTATTTATCAATTTATAAAAAAAATATCAAGAGCAACCAAATTATTTATTTATATCATGTGTGTTATTTTCTGGCTCTACATTTTTAATAATACTTTCTTGGTTTATTTGTAAGGGATTAACAAATCCCTTTGGTACTGTCCAAACGTTTCGGCCAGTAGCGATTTTCAATCAACGTTCTGTTGGTATAATGTGTAAAGTAAATTAGTAATCATAAAGTGTTCATTGAAAATGGCAATTCACCGGAAAATTTGAACAATTCTAAAGTGTTTTAGTAATACTATATTAAAAAAATCAATGAAATTCACATAAATTATTACACACATACACACACACACACACACATGTGTACTAAATAATTTTTTTTATATATCTTGAAGCATGTTTAAAAATTTCCTTAAATTATTCCACCTAGAAAATTACTTTCACGCCACCTATGATATATACTTTGCTAGAAATCTTAAAAATAACCAATAAGCAACGAGCGATTGGTCATTCTTTTTTTTTAACAACGAAATAGTTCGCCATATGTTCCCTGCTCTTATTATCTTTCATTTGTTAAATAGAAACTTTTCCTCTTAACTAAGAATTTAGTTTCTATTCTCGAGTCACCCAGCCTACTTTCTAAGATATGCGGAGATGTTGGTTTTCTATAAAATAATCTTTCCTGGCGAGAGAAAGTAGTAAGGACAGAAATAAGACCACACCAGACTTGTCAATTAAGTATCATTTTCGCGTGGCACTTTTCGGCCAATACACCCACTCTTTTTTATCCCTAGCTTGTCTAAGTATCAGAAATCGAGTTCATATATATAAGGAGTTTCTTGAACCATATTATATTTAATATAAAATTAGTATTTCTTGGGTTTAGGTTCAATTCGTAATATTATATTTGGAACTAGATTTTATTGCGCCATGAAACCAACGTTTCAGCAGGTAACCCTTCCCTTTGTCAAGATTGCTAAAACAGAAATTTTCGTGTTAAAATGGGTAGTAGTGTTCATGGCAAATGAATTTATCTAAAGGTCGGTACACATATACGAGCCAAACGGTATGCATACGGTATGCGAACGCTATATTCGTTAATGTGTACGGCAGAAAAAACCGCTTGCGTACTGTTTCATTGTGACTCGTCGCGAACCAAATTGTTGCGGTTTATTCCACGACTTCAAAGGAAGCTCGTCTTTCAGTTTGGACGGCGCTTACTAGACGCAGCGAACATTTTTATTGTCTCATCAAATCGATATTGTGTGAATGACGTGTTCCTTCCTAGAGAGACGTGAGAAAACAGTAAACTGATTATTGTACATATTTTTATTTTTGTTAAACAAGCAAAAACAGAAACATAAATCAGTACCCAAATTATAAATAAAATGAATCATTTCGCACAAGTGTGTTCGTTGTTGGTTTGTCGCTTTCCATGGATCGAGATAAGTATGCGATCAGTACGTTGTAGAATATTTTTCAAGGATCTGTACGCGTACGGTATGTATACCGTTTGGCTCGCATATGTGTACCCACCTTAACAAGAATATACCACTTTCACCAATATTGCACACTTCTGAATGTTTTATCTCCTATTTAGGCGTAATAAATAATCAATATAAGCAGAATTAATGTCAAATTTGCAATGATCTTTATAAACAATAGGTTACTGACTATACTCTACATGTTGAGTTCAAATAATTAAATCTTGTCCCTTCAGAAAAGAGCGGTTTAAATTGCCAAGTCAATTGCGTGCAGTAGATCGTGTTCTGTGCAAGCTTTTTCTAGCCTATGACAACTAAGAAGGTGTGGTAAATCTTGTACCTCCCCACATTCTCACAGCTTATCGGTGCGGACAAGAATCCTCCAGGCAGAATAAGGAAGATAACTACCAGAAGGAAGTTCCTCTTGAGGATTCAGCTGGCAAGGATCAGCTTCCTTTTTTTTGGCATGACAAATTTTCTGGTATCTCTTACAAATGTGTTGGTTTGGTCAGTTTTTCCTCGATTTGAGTCGTCATATAATGGGCTGGTATTCGTGGAGTGAATCTTGCGAATCTAGACTTTGTTTCTTTCGTTGTCTGGCTACTTATTTTCGAATATTAGATAGGGTGATAGCTACGATAGGGTACAGCTTATGTATGGTTGTGATTTTTAATGTAAACGTAAACTTATAACTAAATCTACATGTCAAGTCTGTGTTGATATCACCCATAGGAACGATGTGCGCCCCATTTTTAGCTGACCAGCTTGCGGAAAATATTATTTCTGGTCCTCAGTTTGCCTTTTAGTTTTTTACAATGTTCTGTAAATGACAGCGTGCGATATAAACTATCTCCAAGGTATTAATAGGAAATACAAAGTTCCACTATTGAATTTTGAGTTGTGTGAAAGCGTCTCTGTTACGGAAATTGAAGGAGCACACCTGAGTTTTTCCGAAGTCTGGCTTAAAATGATTCGTGGTGTATTTTTATACACTTTAGATTTTTCTCCACTTCAGCAACAAAAGTTTTTGATTGTGCAACAATAGATGTAACGTCTACATATATGAAAGTCCTAGTATCAACCGGTATGGGATGATTGTTTGTGTATATGTAATACAATGTAGGTGCCATTATGCTACTCCAAGCGAGACCGTTCTTCTGCGTTCTCCATCTGCTATTCTTACCATTGAATGACACTAAAAATCTTCTGTTCTGTAGGCATATGACGATAATACAAGTGAGTTTATTATCTAAGGGGATGTTATATGGTTTTTGGAGAAATATCCTCTATTTTAAGAGGCATCTTTATCTTGTTAGACATATTCTCTAAATACAAATATCAGGTGTTTCTAATGCAGGAAACACATAGATGAGTAAATTTCGCCAAACTTAGGGTTTTTGGTATTAAGCCGATCGCTGAAAACCACATGGTAAATATGGAAGTGCTATCTTTGCCCGCAAAGAAACAAAGAAAAACTCCAAGTGCTACTAACAATGGCTTCTCCGGATGATAGACAGCTGTATTCAAACTATACAGAAATTTAAAGTCTGGATACAAGCGTAAGTTGTTGCCTTGCTTAAACTCCAACGACCACAAAAGCTACCAGCCAATATCTTTATTTTGTCAGCTATTTAAAATATTTTTGCGCATAATCCTTAATATAATTTTACCGATAATAGAAGAAAAACTCAAATTAATAGACCAAAGCAGCTATAGACACAGAAGATTAACTCAAGTAAAGTTTTTTTATCTCTAGATATACCCGCAATATTTATAGACATAATTGGAATACTTAATCCAGAAAAGACCAATTTGACAAAATCATATAGAACAGGTGATTGAACAATTAGGCGATAGAAATACCGAGAAGAAATTAGGACAAAAGCTAGATCAATGGATACATGCATATGAGTAAAATATGTCTATATGTATATGTTTATATATATATATATATATATATATATATATATATATATATATATATATATATATATTAGAGATATATTTTACTCATATGCATGTATCCATTGATCTAGGCTGTTGTCCTAATTTCTTGTCGGTATTTCTTAATAACACCATAATTACTTAATAGTTTTATGAAATCTTCTTTGTAAATAATATTTACTAATATATCATTGTCGCAAGCCGAGATTTATTATAGAGTAACAATATACCATTCACAATCTTCGGAGACAAAATGGCGACCGTTCACAAACAGGTCTTACCATAAAACATAATCCACACGATAGAGCTAAATGAAAATTTCGACAAAACCGCTCGGCATATAACCTAAATGGAAAATATATGTAAAGATGTTTATAGATAGGCTATAAAAAAACATATTTGCATACACGATAGACCGTAACGTAATACCTGCAGGTACCTTAACCTGAATTTTCGCCCTAAAAATCGCATGAATAAATTTTTTGATAATCTGATCCCGAATTCAGAACGCTCGCCGATGGATTATACGGATTGTATATATTGTTACCAAAGTTTTTATAGTATATAAAAATTCATATATAAACATAAAAACTTAGGATACTTCGGCGAAACAAAAGCGAAAATATGTTTGTAGTATAAACTATTGTTCTTGACAGTTTTTTTTTTCATTTAGTAAAGTAAGAAGTATTATGCTCGGGTATTTTGTGTATGTATTTATTTGTCGTATAGCATTTCATGCACACAATAAACTATCTTAGAATTGCCATATAAAAAAGTAAAAATATAATAAAAGGTAACACAAAATTGGACAGACAAGGTCTTCATATTCTTATATTCTTATAAACAGAAATCCAGCTTAGTTAAATAATAAATTACATCATTTGTAGCCAACAAGAAATGCTCGTGATTTACTTCGAAAGTCATATGTTATAAGGTAATAATAATTATTGTAAATCATAAATCGTAGAATCAAGGAAATCTTAGTTTTTCTTATAAATCCAAGTAAGATAGTCTTTTTCAATATATGTTTTTAATCCATAGCTATGATCCCGAGTATCCTCGGGACAGCACAGGTAGCATATTTTCCTCACTCTTTCTTACCGTGTATTGTTTATTGTAATTTGGGAGTTTTTCTTGCTGTTCTTACTAATTATCATTATTTATGTCTTCTTATAATTTAGTTTTACTGTATAATTTGTTGTAGAAACCTATTTCTTCAACATTATCCGTCATTCTTTGGAGTCCCTGCGCACTAATTGCCAGTGGGTAGTCGTCTGCTTATCTACTATTGTTTTTACGTTACTATAATGCCATCTTCTGATTTGCCCAGGACTTCTGTAAAAATGTTTTAAAGTACAGTACCTGGCCAAATTATTAGGCCAATTATAAAAAATTTGCATTAAAATTAGTATTAAAAATTGATTAAAATTAATAGTTTTTATCAACAAGAATGTTATTATTTTTACGCATAGCAACATTTAATATAGTATGGTAACATTATTGTACTATTTTAACGATGGTAACACCGCCCTATCAACCATTTCTAAACAGCATTACGTCCTGTCAACTAGTGTGTATTTTATAACCTCAAATTCTGTCTGTGAACATTTGAATTCTAAACGGTTCTGACCTGAAATTTTATTGCAGGGGTGAGTGATTCATCCTTTTTTATTATTATTTTTTAGATTATAAACATATGCAGTGAAGTTATTGGTATAATTAATTATTAGGCATTAATTATAAATTTTTAGATGGGAAAAAACGCTGATCTGTCACCAAAACTAGTAGGCCAGGTATTTGGACTCCTAAAAGCTGGACAAATGTCTCAAAATGAAATAGCAGCAATGGTAATAGTAGGAGTATCAAGAAGTTCTGTAAGAAATATAAAACAAAAAATTGCGTCTGGAGTCAGTTTGGATCCAAAGTAAGTAAACAGAAAGAAACCACTGCGAATGCTTTCCCAGGAGATAAGAGAAGAAGGAATTTGTGTTTCAGAAAGAACAGTTCGTCGGAGACTTGTCGAAAACAAACTGGTAGCTAGGAGACTAGCTCGAAAGCCAAAACTTACTCCGGCTATAATAAAGAAACGTTTCGAATGGGCACAATAATACAAAAACTGGACAGTGGAAGACTGGAAAAAGGTTAACTAAAACAATGCAATAGGAAATAAAACAACATATATTTAGATAAATTATAAAAAAATTTAAATGTTTAAAATGTAATATTTATGAGAAATTCAATGTCCTTCGCCATGTTAAGTTGAATTTGCTTAATTTGCTGTGAAGTTGGATGAAAGATTGTGACTCCTTTTTAACCCTTTTTTAGAAGGTTCATCTTTAGGTGAACCCTTGGACCCTCTAGTAACTCCCAACCGTCTTCGGCTGATTGAAGTTGGATCCACTGTTATATTGGCCTTGTATCCAAATCACATTGCCGAGGAACTTCCTGCCATATTTAAAAAACTTTCCAAATTTGTTGTTTTAATAGGGGATAATCTTTCGTGCAATAATTTTAACGAGGATGAGTCAGTTCCACATGTAACATTTTTATCTTGTAGCGTATTAATAAAATATGCAAAAAAAAAAAATTCTTGTTATTCACTGTCTCATTTTTGTTTAAAATAATATATTCTCTAACAATATTTTCAACAATGTTATCAATGCTATTATTATTATAATATTCTGTAATACTTTTACTGGATCCTGAAACCCGCTACAGAATGAGAAAGGTTGAACTTTTTCGTCAAAAGCTCATTCAGCTACGTCTTATCGATGTTCAGGATTAGTAGCTGGAACGTTGCAAGAATATAAATACTAAAAAGTTTGCAATTGCAGCTTGATGCTTGTAAAAATCACCCAAACTTTCATTTTCTCAGTTGCAAAAATCCTGTTGCTTTATCGACTTTGTAAAGCACACTATTATTTTGGTTAATAGGAACTTCGTACACATTTTTAGATAATTTAATTATGTCTTCCTGTTGTAAATATTTAATTCTTTTTAATTGGCTTTTAAAGAGTAAACTTTGTAGCTGCATCTCTACTGTTTGCAAAATTTCGAAGCCGTCTTCTATAATATTCTTCTAAGGCAGTACAGCTAAAATCTATTAAAGCTATATCATTACATGCTTTGTTTCTATGTAAAACTATGTCTTTAAAAAGCCTTACTGTTATTTCACTAAAATTGTTGGTTTGGTGGCCATGTGCTGATACGTCCCCATAAGCGAAGCACCAATCTTCCTTTCTTTTCGCTTCCCTTCTGTAATATCTGTAATAAATATTTGGGAAAATTCATTCCACCGATGGCATTTGGATCTATCCTTTGAGCAGTTGGTATGCTGCAGCATAATCTTCAATTGTTTGACCTTTGGTAATAATAACTGCCAAAGGTACTGCCTCTGATCCACAAGAGGTTAACATAAACGAAACTGAATAGTTTAATGCATCACAAGAAGCTGTGGTATCTGTAAAAACAACATCTTTTGCAAATGGAAGATTATATGCTCGTTGCATAATAATTGTTACAACAATGATGGCAAACTGGTTTTCATTATATTTTACTAAAACTCCTTCTGCTTCATAAACCTTAATTTTTTATTTCATTTTCTCAAAAAAAAAGGTCAGTAATTTTAGAGACTTTTACCGAGACTCTCTGTACCTACAAAACTCCAGTTCCATCGCAGGTCCCAAATTTTCAGTTCACCATATATTATGCCAATGCTACAATGAAAGATATTTTTAATTAATTTCTAAATTTGCTACAAGTTTACTTTCAAAGTCAATTTTAAATTCTAATTTGGACTCATGATAAACTAGAGACTATTTAATCCCCATTCCATTATCAAAATAAGAAAAATATTTTTCTTTTTTATCAGCGGATGGACGAAGGTATGAAAGGCTTTCAGCTGATTCCAAATTATGATTATGCTCGGCAACTGTACTTATAATAACGTCCTTAAATAAATAGGTTCTGATTATTTCCCATTATGTATGGAGTATAGTTATAGTATATCTCAGTAAATAACGACCGTATACAAAAAGAATTATATAAAAGTTATTTAACGGTTGTTTTTATTACAAAAAATAAATGAGTAACGAAAAACAATTAAATTTTTTTAAATACCAATCTGCCCTTTCATTAGGTAGTAAACATGGCGAAGTATTAAACATTTGAAAAATTTTATAATTGATTTAAATATATTTTGTTTTATTTCGTATTGCATTGTTTTAGTTATCTTTATCATACATTACAAATATTTTAAAATTAGTCTTCTTCTAACTGATTTTAATAAAAAGTACGTGATTAACACCTCGTCGCCTATTGGTTGAAACATGGCCGCTAGGGTGGAGCGAAAAAATCGATATTTTTTTTTGACATGTAATGGCTGCGAAAAGTTGACCCTACCTATAATATAATTGCTTCTAAAATTTCAGTCTTCTTCATAAAGTACCTATCCGTTCCGATGTTGGCGATCATCACGGCTATCTTTACTTTGTTCTTTTGTAAAATTTCAGTAGAAAATAAAAATATCTTCATGGCTCTACCGCGCATCAAAAAAAGAAAAAATCAAGAAAAATCAATTTTATTTATTTTTTACTTTTAAAAAATAAAAGATGCAGCTTTTATCGATGGTAATTATTTTTTATTATTTTAGTTAAAAACAATGTCATTAGAGTTCTATCTGTCACCCAAGTAAAAATATGAGTAATATTTTTGGAAATAAAATAGATCAAAAATCAGTACCAGTCAGCAAATGAGATTATTTATTCCCAATTTAGCACGGATTTCGGATCAATTTGGCATATCAGACCTGCCCGCAGCAGCACTTGCATTTGCACTACTGCAAAATCTGGGAGTTATTTCGAAAAATGACACCTCTTCCGTTATTAACCGAAGTAAGCTCCGAAGAGAACGTCAAAAACACCGTTCTGCTCTGCAAAGTGAATTCGAATCATCCACTGCAGAGATAAGAGGATTATACTTCGATGGCAGAAAAGATAAAACTCTGTGCCAAGAAAAGGTTGGAGATAAACTTCATCGCAAGATAAAAACCGAAGAACACATCTCGTTACTTGAAGAACCAGGTTCTAAATATCTAAATCATATTACTCCAACGTCAGGTACAGGAAGACATATTGCTACATCTGTATTAAATTTTTTTGAAAAATCCGGTATTGGCACAGGTAATCTTTTAGTAGTAGGCTGCGACGGTACAGCAGTCAACACTGGGAGGAAGAATGGGGTTTTACGGTTTTTAGAGACACAACTGAAACGTCCTCTGCAGTTGTCAATTTATCTGTTACACATGAATGAATTGCCCCTCCGGCATATCTTTCAATATCTCGATGGATCTTCCATTCAGGACCTTGTGAATACTCTGGCACTATAGGTAAACTATTGGAGTCTTACAAATATTTGCCAGTAGTCCATTTTGTTCCTATTCATACCACTCTAATACAATTAGATGCTGCAGTTATAAGGGACCTTAGCAGTGATCAAAAGTACTTATACGAAATTTGTCATTCGGTTTCTATTGGAAAGTGCTCGATAGATTTAGCAACTCGTAATCCGGGTAAATGATCACATGCACCATGGGTTATAAAGGCAAATCGTATATTGCGTGTTTACGTCGGAAGTGAAAATCTGTCTTTGGTTTTAAGACATTTGGCTGAATTTGTGGTAAAAGTGTATGCGTCAGTGTGGTTTAATATTAAAACAAAGCCATCGTGTAGTGAAGGAGCAAGGCACGTCTTTAGAATGATATTAATTGTCACGCTACCTGAGCAACGAGTTAAAAGCCGTCATTGATCCTGTTATCAAAAGTAATTCGTATTTTTGTCATCCTGAGAACCTTCTACTAGCAATGCTTTCTGATGATCGTCCTGCCATAAGACAACTTGCCTTACGTAGAATGTTGAAGTCGCGCACAAAAATACCTACTTTGGACACGAATTTCGGAGAATTTCCAATTCCTGATTTAAATTTCAATGCTAGTGAATATTATGAAGTTATTGATTGGCAAAATTGCTCTATTACAATTTCACCCATTCTATGTGCTACAACTGATGAGGATATTAGAAAATGTATTAATGGTGAGGAAATTTTTCCAACAAATTTTCTGTCATTTCCTTGTCATACTTAAGCAGTAGAAAGATGTATGAAGGTTGTAACAGAAGCTTCCAATTCAGTCCTCGGATATGACTCCAGAGATGGATTTATTCGGGTAAGGATTCATTCAAGAACCATATTACCTTGATTTAACACTAAGGCGCAATACAGTGCATACATTTTTTAGAGGTTTAAAGACAAGTAGCAGTTTAACTTCCATTTAATAGTCAAGGATATAATATTTAGTTGAACTTTTTTTTTAACAACCTGTTTATTTAGTAAATGGTTTGTTTTCTATATTAAAAGTATTTACAAAATAAGAGATTTTTATTGTTTTCGTTATTAAAAGTTTTTATAAAATAAGAGATTTGTATTTTCTTGGTAAAAAGCCTAATTTTAGCTTCCGCGCCATTTCATTAGAAAAAAAATTATATTATTATTTTTTGTTTCACCCTGTAGAACACTGAAGATAAAATAGTAGAAAAAAATAAAAAAAACATGGTACTCCTCTATGCAGTAAGCAACTTTTCCGCGCTATTACATTTCGAATAAAAATAAAAAAATTCTTCATGTTTCATTCCACCCTAATGGCCGCGTGCCGCAAAGGACCAATAGAAAAGTCCTAGGTGCTAAATACATATACGGAATGTTTAGATGCGCTCAGGACTGAATAGCATTTCTTTCTGATTTTCAGCCTTTGTCGTATCCTGGGGATATCTTTACGAATCCTGCCATTGTAAACATGCCATGGCTTTCCACATCTTTATGCCCTTGAATGTTTCTTATCGTTTTTCTTCCTTTAAGCTTTAGTTCTCCCACCCCAGAAGAAAAAACTGCCCTACCATTTATCAGAGTCTTCATGACCTTATACCGGCAATCATTCGGTTGCACGAGCCTCATCAGCTATCTAGCTCTGGTATTAGAATATATATCAATATATAATATATTACCAGTAAATAATGATAATGTAGCAATTATTTTGTGCATAAGAAACCTAAGCTACTCTCCCTATCTATCATACTTCATATAAGTTCATATATTCGTAGATATACTTTTTAAAATTATTCTTTCTAGTAACTAATATATTCAGCTACTCCTCTCTATGACATAATCAATCGGAACTAATTAAATTAGCGAACAAAAACAACCTGTGTATATTGGCCAAAGTTGATTGAAAAAGTCTATCAAGCGCTTGCTGCAAAATTAATGAGAAACCTGTCGTCAAAATCTCTATTAGATTTTACTGTAACAACTTCAGGGCTCGAACGTATTTGATGTTAACTAAAAATCGATACTTCATTGGATCTTTTCTTATACTGATTTCTTGGGAAAACGTCTCGCGTTTTTTTTTCTTTATTTTTAGTTTTTAAGTTTCCTTTGTATTCTCTAGAATTTAATAAAATTACCTTTTAATAAAATTATAATATATAATATTATATTCCTCTATTAAAGCTCACTAACCTAATTATGCTGGTAAGCCAATCAAATTATTTTGGACAATTCCTTCTTGTAAAGTTTGTAAAACCGGTTACACGTTTTTATATCTAGAACTGAATTTACTATAAAATTTATTCAAACTAAAACTAATAATTAATCAACCAATTTGTGCATATTATGATTCTGAAGCTCTTTTATTGTGGCATTTTATTTTCATAATTAATATACTTGGGCATCCATCAAAATATTTGCAAGATTTTAAATTTGTTATGTTAATTAAAATTCAAATTACAACATAACCATTAATTAGATATTAAATTATTATATTATAGAGCCAAAATAATATTTTCTAATGGGCAGAATATACATTTGCTTTTTAAACGGGAAAACTTTGTTTTAACGTTAATTTTACTAATTAATGAATATCCTTTGTCAAATATAAACAAGGAATTGTACAGACTAGGGAAAATTAAACATGTATAATCATGGAAAATCTAAAAGAAACGATTCGAGGAATATAATTATTGCTTAAACGTATGCTTAAATACTCAATCGGGAACATCTTAAACTTTTTTAAACGCCAGTTTTTAGGAAAAATCTGAGTGTCCGGTTAATTTTGCACCCCAGTGAAGTTTGCGATCTAATACAAAAGTTGTAGTTGACCCTGAAGCTACATGGCAGATACTTCAAACTACACTGTAATATAAACAATTGTCAGTGGAAGTACATTGGATTTTGAACCTTCCAACCATACCTTAGATTCCCTTCGTGGCAAAAACGTTCGTGTCATTGAATGATCGCTCAGGCGCTGAACAATGAGCCTTCCGACTGCATCTCCTGATCTTGAAGTCCCACTCTATTGGCAAATTGACTTGGACGATCCACCATCTCCAAAAACGGGCCTGAAACCCAGTTTATAAAGATGAAAGGGTTCCAAAAAAGGCAAGTCAGTGCTTCTTCTGCTTTCATACAGTCCCCTTAGATTTTAGAAGTTTGTCCTGCTCGGGCTCTGCTGGCTTATCTGGGATTAGTTGAAATTCCATCTACGACCCTGTATCTTACTTGTAAAAAGGCAGATCTGGCAGGCATGGTATCAACATTAATGGAGAGAAGCTCACTCATTTGAGATTCGCATATCACATCGTCCTTATAACCGATCGTATGAATGACGCAATAATAATGTTGGAAAAATTATATCACGCTTCCTTGGAGGTCAAACTACAGATTAATATAAACAAGATGCAAATAATGACTAATCTGATGCTAAATCGAAATATAAATTAAACTATTTATTTAAATCGGACCTACACGTATGCCTCAAAGGAAAAATCGTTGACGACTGTGTGTTACCTGTACTCACTTATGAAGCGAAAACCTTTACAAAAAAGGTAGGGAATACGATTCGCATGATTCAGAGGGCTATGGAGCGCCAGATGTTGGGTGACTCTTTGAGAAACTTAATCCCAAACGAAGAAATAGGTCGTAGAACAAACACAACAGACGCTATCGAAAAAATCGCGTCGCTTAAGTGGAATTGGGCAGGACAGATCGCCATATTATCAAGCAATTGATAGACAAAACGTATTGTCGAGTGAAGACCAAGACAAGAAGAATTATGGACCAGAGGACGTCCACCAACCAGTTGGACTGACGGCCTGAAGCGTGTTAGCGGTAACTGGATGCAAGGCGTACAAGACAGAGACAGATGGAAAGAGCTGAGCGGGACCTATATCTAACTTTGGACATATACAGGTTGATTATGATGATAATGATGATAGGCGACAAACGTCACAACACCCTAAAAAACTATGCTCATATTTTGTCAAAATATTCGTCAGATACCTACTTTCCGACGAAAAATAAATTTCCTCTCCTCTCTACCAAATTGTGCTAACTTCAGCCAGCAGCGAACTCCTCGACGAATATACTGACATCTCACAGGAACTCCACTGTTTATCTTTAGTAGTAAAACAGCTCACGAGCTTTGAACAGGGACAACGAGTAATCGGTTTAAAATGGTTTCCTGTTTCCATTGTAGAAGTATACCAATCCATAGGAAGATAAGAGACACAGCTGCCCTTAACGCATTGCCTACACAAAATAATTATAAACTATTAAACAAAAACAAATCTCAAAAAAACCTTTCGATAAGCAATAAGTCTTGTCTGCTCTTCATATCTCATCCGTAGGACATTAGGTAACAGATATATACCCACGCAATAAAGAAAACAATGGATCACCATTATACATTGGTTCCTGCTCAATTTATTAGACTTACCATAAAAATTTCAGTTTTTTTGATTTCATTCGCACTGAAAGTATGTTCACTTGGATACTAAGGTGCTGAATGGGTTGCATACCTATTGGGTACATGGTTACGTAGAAAATGTTATAAATTTTGCTTAGAATTCTCAAAAATTTACAGATGACAGTGGAGTATGCTCAAATTGTGAAGTCACTAATTGTTTTACATTTTGAATTTTTTACTTAAAACATATATTTGTGGTCAGTTTATTTAAAATTTGCACTAGCAAGTATTGAGGTAAGTAATTAATCATAAAACAAGACGATTAATCTTGGACTAAAATTTTTAGACCGGTAAATCTAAAGATCTTTGTGTTGAGAAAATCTCGTCCATTACTGCTCTATTAGAGAATACAGCACTTAGTCAAAGAGAGATAGCACGAAAATGTGATGTATCCCAGTCGTCAGTAAGAAGATTGAATCAAAAACTCAAAGAGAAACTACCTGTGAAGTCAGTTCGGATGGGCCGGTGCGGCGTGGCAAAAAATCTTCAGTCACCCCCAGGGCGCAACGAATTTAAAAACAATTAGCTGTAACACACAGAAGGGTCACCCATAGAGATTTAAGAAATAAGTTGGAAGAAGAAGGATGCTCAGTATCGGTGGCCACCGTATGCCGACATTTGTATGGCATGGGCTTCAAATCAAATATCGCAGGCCTGTTAAGAAGCCAAAACTAACACCACAAAAAACTCTTTGTTTGGTCCAAGATCCATAAAGACTGGTCTATTGATGATTGCCGTAAGGTAAATTATTATTAGAAATCATTTTATTTTCAAACATTATAATTGTTATTCACATTCACAGGTTTACTTCAGCGATGAAGCCACATTCTAAATTATGGATGACAAGACAAATTTTGTCTGACGATGTCCAGGGGAGAAATATAAAAAGGGTTGAGTAATTAATACAATTAACCTCAGTAATGATACGGTCGATAATTAGTAGCAAAGGTATGGGACGTTTTTATGTCATAGGAGGAACCATGGGACAAAACCAATTTAAAAAAGTTTTGCAGACAAGATTGGTTCCACAAGTGAACGAATGGTTTGATAACAGCCATAAGATATATTTTTTTAACACCTGTGCGGTGTTTTTATACTGCTATCAGGTCAAAAATGACCAATTATCAGTTATTTTCTGACCTAACTTAATAAACAGCAAATACTTAAATCTAAGGGCTTACCCTATGGCTTACTCTTATTGTATCTATCAACTAATGCACTACAACTAACATGCAATAACTTCACAGCACTATACTCTGCTTTTTACACTAAACTGTTACACATTTTTACACCAACTCAAATGGTTTTGTCCTTATGAGTCTTCTCTTTAGTTCAGTGTTGTCAAGAAGCTGGATTACCTCGACATTCACATGACTATGCAGCCTCTGTTCGTGACTTGCTGCCGTTCTCTTGATTATTTCGATCACAGTTTCCATACCCAGGTCCTGGTGGAGGTTGCTGTTACGGATATACCAAGGAGCATCAACAATGGTTCTCAGTACTTTATTTTGAAATCTCTGGATAATATGTAGTGTAGCGAGATTAAATAAAACGAGCGGTTTGAATTTATATAAATATATTTATTTATAAGTTTACAGTTTGGTACTTTCTTATCAACTGACCTAAACTCATAACATCGTTACATATATATACTAAAGTTACTATGTTCGAGAACATTCTGGCGTAGTCCCACCTTTAATTCGCCTACGTGACCGGTTGTTCTCTCTCACACTCGATGCATCGCGAAGGTTCTAGAAGGGTTTTAGAGATGCAATGCAACCGTTACATGGGCCATGCCGAAAGCATGTTCGTAACAGTAGATTACTAGCTTTGGTACAGCCCCAGAGTTGGCACCCATATACCCATACTGGCCTCAGTACTTACTTGTAGATGGATAATTTATTTTGAATTGATAATGTTGAATTTTTTCCAATCAGCCAATACAATTTCTTATACCTAATATCAAGCTCCCCTCTTTTGTTTTTAACATGGACTTTCCAGCGCAGCTTCACGTCTAGGGTGATGCCCAAGTATTTTGCTGATGTTGCATAAGGAATTCGGGTATCATTTATTCTAACTGGGAAATTTTCTATTTTTTTATTTGTAAAGTTAATGTGTGCAGATGTAGTCTCATTTAATTTTATTCGCCATTTTCTGGTCCAGTTATGTATTTTATTTACTGATAGTTGCAACTTATCAGTCGCTTCTTCACTAGTGTCTCCTATCGCTAGTATGGCTGTATCATCCGCAAAGGTGGAAAGTGTTTTGTTTTAGCTCTGGAATGTCACACGTATATAATAGGTACAGGACCGGACCTAAGATATTCCCTTGTGGTACGCCAGCTTTGATCTCCCTTAAGTCGGTGTACACTTCTTCTTGTTTTACTCTGAAATATCTATTCGCAATGTATGATTTCAAGATTTCTGGATTCTGTTTAGGCATGAACGTTCTTAGTTTATAGTTTAAACCGTCATGCCAGACTTTATCAAACGCCTGTGCTACATCCAAGAAATAAGATATTTATTCAGGATGGAGCACCTTGCCATACGGTTAAAAGTATTAAAAATTTTTTGTTAGAACAAGAAATTCCACTCTTACCATCGCCCGGCAACTCACCAGACATGAACCCCATAGAAAATGTCTGGGAGTACCTAAAAAGAGAGTTGATTTTAAATAATTACCAACAAGGTTCAGTTGATAGAAAGAATCATTTTCAATTGCAATCATAGCAAAAATTTAAAAGAAATCGCAGAAAAATGCATAAACAGCATGCCTAGGACAGTGGCTGCTTAAAGCCAAGAGTGGCAAAAAACAAAATATTAATGTTATAGTAAAATATTTTAATAATTTACGTTGTTTTTGATCAATAAATATGCAAAACGGTTACTACATACTATCACTTGTGTTATGTTTCTTATTTATAGCTAACATAGTTATAATTATAATTGGTTATAAAATATAAAACTAGAATTTGTTAAGTGTCCTTTCCATTAATCCTTTTATTGTTTAAAATTTTTTTGTGGATTCACGATTTACGTGTGCGTGCCATAGTTTCAATATCATTTCAAGATTGACAAGATATAATACTCAACTAACTATAATACTAACACTTTGTTTTAAATTTACGGGAATTTCCGAAAACTTCAGTGTAAAGCCAAGTTTGTTTAAAGTTATCTAACACTGTCCGACTTTCCGTTCATTTAAAAAAAAAGGGGGGGCTCAGAAGAAAGTAGCAACATTGATTAAACGAAAAAAAAACGTAGTTTAAAGTATGGCAACTATGTTAAATTTAATATTACTAAAATAAAAGTAACTGCCTTAAGCTAACTTTGTGAAAGGAATATATACAGCCGGAAAAAAATAAATCGAGAAATACTTCATTTGAAAAAGGTGCGTTTTTTGTGTCATGTTTTAAAAGTAAGTATACATAGAGAGCTCACGTTCCCGTGTATTAGGTTAAACTCTTTAAAGTCATATTAAAAAGTATGAGGATGTTGAGAAAACTAAACAGCAACTTTTATAAATTCATGAGTTTTATAGAAAACTAACTCAAAATTTAACTGTACTTAAACATCGACTTTATTCGTAGTCTGTGTAACCCAATAACAAAGTTTGCAAAGATTGTTTTTACTTTTCAGAAGTTAACTCGTTTTAAAAAAAAACTTACAATGAAGTAAAAACTACTGATGTGTAATGGTATATAGTGCAGTCATTGAAGCGAAAAATACGGTCTTACCTCCGAATTTTTTTACTGTGAACCGATTTGCATGAAATTTTGGAATTAGTCTCATCGTACCCTTAACTTCAAAAGTGAAAATGATCTGAACTTTGCCTATTATTTTTAAGGGGTGTGAACAACCCCTTAATGGAAAAATTGACATTGAGCCATTTTATCGCTAGAAAACATGTCTAATAGTAAGTGGTGAAATTGTAAAGTGTTTTCTAACACAATTACCTCATATTAAAATCATTTTCAACCCCTTGAAAATCTTACAACCCTTGCAAACAACCCCTAAATTGAAAAAATCACAAAAAATACTTTTTTTGATAAAATGAAAAGGATTTAAATATTATTCCACACTCTCGAAACTGATTATCATATTCTTAAGCTTTTCTACCCTTAAAACTGTCCCTAAATTAAAACAGTAAATATATATGATTACATATTTAAAAATAATTTAATTTAGAGTAAAAAATTGCCATTTATTGAATAAAATATTTACAAATTATATAAAATTGTACTATTATTATTAAAATATAATATTATTATTCATGACTCAATGTCGGAGACGCTGTCACATTCAACATCTTCTGGCTGAAGTGAAAAGCTATTTTGGCAGTTATCTCCACTGCACGTTCCACAGGTACTATTACAAAACAGACCAACTCTTCTGCATTTGCAAGACGCTCCACATCCGTTTTTGCAGTTGCAAAAAATCATTTTCAGGAGTTCTTGTGGTGCGGGTGGATCTACAGACTTCAGTGGATTTAATAAACCGTCATTCATGACCCACCCCCAATCCGTTGGATGAATGCCTACGTTTCCAAAATATATGACCCATACTATATATATACACATTACAATAGTTTTGTATCTCCTGTCTTAGCTCCTGACTTAAAAATCAAAATGGCATTCTGTATGAAACCCATCTCCCCATTATGTACGATAACCAACCTACTTCCTTTTGAAATGTTTTTGAACAATCCTTTGCCACTGTCATCTGTCCAGCTATTTGGCGTAGTGTGTCCTGCATGTACATAGGTTTCATTAACATATATAATTGACTTACCTTCGCTTCTCTAATATTTAATTTTGTCCAAATATTTAATGCGTAGAGCACGAATATCATTCCGTTCAATTAATAAACGTCGATTATCTTTCGTTTTCTTCCATTTAAATCCCAAATCTTTCACAATTCTGTAAAGAGATCTCACACTTCCAGTCCACTCGTACACCTATTCAAGCCTTTTCTGGAAAAGCTTCAATGATACATGACAACGTTCAGTCTCATGAAAAACGATTAATGGTATTTCTAATGAACTGTTTGTCATACTCTCTCAAGTCTGTCACAGTTGCTTTTCTTTTAGCAAGTGTTGTAGCTGGAAATTTTAGTATATTATTTGACTCTGCGTTTGTTAACTTACTCGCTTGTTGAATGATCCTTTCTACTGTACGTAAAGATTTTCCCGTAGCTTCACTCACACGTTATTTAATACTGTTTCGATTATTTTCAGGAAGCAGTAGTTGCATATATTTAAATACATTGTAAACTATTCCTTTGGATTCTGGCGTCAATCTGATCTGTTTACTCGTACTACACTTAACCATCTCCATTCTACAAAATAGTCCTAATACGCGTGGTAGCACCTTTATTGTTGAGACTTGACAACATAATGAGACTTAATTACGAACTCATTTGAAATCCAGTGACTATGAAATTATTCTTATCAGTTCTTTGTATGGCCTTAACGAGTCGTTAAGGAGTTATTAATAATGACTTTATAATTACGGTTTTAAGGTTACTGATACCAAATTAGAAATTCACTTTTACCAAACTTTATAAAGTATCAATTATTAAGGATGGTATTATAACAAACAAAAAGTTTTGTATCTATAAAACAATCTGTGTACAATTAAACTCCATTTATTATTTTAAGTGAGTAATAATTTTGTAATTGGTGCGATTTCAAATAATTTAATTTGTTTAATATTGCAACGCCACTGCATGTGTCTGATCATAGATATTCTATTGTCTGCGCGATTAACTATTTCGTGGAAGGGCTCGCCATTCGATTTGAAATAAGGTGTATTAATAATGGTTTTTCCTACCAATCCAATCGACTCATTTAAAAATTTTTTATATCACGAAATATTGTGCAATAAATCTACAATGAAATATAAAAACACAAAGTAATAGTGATATAATAGCCTATTTTCTATTTGACTCTTTTTTAGAATACTTGTTCGGTTTTTTCAATTTTACATCGCCATACACACGTCAATTTCTGCTTTTAATAAAATTCTTTTCATAATGTTACACAGGTAAAAGCATCACGCAGCAAAATAATTTTAAAAATTCTTTAACAACAGAATTTTGGAATCGAGCCAGAAATTGTTAGGGCTCAGGAATCCCTTTGGAATTTTTGAGTAGATACCTGTTTTCATTCAAGTGGATGCGATATTTTAAACGAAAAATAATAATAGCGGAAAATCTCGGGTTTTAAGATTAGATTATCAAGTAATTAATTCATACTTTTATGCGGAATTTCTAATTGAACGTCTAAAAGTCAAAAGTTAAAGAAAAAACTGGAAATACAGCAAATAATTTAGCACAAAGGAACGGTTCATTTATAGTGAACATTTTTCAATAATATTGATCTTTACATAAAATATAAATTAACTGAGAACTGATTAATATTTTCAACATAGAATATTGGGGAAATATAAACGTAAAATGAATCTCGGTATACAAATAAAAATTTCAAACCAGACCGTTCATTAAGGAACTCTTAAACTTTTTAAAATAACTGTTTAAGACCTATATCATATAGTCTAAGAACAAATAAATAACAAACTTAGATTTATATGTAGTCATAAACTATAATGTTATACGTCGTTGTGAACGAAAGAGTAAATGTAGAAGATGAAACGGACGAAATGAGGGGTCCTCCAGGGATGCGTGCTCTTCCTTTTTTTAATGTATATTCAGGATATATTTTCGATATGGCTTTACACTCATCACATATTTACCTTCAATCTAGCTAAGTAGATACCAATCTAAATATATACCAATAACTATACATACAAAAGACGTATGAGGTAGATATATTAAAATTGTATGACATATAACAAGTGCCTGAAACAAATGAGAAGCGTTAAAAAGCCCTATAGAAGATGCCGTTGTATGACCTAGTATTTTTTCCGACAGGGTGGTAAAGTGATAATTTTTTTTCATTTTACTTTCAACCATTTAAAAAACAAAGAAATATAACGTTTTGCTTGTTTTTCCAAAATCAGATTTTCTGCTCTTTGACTATAAGATGCACATTACACATTGTTATTTTATGATTTAATACTTGCATCAAAAAATTTGTGTCAGTGAAACAACCAAAATCATGAGACGTCCCTGGAGATCGGTTACTCGAATTTCATAACATACAAATATTATCTGTTTGAATTTACCGACGGACGAAATATCGATGGAGTCGACTTTACCACTGCTCATTTTTTCAAAATTCCCTGAAATTTTTCAATTATCATTTTTTTGAGATTTTCCTCTTAGAAATGTACTGCGAACAACATAATTATATCGTGATAGGAAGCATAGCTTATTCCTATATAACAAAAAAAAATACGACTTTGAGAAAGTTAACTTTTATAAATTTTACTCCGCACTTACTCTATATATATATATATATATATATATATATATATATATATATATATATATATATATATATATATATTTGATTTTGATCGCTGGCCCTACACTAGCAAGTGGGTCTCATCAGAAAATAGCACTTTTCTCCAATCTTCTGCACTCCAATGAGCGTATTCTTTTGTCCAATTTAGTCTTTTTTTCATCATAGGCGCTGTCAGAAGTTTCTTCTGCGGTCTCACGGTTCTTCTCCCTCCTTTTAAGAGACGTCTGCGTACCTTTGAGTCGTAAATTTTTATTCCAGCCTTTTCTAATTCTTGCTGGAGGTCATAACTTGTTTTTGTGGGATGAAGTTTGCTATCGCGCCAAAGAAAGACTTCATCTCGAGGAGTGGTCTTCCGTTTTCTTCCACATTTTCCTTTCCGCTGCACTTCAACTGACCCTGTTTCCTTTTTTTGTTTAATTATTTTGTTTACTGCACCCAAACTTACACAACACTCCTTTGCAACGTCCCTCTGAGTCATTGGTGTATGCTTACTAAGTGTTATGATCCTTTCTCTTTTGCTACACTTGCACATAATTCTGAGATACAAACAAAATATAATAATGATATAAAGCACAAAGTACGTGTTTTGAACAATATACTAATAATGTTTTGAGGTTATGTTGTTTTTTTGACAAAACAGTTGACAGAATAGGCACAGCAGATGTGCCAACGTATGGAAACTGAATTTCGATCTCTGTTCACATTAATTCGCACAATACTGTAAAACTGATCAAAAATAAAATAAAATTTTATTTTAAAAATGCCATGAGATGATAAATATTCAAGACCCTGTATAGGTTAAAAATTTATAAATATAATGTTTTATTTGTAATAAGTGTTTTTGGAGAACAGTGGATTTAAAACAGTGAATAGTTTCTAAGAACATTTGTATAGAAAAACAATTCGGGATTATTTAGAAAGTAAGAAAGTATTGTTTAAAATTTTACAAATAATTATACATGGTTTTATAGCAGATCAGAATTCAAAACTAATCTTAGATATATAATGGGTTGTATATTATTTTCTTCGAAGATAATGCTATGAATTGATGTTATCATATCCTGTTAATTGGGGGAAAAACCAATTACAGTAAACACGCTTGATTTCTTGAAAATTAAAATTAGGTAAATTTGAAGGTTGATACTGGGATGATTTTGTATAAATGAATGTTGATTAGCTAGAAAGTACTAGGGGAGGAGAAGAGGACAGTCGACTTGAAAATTGAACCAGGAGATTTGAATATTGTGTTTTTAAGATCGAGAACGAGAAGTCCACTTTAAGAACAGTGTGTGAAATCATTATTGTGTTTTTAACAGTACAAGAAGTCCAGTTTGAGAATAGTGTGTGAAAAAGAAGTATTTGTGTGTGAATTTAAGTTGGTGAGCAAAATAGTTGTATACGAATCGAGAACCAGGTCGAGAATCTCAAACTCCTTCTGTCCTTCTAAAGAGACTTCTAAATCTGTAAGAAAAGGAAAAAAGTTATATAAAGTTTGTACCATATAACCATTAGAAGCGCGAGACGCAATTTGCGGAAAGAGTCCCATTATTGTTATTGTGAAACGAGTCGGAGGTGTTTTTTTTTAATTTGGAGGGAAACTGTACGAGTGCTGTTTTTTGTGTAACAGTTTTGGAGGGAGGAAGCAGAGCCACAAATGTTTTGGAGAATTGGACAGTATTTCGGGAACACAAAACGGAGACTGTCAGTATCCGTTGGGAGACGTCGCAGAAAGAAGATAAAAAGGTCAGTCAATTTGTTTGTGAAATGAGCGTTGTATGTACACCATATATTTTATTTAAACTCATATCATAAAGCAATTGATAAAAAAGAATTGAGTTCATAAGTCAGAAAATTTACATATAATAAATTTTTTTTGTTTTTAAGAAAGGTAATGAGAACAAGTTTGCAGTAAATTAAATAAATTGGTTTTAAAGGGGAAATAACAGAATTAAGTTTTCTTTTGCTCTGAGGAATAGATAATTCAGTGTATACAATTTTTATGTTGATAGTTATATGGTATTGAAATAAATGATGATGGTTTTAAAAGGTAATAAATTGTGTTATAATATTTATTTCCTTTTTCTATCCCAAAGAAAGCCAGCATCCAGGAAATACTAGAAGCCACGAATTGAAAGTAAAATAAATTTTGTTGTGTACACGTCTCAACAATTGAAGTGGATATTTTATTTTTTGTTTATAAGGTCAAATAGAAAAATGATGTGATATAAATAAAGATTTATTTTTACTTCGTATTTTCATATAGAAGAACCGAAAGAAAGAAATTCTTTAAGAAAAAAAAATAGAAAATAAACAAAAATTGTAAAATTAACAACCTAAAATTTCTATTCCTGCTCAATTTCTAATATCCCGAAAATAAAAATTAAGTGTGTGTGGGTCCACCTTTGTGTCGTCTTAGTACTCTAACTCTATTTGGAAGACTTATTATTAAATTATTGATGAACAACTGCTGCGGTATACGTTCCCAAATCGCGCGTAATGTATTGGCCAACTGATCTAAAGTTTGGGGCGGTTAAAGGAGCCTGTTTTGTTGCCTAGACATTTGCTTTTTTATTATCATTATTTATGATAATAAAAAAGCAAAAGAGCTCAAAATTTATAATTCTATTGCTCCACGGTTTTATGCTCTGCCAAAAATACATAAACCAACTTTATCTATGAGACCAATTGTTTCATCTTTATGCCCTCCTAATGGACCAATAGCACAGCTCCTCACTGACATCTTAACTAATGCTTATAATTTAAACAACAATTTTTACATTAAAGATTCATTTGATTTTAGTTCTTTCATTAATAATTTCCAATTACCACAAAATTATGTTTTAGTTAGTTTTGATGTAACATCTCTTTTTACTAATTTGCCTTTAGATTTAATCATAAGTAGTGTTGAAAAACATTGGAATGAGATTTCACAATACACTAATATTGACTTATTACATTTCAAAACACTTATCAACTTTGTTTTTGATTCTAATATTTTTATATTTAATGGTGTATTTTATAAACAAATTTTTGGTAGTCCTATGGGATCTAGTCTTTCACCCATTCTAAGTAGCTATGTCATGGATGATGTTATCAGTGATTGTATCAGTAATTGCACTTTTTTCATTCCTTTTATTAAGAGATATGTAGATGATTTAGTTTTGGCACTTCCTAAACACAAAATTCATGAAACAGTCAACATTTTCAACAGTGATAATCAACATATACAATTTACAGTTGAGGAAGAGGTAGATAATTCTCTACCATTCCTTGACATGAGAATTGTAAGAAATACAGACAATATGTTGAAAACCAGATGGTTCAGAAAACCCATATGTAGTAATAGATTTATAAGCTATTACTCTCACCATCCAAATAAGATGAAAATGAACCTTATAACAGGATTAAAAGAACGTGTTTTAAAACTTTCTCATCCAGATTATCTACAAGAAGATCTTCAATTATTAAAAAATATTCTAATTGAAAACTCTTATCCTCCAGATATGCTACATAGGATGCTTTTTTTCTAATATTGGTAATATAAATAATTTAACACCATTTTTTGCTCAATCTCAAAACATTGTATCTAACAATCAGAACATCTATTATCATTCACTACCTTTTATACCATCATTAACACCTAAATTAATACAAACACTAAAAGTTATTGACAATATAAAAATAGCAACAAAGAACATCAAAACTATTTCATCTTTATATTCTAAAACTAAATATCCTATAGACAAATTTGAAAAAACGAATTTAGTATACAGCATTAGTTGTACTCAGTGTGAGGCTGAATATGTTGGTGAGACCGGAAGAAATCTTTCAAATCGCATTATTTCTCACAAAAGTGATTGCAGAATTAAAAAACCATCTTGTGCTTTGGCAGAGCATGTAATCGATAAAGACCATATTATGGATTTTGATAACATTAAAATTTTATGTAGTAAAAGTAATAAATTTAAAAGGACTTTTTTGGAAATGGTTTGTATTAGCAAAAGTGATAATAGTTTAAACAAAAGATCAGAAATTCAAAATTTAAGCAAAATTTATAATTATATTCTTTCTTTATGATTTATATATAAAACTTGTAAAATGTCATATTTAATTCTCCATATATCTGTTACATTCTTTCAGACATCTGTCAACGGTGAATAAATCTTCCTCTTTTTGTTACTAAACAAAAAAGAATGTTTAAACGAAATTTTAGTTTTGGCAATATAATTGTCAAAAATAAAAATTTTATGTTGGCATTTATGACATTGAGGCTATTTGTAATTGGTTGCTATTTAAACTTATTTATAAATTCAATTATTTTTGTATTAAATAAAAAAATGTTTTCAAAATTATAAAAATTTTCGGAGAAACATTTATTGGATTAAAACATTTTTGTATTAAATATTTTGAAGATGTATTAGCAGTAATTTTTACTTACTAAACTAATTTTTATTTGGTAAGTTAACAAAAATTGTTTTTTCTTTTTAGTTCAACCTTGTAAGTATTTTGTCTTTTTTAGCTTGATTGTCTTGATAATATCTGATATCTTGATAATAATTGTAAACACAATTGAAAGCTCGAGAATAAAAAAATAGTTAACCAATAGCCCTTTTATTGACTCCAACCCATCCAAAACAGTTATATATTTGTTCCAAACGAGTCACAAGTACTTCTTTTTTCTTATATATATATATATATATATATATATATATATATATATATATATATATATATATATATATATATATATATATATAAATTTGTAATATACTGAGTGTTTTAAATGGATGTAGAAAAGAAAATAGGTCTATATATTTTTATTGTTATTAGTATAATATTGTTATATTTAATTGAAGGCAAAGTATTTAATAATGAATTTTTTTTGGCGATATTGTGACATTATGTTTTATGATAATTGATACATTTGTGTATTTCTGATAGTTAAGTTATTCACTTACCAACATCTGTGTCAATTCGTTATTACCTCATTTTAAACGAATAACTGCACAAAACACGTTGTATTTTATCATCCCAAAGAGTTTGGCTTATCTGAGAATTAAGTTTAAGTAAATAAAACTACGTATAGTCATTTTAGATGACATTTAAGATTGGTCAATTTATTCCAGAAAAGTAGCTATAACTATGGGATCAACATGCGATGTGTTTCTAACTACCATACCAACGTAGTAAAGGTTTACGGTGGAAAGCAAACAACTTCTGTTAATAGAACTGTGTCGAGTGGTGTTTTAATGGAGTTCACGAGCTTATTACTAAACAATGGTCGAACCCTTGTAAAGGACACTAATTATACGAGTTTCTGTAGTATACACCTTGAAATAAGTTGCTGCAGATTCGAAGTAACTTTATTAAGGAAAATATACTACTCTTGCTATTATTAAAAATAATAGAAATGAAGTAGAAAATAACTTTCAAAACCGATGAAAATTAGTGGTACAAAATCTCAGCTTATAATATTTTTGTAATTTTTTATAAGTTTTAGCGTTTTCAGAAATGACTTGAGGTACTTATTACTACTTGAATATTCTTCTTTTTTTAACTTTATGTCTGCACATCGTTCACTTCTTTCGAAAAGTCAATATAAATGAGAGAGTCTTTCTTCTTATTCTTCACGTGCCTACTCCGCCACGAAAATTGGCATCCTTATTTTTTAGGTCGCTGCAACAATTTTGTACAATTACATCCGAACTATTCTTTGAAATTTCTCAACCAGGTCATTCTTATCCGTCCTATGATAAGTTAACCTAAAATTTTGCCCTGCATTATATGAATTCTTCATTTGTCACCCTATCTATCCAAAAAATTTTAAAATTCGTCGGTATGTCCACATTTGAAAAGCTTCCAATTTATTCAGGCAATGTTTGTTGAGAGTCCATGACTCTGCACATTGTTAGCAATGGTTAGGTTTTTTTTCGTCTATGAGGGGGGTGGTCCAAATGTTCGAAACATACCTCCGCTCTAGAAGGTGGGGAGAACCGCCTTCCAGCCTTGGTTACGCAGGGTTTGTTCGGACACCATTGCCGTCATTGCCAGAGACCTACCTGCCAAAAAACACCCTCTGTTTCTCCCTGTTCATGTTCAATCTCGCCTCTTCCCATTCTGCCTTATCTTCTTGCTTGCTTCTGGGCACCCTGCTTCCCTTCGGGTCGCCTGTCTTCTTGTTACTCTCTTTCCAACGTTCTCCTCACATATCTCTAAACTGCTTTTCACCTATCTGACGACATTAGTATCTCCTCCACCAGTTCCGTGACTGATTACAAAAGTCCCTACTTTCTAGCTCTCTGTCAAGCTGGCTCCTTTTATCTATTTATTTATCGCATACTAAGCATACTAATAGAGTGTGTCAAACAGTGTCCGATATTTCACAGTACAGGCATTTGTCATTTTCTGCCTTTCCAAATCTATAAAGTATGCCCTGAAGCAACCATATCCTATGAGCATCTGCATCAGGAAGTAATCCAACCGCCGATGCCCGCCGTCTCAGATTAGGAATCAGCGACTTTGTCTACTACAATACCCTTCTCATCTCGTCCCATTCCTTTTGCCACACCATTATGGACCTCTCCCTTTCTTCTTTTTTTAAACGTTCTCTTGCTATATCTTCATTTCTTCCCTCGTATATTTTCCTCTTTCCTTCACTAGCACGTGCATCGTAATACACCCTGTGATAACTCCCAGTGCCTCGGCAAAGACTGTTCTGTATGCACATGCCACCCTCAATAGACTTTTCCTATCTGCTCGGGTGAGCTTCTTTCTGTACGCCTTTGTTAAAACAGCATTACTTCAGACAAGCGTAGCGTAGAAGATGATAGATTGCAACAGAATGAAGGGCGCTCCTCCTCTCAGTTTTGGGCCCTCCGATGTTGGGCATGATCCCCCAACGCGGCAGATCTCACCGCAGCTCTTTAAGTCACCACCTTTACGTGCTCCGCCACCTTCCGTTTGGATTCAGAGTCACCCCTAAATACCTCACGCATTTCTTTGGAACCACTCTCTTTCCTACACATTCGAATGTTATCCCGTCCTTTTTTCTTGGTCCTTGGAGAACTATATCCTCGGTATTACCCGCAGCCAGATCTTGTTCATACATTTTCATTCCATTCCTCCATTCCTCGACTTGGTCGCATGTACTCTGTGCACCAAAAATAAGGTCCTCCCTGTCCTGCGCCACTACCAACATAGCGAGATCGTCTGCAAATGCGAAAGGGGTTACACCCTCTCCGTATTGTTGGCTCACTACCCTGTCAGATATAGTGGTCTATCTAGTACACGGCTATCTAGCAGCTGCCTACAAACGAACGAATACTGCTAGGGCGCTGGTGCCTATCTGTCGTAAGAGGAGACTAATATGATGCAATGAAAGGTGTTGAGCCTTCATTAGAGGTGCTAAGTTCGTGGCGACGAACGCAGACCGCGTTCTTTTGTACGTCTTTACGGCAAAAACGGAATGCCAATGATCCTCTAAAAAACCAGCAAGAATTGCAAACTGTTCTTTATATAGAAAAGATTGATATATGCCTTATCACCGAAATTCACTTCACCAAAGACTCATACATTAAATTTAAAGAACATCGAGTAAACCACACTATCAACCCAGAAATTATAGCTAAAGGAGGAATCATAGGAGAAGAGATACAAGCGATGGCTGTGAAAATAAAAGTAAGACAAATAACTTACTAGTTTCAGCTGTATATTGAACCCTAAGCAGAAAATGCAGTCAGATTTGTACAGAACATTTTTGAACTCACAGGGAAATAAATTCATCGTACGGGTCCAGGTGATTACAATGCGAAGCATACTAAATAGGGGTCAACGTTATCCACCATTAAAGGAAGAAAGCTGAACTGTAAAGTAATATCTACTGGAAAGCCAATCCATTGGCCAACAGATCAGAATAAAATTCGTGACTTGATTGACTTTTTCATAATCAAGAATATTGCATTTAATTTCTGAAGCGCTGGAGAGGTCTGGGATATGAACTCGGATCATTCCATCATTTTACTTACACTCAGTGATGAAATAATATGAAAAGAGACCATCCTTCTACAGAAAGTTGAACTTTTTACCAAACAGATTTAGCAAGCAGCAACAGTACTCATCCCTATTGGGACGGAAAGAAAAAATTTTCCGAAAAAAATGAGAGTACAATTGTTGAGGTCTACTTAGATCGCAAATGGCAACAGATCAGATCACCCAAGGTTAAGACAAGTTTACATAATGCGTCTTAACATCTCAAACGAGAAATACAACGCATTAAGAACGAATCTATTGAGACATACCTTAGCAAGTTAACAGCTGAAAAAAAGTAGCGAATACGCTCTCTGGAAGAACACCAAACAGCCAAAAAGACCTAAACTACATAACCCACCAATCAAAAACAGTGAGCTGGGCCCGACCCAATGCTTAATAAGCCAGTCGCTTTGCACAGCATCTCCAAAACACGTTTCAACCAAACAATGGGAATGACTTGGTCAACATGATTAAAATTGTACCAAATTTCTTGAAAATTAAACCTACTAATACTAAATAAATTGCCTAAAAAATAAAAGAGAATGTCGATCTCAAAAAAGCTGCAGTTTTGATCTTATAACAGACGAAATATTAAAACAATTACCAAAGAAAATCATCACTAAACTTACATACCTATTTAATGCATCATTTAGACTAAAGTATGTTCCCAAAATGTAGATAGTAAGACTGACTGAAAAACAAGGTAAGCCGAATGAGGTCTTATCCTAGAGGCTTATTATCTCTACGTTTAAAATTATATAAAGAGATTCTAATAAAAAGAATAAATGCCATCATCGAAGAAAAACGTTTAATCCCAAAATATCAGTTTGATTTTAGAGAAAAAGAACCATTCAACGATAGACCAGCTACATAGAATTACTATCATTATTGAAAAAGCACTACAGAAAATTCTGTTCAGCAATCTTGGATCTGAGCCCAGCTTTCGACAAAGTATGGCCTGAAGGTCATATCCAAAAATTGGGTAGAGCACTACCGAAGCAGTATTCACAATTATTAGAGTCCTTCTTAGCTGAAAGATACTTTAGAATAAAACATGAGTATTCCTTTCCAGAGTTAAAGGAAATCAAGACAGGAGTCCATCAATACCGCAGGGTACTGTGCTAGGCCCAGTTCTTTACTTATTCCTGAACTCGAAAATAGTACAATCGCAAGTTTTGCGAACAACAAAAGCAGTGAGAAAAAGTCACGAGAAAATTGCAATAAATCTATATCGCTATTGAAGATACTGTGACGTATCTGGGTATGCATCTTGATACGAGACTTTGTTGGAAGTCAATATAAAGAAAAAAAGAGAATAACTCTTAAACTAACCCTTCTTCTAAATGTGCCTATCTTCTAGAGATGTTGGCGTCCATATTGACCCATCTTATTCTATTCACAGCAGCTCGAAATAGATCAGGATATACCTCTACGTCCAGAGCCTCTCTTACCCTCAATCTTGCCTTGTAGAATTAACTGTCGAAGTCGGTATTTATTATTACGCAAGATGTGATTAACTTCTTTGTCTTTTCTTAGCCTCTGAAGAATAGTTATGTTACTTGTCGTGTGGTGTATATATGAGACCCTTAACATACGTCGGTAGCGCCACAAAGACGTAACATCTAAAAAATTCTCATGCGTATATTGATACTTAAAGATAAGTTGCAGAGAATCTTCCTAAGGCTGTTGAAAGAGCTTCTGGCTTTTTCAATACGAGTTTTTATTTCGTAGCTGTCATCCCAAGTATCCTTAATATTGCAGCCCAAATAGCATATTTTTTCCACTCTTTCTAACGGTGTATAGCCTATTTTTGTTTCTGCGTTTATGTAGGTGTTCTTACTAATCATTATTTTTGTCTTCTTGCAATTTAGTTTTAGGCCATATTTATTAAATGTTTCTACAAGGTTATCCATCATCCTTTGGAGCCCCTGCGCACTATCTGCCAGCAACACTGTATCATCTGCATATCTAATACTGTTTATAAGTTGGCCATTTACAGCAATCCCATCTTCTGATTTATCTAAGGCCTCTCTAAATATGTTTTCAAAGTATGTTAAATAATGCCGGTCACAATATGAAACCCTGTCTAACTCCTTCATTTTCTAATCGTACTGTTGCTTTTTTGTTGGAGATATAAGTTTGAGATCAGTCTTATATCCTCACCATCGAGTCCTGATGTTTTTAGGATATCGATTGGTTTCCCATGTGGGACTTTATCAAATGCCTTCTCGAACTCAATGAAACATACATACACATCGCAGTTGACATCCCTGGCTCTCTGTATTAGAACTTGCAAACTAAAAAGTGCTTCCCTCGTTCCGAGTCCTGCTCTGAATCCAAATTGAACTTCACTCAGGTGTTTTTCTAATTTGGTGTGTATGCGCGAGTGAATGATAGTAGGGAGTACTTTAAGTACATGACTCATTAAACTAATTAATCTATGTTCTTCACATTTTCCAGCGTTGGCTTTTTTAGGAAGTGGAATGAATATTGATAGTAGCCAGTCTTTTGGTAAGTAACCAGTTTCGTAGATGTTATTGAATACCTTCGTAAGAGATGTGATTTGGTGTGCCTCTAATAGCTTTAATATTCACCGTGTACCTCATCAGGTCCTGGTGATTTCCTATTTTTAATTCACTTAATGGCCACAAGAATAACTGACAATGAAAATAATATCACAATAGACAACTATACTATCGAACGAGTGGATGCCTTTACATATCTCGGCAGAGAAATCAATCAGAAGAACTCCGTAAGTAACGAAATTAATGCACGTATTTCCAGCGGGAATCGTACATACTATGCTAATAAAAGATTGATGACATCGAAATTATTAGACAAAAGAACCAAAATGACTATCTACAGAACACTGATTAGACCCGTAGTAACCTATGGATGTGAAACTTGGGTAATGACGAAAAAAGATGAAGCCCAACTCAGGACATTCGAGAGAAAAATACTGAGGAAAGTATATGGCCCGGTACAAGAGGAAGATGGCACATGGAGAATCAGGAGAAACGACGAGGTTAATGAGTTAAATGAAGGTTATGACATTGTAAGATTTGTGAAAAGTCAAAGACTGTCATGGCTGGGACATGTGCAGAGACAAAACGATGCAAAAACAACAAAGAAAATGTTACAATGGAAGCCCATAGGAAGGCGAAAAAAAGGAAGGCCCAGAACGAGATTGTTGGATGACGTGGAAGACGACCTGAAAACAATGAACATAAGACAATGGAGAAGAAGGGCACAAGAGAGATCTGAATGGAAGGACATAGCCAGACAGGCAAAGACCCATCCAGGGTTATGATGCCAAAAGAAGAAGAAGAATGGCCACAGTTACTTCTTCGTTTGTTATTTCTGGGCCGTAGGGATTGTTTATTTCAGTCGGTAATTTATCTTCAACTGTAGTCAAAATCGAGCCTTCAATGCCTACAACTATACCTGTATTGCGTTGTTTTCTGGTTTTCTGTACCTCTTAATTTTTTTGTGCATATGGAAATCGTCATGTTTGCGTTGCAGTGTTTAAATTTCCGTACATTTCTCCGTCAGCCATGCTTCTTTTGCACCTTTTATCTCCTTTAGCCTAGTCTTCTGCAACTTTTTGTAGTCGTTGTCATTTATACCTTAATTTTCTTCGCACTTCCATCATCTGCAATATTTTATCTGTCATCCTCACCCTCAAACTGATCTAACCGGTCAAACTGACCCTGTAGAAACATTATTGAGTTTGCAATGCTAAGACATCTCTTAATGGGTGTAATAATAAAAAAAATCATTAGATTAACTTTGGAATAAGCATAAATAAAAGTTTTTTTGTGATGTATTAGCTACTTTACCACCATTAATTCGCACCTGATCGTAGTTTTGGAAGTCACTACTGATTGAATCGTTTTGTAAGAGTATAGGATATTTAAAAGCTTTATTATTATGTTTAATCTGTTAACGCTGAATGCTGTCATCAGTTCGATTATCCTCGCCTCATCTGAATAGAGCTGGTTAGAAAAATTATAAATCCAACAATGTTGCCCTCTTTTGAAGGTTTAATGTTAAAAGTATATTCGAAATAACATTTTCGTTAAAACAACTATAAAAAGACTGAAATAAACTATAACCAATAAAATATTATGTTTGTGAAAAATTTCCGACATGTCCAAATCGGACAAAATAGGCGCAAAGCGGCATATACTATTACACTCCATATTTGCTTAACCTACCACGGTAACTGGTGCTACGGTCCCAAAGGAATATTTTACATGAATGCAAGTGTCGCTCGACCTCGCGTAACCTTCTGCATCTGTGAACAATATTCGCGCCTGATAAAATTAGCAAATTATATAAGGTCGACAACCATTAGGTTGTACAAATAGGCCGAGTCAAATGAAGTTCAAGTGATAAAATTTATAATATTAGTAAGATCTTGTTAAGGTATTTAACTTATAATGCAGTAAAATAATATATGGTTGTATAAAAATGCATATATTCTCGAATATATGAATTTTTATCAAATAAAAGGTAGATATCGAGCACAGTTTTTTATTGAATCTTGCCCAAGTACTTTCGCACTCAGAGCAACTTCAGGGGCATCTGAAATAAGCCAAGACATGTTTTTTTAATTGAGAGAAAAGTAGTTAACTTCAACTTCGAAAAAACTCGATGTTGATAAAAATTTTATATAACGTTTTAGACTTACTTGGTAAAAAATTTTTGGTTATCGAGCACATCAATGAATGCTATAAACATTAAATATATTTACACAAAAACTAACATTAGACAAAGAACAAACAGTTTAAAAATTATGTCGGAGCTACATTGTGGGCAACGGCAGGAGCTCCTGGCAGAATAGCTCCTGGCGTTAACGGAAATAAAGTGGTCTTCCATGGAGACCAGGAGCCATTCTGTCTCCTGTTGTTTTTTCTTTGTCTACTGTTAGTTTTTGTGTCTTCTTCTTGATGTGCCTATCCGTTACGAATGTGGGCGATCATCATGGCAATCTTTATTTTATCTGCAGGAGCGCGGAAAAGCTGCGCAGATGTTGGACCTCGTTTTCCAAATATTTTTCCTTGCAGGATGGCTTGAAGGAGAGCATATCTGGATTCATTTCGCATAATATGTCCGAAGAACTGTAACTTTCGAGATTTGATGGTGGTCAGTACCTCTCGGTTCTTATTCATTCTTCTGAGGACCACCTCATTTGTGACTCGGTCAGTCCACGGAATCTTAAGCATTCTCCGATATAGTTTTTGTGTAAATATATTTAATGTTTATAACATTCATTGATGTGTCGGATAGCCAACAATTTTTGACGAAGTAAGTCTAAAACGTTTCCTAGTTCATTGCAGATGCGACTGAAGATGCTCTAGGAGCAAAAGTACTTGGGCAAGATTTAGTAAAAAATTGTGCTCGATATCTGCCTTTTATTTGATTAAAGTTCATTTATTCGAGCATTCAACCATACATCACTTGATTAATTATTAGTTTTAGTTTGAATACATTTTATAGTAAATTATGTTCTAGATGGAAAAACGTGTATACGGTTTTACAAACTTTACAACAAGGAATTGTCCAAAATTGAAAGTACTTGGGCAAGATTTAATAAAAAACTGTGCTCGATATCTGCCTTTTATTTGTAAAATTTATAATGCAGTGGCTATGTACTTATAAGTGTGTGTGAGTAAATGTTTTAATTTTTTTTAAATTGTTGTATTTATTAGCTTTAGATCAGTTTTTTGCTCTTTATTTCGCTATGACTCTTTTACGTATTTTATATAGGTATCTGGTTACATTTACTTAGTTGTTTTATCAGATTACAACTATCGTCGGCTTAAGATGCAAATGGCCCAACTCCACTTTTAGCTCAAATTAACATTTTAGGTTGGTTGGGTTCATAAAAATTAACCGCGTCGACTTAAATACGCCTAACAACCGAAATGTCAAAAATGCCGCGACAAAATACCAGTCGAAACTCGCCTATCTCCGGCTTGATTTTCAACAATACGCAGTTGGCCTAACTCCCAGTGTGTAATGGTAATAACAGGTGAAACGTTGTTGTTCTTAATTTTATGTGCATAAAACAATATCTGAGGTAAGTATCAATAATTTTTTAATGCTTTAATTACCTTTGACGTTCAAATTATCTAGAGAATATAAATTTAGTAATTAATTTTTGTGCGTTCTTGGGTAAATCTGATGTTAAAATATCGTGTTGGAGTTAGGCAATTTTCATTTTATATTTACTTAGTTTGGATAGGAGATAGGCCATTATAGTTTCGATGATAAACCACATAGGTACCTACCTTTAAT
This sequence comes from Diabrotica undecimpunctata, assembly GCF_040954645.1. Classification (NCBI taxonomy): domain Eukaryota; kingdom Metazoa; phylum Arthropoda; class Insecta; order Coleoptera; family Chrysomelidae; genus Diabrotica; species Diabrotica undecimpunctata. Next base: position 34,789,307 of record NC_092808.1, on the reverse strand, counting down.
ATTTTTTTCCCTATAATAACATTCTGAATTTTTGCTTAGCTAGGTACATAAAAGTATACTTTCTAATTAACGCTGTATATTTCAGAATGAATCCGCAATCCCGTGCGATGAAAATGCTTTTATTGGCTAAGCAAAACATCCAGGAAAATCCCAACAGACAAAGCGATGCCGAAAGCGATGTAACAAGAGATTTGTTAACATTTTGTGATACTTTTGATCAAGATAAGGATTTATCTACACTCTTAACTGATAGTACTAATCTAGCAATCTCCTCAGCATCTAATCACCGCTTATTAGCTGACGACAATTTAATTACTGATGATGATTTACTCACCCTAGGTGAAGAAAAAGTTGCTAACCTGAATTTTATCTCCTCAAATTTTCCTGAAGATGAAATCAACATTGAACCAGAAGATCGTCAGAATTTCGTTCCAGAATCAATTCATGGTGAAGAAGTGCCAACCTCCATTTTGGAAGAAGAAGTTATTGAAGCTTCTTCTAGTCGTTCAGATAAATCTTATGAACCCAGTGAAAATGAAACAAGTTCAAGTGAAAATGAAAATGAAGTACTAGAAGAGCTACAAAATAACACTCCAATGCAAACCCCTTCACGGACACGCAGAAAGAGACGTCATGTAGATCAAAAGGAATGGAAGAAAAATAAAAATAAGATTTTGAGACAAGAAGGAAAGGAATATTTTGGAAAACAAAAGCAAGAAGAAAAATGGAATTATGATATTAAAAAAAAAGCAAAAGCTATAGGACCGAGATGCAAATGCAGTGGTAAATCAGTAATGAATAATGGGAAATCAGTAATGAAGTGCAATGAGATAACAGAAGATCAAAGAACAGAAATTTTTACAAGATTTTGGAATTTTTTGTGGAACGAAAAACAATTGTTTCTAAGGACGCTGGTTGAAAAGAAAAGTACGTCAAGAGCTAGGGATCGAAAAAAAGAGAACGAGTCAAGAAGGGAATTTTCCTATATATATTTTCTTCAAACAACATCCAAGATAAGAGTGTGCAAAACAATGTTTTGCAATACTCTTTCAGTTGCACCAAGAACTGTTGCACATTGGTTGATTGAAAAAAATAAATCACAACACACTGCAAATGATTTGTTGGATGATGACCTTAATGATACGCGTGATAATAATTCCTCCCAAATAGTTATTCCTAGAAAAGCGAAAATCGACAAACAAAAAGAAAATTTGTGCAATTTCTTTACAGTTCTTCCAAAACTAGAGTCACATTATTGTCGAAAGAGCACAAAGAAATTATACCTTGAAAGATCTTGGCAAACAAAAATGGAATTATACCGGTTTTATAAGAATGACTGGTGTACAAAAAACGATTCACAACCGCTATCTATTGCAGCATTTAATAACAGTTTCGACGATTTTAATTTAGCACTTTTTTCACCTAAAAAGGACGAATGTGATACGTGTGTGGGTTACAAGACTGGTAATATTGACGAAGCTACCTATCAAGAACATCAGAAGAAAAAGGAGGAGGCACTAAAGGAAAAAGAGGTTGACAAAACAAAAGAAGATGTAAAAGTTTTTTCAATGGATTTGCAATCAGTTCTACTGAGTCCAAAATCTAATGTCAGCGCTCTATATTATAAAACAAAATTAATAGTCCATAATTTTACAATTATGGACTTTAAATCCTTGGATGGATAATGTTTCCTCTGGCATGAGGGTCATGCTGGACTAACTGCCAACACATTTGCTACCATCATTTACAAGTTTTTAGAGACTAATATTATACCCCAAAAAAACTCCACTAGTAAAGTCATTTTGTACAGTGATGGTTGCACTGGACAAAACAGAAATGCAATTCTTGCCAATGCACTTTTCAACTTTGCACAAAAGCATGGGATTACAATTGAGCAAAAATTTTTAGAAAAAGGGCATACGCAAATGGAGTGCGATTCAATGCACTCCACAATCGAGCGAAAACTAAAAAACCGAGTCATAAATGTCCCAGCAGACTATGTCAATATTTGTCAAACTGCTCGTATAAATCCGAAACCCTACGTGGTGGAGTACTTGGATCATACATATTTCAAAAACTTTCAAGAAGTTCAATACATTAGTTCCATCCGTCCTGGTAGATCGTCAGGTGATCCTACTGTAACAAACATTAGAGCACTTCAGTATAATGAACACGGAATTCTCTTTAAAATCAGGCATACAGAAGAATGGATGCCTTTGCCTTACAGAATCACGAAAAAAGATAAAAAAATCTGGAATTTAGAAGAGTTGCCGTTAATGTATCCGACTCCAATAAAAATTAAATCGGAAAAATTTCAACACTTAATGGACCTTAAATCGTCAATTCCTAAGGACTTTCATTTTTTTTATGATAACTTACCACATTTGTAAAATGCCTCTTTCTTTTTGTCTGTTGTCTTGTGTTGCCGTCTTTAAATTTTTTTTATACTTAAGTTGCACAATTAATTAGATTATTGCCTATCTCCTGATGCCAACCCATGCTCAGGGAACGCATATTACCTAACTCCCAATTTTTCAAGAATAAAGCCTATTTTTGACAAGAGCAAGTATTTTCTATGTTGTAGCATTAAACACAATAAAATATTTTGGAAACTTACCTTGTTTTATTATATTTTCTAATTCTGACAAGTTTTTGCATCTCCTGAATAATTTAAATTTTTGGAGTTAGGCCATTTGCATCTTAAGCCGACGCTATACTGTTCTAAATAATGACGTAAAGCATAAAGTACTTAATAATATCTTTAAATAATATACGTCCATAAGGGGCTAAAGAATCCGCAATTTTTTTTTAAATAAACTTCTTTTACATATCATCGGCACTAACCAATAAATACAAACACAACAAAGTACATTTCAGCTCCAAGAGACATGGCATTCCCGGAGTAAGGTGCTCTCATGTCCGAAGATCAAAGAAAGGTCGCGGATCGTGGAAACGGTACCTCGCTGACTCCGAGCTACCTCCAACCCTTCCAAATCGCAGACATAACGTTGGGAAGCCTTTACTTGTTTTTATCTTGGATTTTATGCGAAATAAGGCATGTTAGAGACCTTTGTGCGGTAATGGTACTTTAGTAGGGGTGGTGTTATGCGCCTTTCTTACTATTTTATCTTTCTTTTTATAAAACCACTAGAATTGCCTCTTTTCCAAATGTTTTCCCGTCTAGTGAGCCAGTGAACTTGGTTCTTAATTTTGTTCATCAGCTCTCTACACAGGGGTTTTGTGTACCGGATGATCGGCAGTTATTTTGTCAAACAGTGTTCCGGAGGGTCTGTCCACCAAACCCGTGTGTAACGGTGCATGACCTAAATGCTTTGAAATCTCTTTTGCACCATCTGGGGTACCTATGGAAAAAAATCCTGTCCTCTTTTGGATAACTCTAAGATATAACTGGATAACTATAGAAAAAAAGTTGATTTAATGGTATAATGTAGCTAGTGACTTCTCTGGGTTTACTCGATGTTCCTTTGAATACACCAATCTTACAGGATGACTGACCAATAAAGCCGGCTTAGTTACAGAATAATCAAAAAAAATTCTGACAAATGCCGTTATTGATTTTTTTAAAACACATTACCTAGTTGGTCGTCAGCCATGCTGTTGGAGGATGGGTTACATCGTGATACATTCTGTAACCGTTAGTACTTTGACGATTAAACACAAAGTATTCGTACTTTATATAAAAAAGGCCAGATAAGAAAGTCGAAATACATTCTAACGAACTTCTTTGTTCTTAGTTCTCCTTCATTGTCTGTGTATATCGTCAATTTTGGTCTAAATGACTGTGTGCTTCCTTTTATTCTTTTATATAATTTTCTGCTATCGTGTCTGTTGTTATGCTCTATGATTTCTTTTACTTGTTTTTTCAAAGCTTTCTTTGTTTTTCTTCTGCAAAGTCGCTTGTATTCTCTGTTGGTTATAAATTTTCCTGCTATTTCTGGTATTTTTTTGAAGTTGCTTGCTTTTTTCCTCTACTGTAGTTCTGAATTCATCATCATACCATTCTGTATTTCTTTGTCTCTTGACTTTTCTGACAGTTTCTTATGCAGTATCTCTTTTTCGTTTGCAGTATCTTTCTCGCTGGTTCCGTTAAGTTTTATTTGAAGAGCAGGAAATCATAATACTTTTCTACAAATAGGGTAAAGCACCCAATAGTCAGCCTCGCACCTGCAGTCGGCCTTCACAGTCTTTATTATAATGTAAATAGTGTTGAAATTAGTATAAACCAGTGAAATAAATGTTGATAAAATCTATGTTCCTTTATTGGTCAACACTCACACCCCCGAACCAATTTCACCACGGGTTGATGAGCTATACTCGTTCATTTTGACTGCCGCCACAGACAAGTCTGGACGAGTCACTGTTGCAATTTTTTTCATATAAAAACGTGTTCGAGATTTCCGTAAGTTTTTCTATGAATTTGATGTAATTTCTGGTGGATTTTATATAATGATGTTGTAAAATGTTTATGCTAAAATTAATCATTAGACGCATTTTGTTTATATTTCGCGTTTTAATTTAGAGACCGACTACTGGGTTTTCGATTTTTTAAGATTTATCCACAAGCCACAAAGGGCTGACTATTGGTTTTTTACTATTTTCTTAGATTTCGTGAAAATTAATACAGTAAATAGTCCATATTTTAAGCTTTGGATTAATTTAACCACCTAGATAACAAAAGGTTAATTTTACCAGTAGTCAGCCATGTATAAAAAAAGTAAATGCACGATGAGGGTCGAGTAATATACTTTAAACTCCAATAGTCGGCCGTTAGTTGTGATGCATAAAACTGGATCTTAATGCCTTTTAATTAGGATTAAATTTATGGTAGGGGTTTTTAGCATAAAAATCTTTTATTATAGATTGTCATCATGTCGAAAAGACCAATCCACCGGTATAATGAAGAACAATTGTCACAAGCTATGACCGCAATAAGAAATGGGATGAAAATTAGAGAAGCTAGTCGAGTTTTTAGCGTACCAAGAGGAACCCTACAAGATGAGCTATATTTAACAGTCCCAGAAGTACCCCGTAAAATGGGACCAGACTCAGTACTTTCTAAAGAAGAAGAGACTGCCTTGAAAGAGTGGTGCATAGCGTTAGCAAAATGTGGCTTCCCTTTAAAACGCGACGATCTTCTTAATACTGTCTATAATATTATTTCCCAAGAGGACACACCTAGACCTAACCCATTTGTAAATAATAGGCCGGGAAAACAATGGTACCAATCATTTCTTAGACAAAATCCTGAGTTAAGTGAAAGTACATTCGAAAATATATCTAAGGGCTGAGCAGCAGTAACCGAAGAAAGTATTCGGAAGTGGTTTACTGAATTACTGAAGCACTTGGAAGATATAAACGCGACTGATATTTTGACTGACCCAGATCGTATTTTTAATGGTGGTGAAAGCAGTTTCTACATATGTCCCAAATCAGGAAAAGTTATTGCACCTAGAGGATACAAGAATGTCTACAAAATCGTAAAAGTCCAAGAAAAAGAGGCTGTTACAGTTGTTATATTTATATCAGCTTCTGGGAAGATTTTGCCTTGTGTAGTGTTTCCATATGTAAGACTACCAAAAGATGTTATAAACAGTATGCCTGCTGGATGGCTGTTAGGAAAATCAGAAACCGGGTGGATGCAATCAGATATATTTTATGATTACATTGTTAAAGGTTTGAACACATGGGTGGAAGAAGAAAACAAAAAAGCCAGTTATCGTTTTTGTTGATGGAAATAAAAGTCACTTAACAATGCCACTCAGTGAATATTTTTACGAAAACGGTATTATCCTTTACGCACTTCCACCAAATGCGACACATTTGATTCGGCCTGCAGATGTAAGTGTATTCAAAGCTTTAAAGTCACAACAGGAATGGGCAACTCGTCCTGAAAATGTTAATAATATTTTGAGCAAATCAAATTTTTGTCTATTGCTCAAAAAAGTTCTAGAAAAAGAAAATTTGCCTGTAATTATTAGCAATGGTTTTCGCAAGTGTGGCTTATATCCATACAATCCAAATGCCTTGGATTACTCAAAATGTGTACAAAATATTCTTGAAAAACATCAGAATTCCACTAAGAATGTTAAATCTCCAGACAAGAAAATAAAGAAGAGGCATTTGAACACCGTTATCAAGATCATCAGCTTAGTAACGAGTTGAAAAATGCTGGAGTTGACTCAAAAATCGTTGTTAATGTTTTAAACGCAGCAAAGAATAACGATGCTGAAAGTCTCAATTCAACCGAAAATTCAAGTAGCCAGGCACAAATAAATGACATAAGTTTTCCTAATCATACACATAATCAATCAGACATAGTGTCACAACCAGTTCAAGTTTTTGATACAAGTTTACCAAATATAGATGATTATTCACTGGAAAATAATTTGAATAATTTGACAGAAAGTGACTTAAATGACTTCGAAATTATAACCGAATTTGAAGTCATACCACAAAATCATGAAGTTCAGGAAACACAGCCATCAGAAGTGCTGAATTTAATGCAAATACGCCAGAAGATCTGAACTGTCACAAAGAACCTCCAACATATGATAAGTTGAAAATATCATCTAAGGAATCTGAAACAGAAACAAACATTAACCAAGATAAGATGGAGGATGATAAAGAAAATCGAGTGGAAGACGAACTTTGAGAAAACCATAACTATATTACGGAGAATATAAAAATAACAAATAAAGAGTGTAGGAACCCAAACCACACCGAAAATGATATACAAGAAAATAATACAGAAAATATGCAAAGCAAATTAAATGACAGTCCAAAAATATCAAAAACAAAATAAATATCTTGTCCAATGTTGTTGTCAAATCAACAAATCTATGACCCGTTTTAGGTAAGTATTTAACTTTACCTAGTACATCTAAGACCATAAAAAAGATCCATTAATAGAATAGGAGCCATTTTCTCCTATGAGTGGAGACAGTTTGAGAAGCAGAAGGAAGAAATTAAGGAGCAGAAAAAAAACCGATATATTGATTAAAAAAATTAAAAGACTAGAGGCTAAAGAAAAGAAGGAGAAAGAAAGACAAAAAAAAAGAAGAATTACAAAAACGAAAAGCTGAAAAGCTATTGAAGTCCAAAAGCATTAAAAAGAGGAAGAATAGTAATATGCACAGTGAGCAGAATAAGGTGTGACTCGTGTGAAGAGGAACTGACTAGTGATACAGAAATAAACGAATTAAAGAATATTGGTTGTGACAAATGTCCTGCGTGGTATCATCTAAAATGTACTGAATTTGCTGGTAACGTTTATGAGAATGTATATAATAAAGAGTTTCTATGTCCAACATGCAAGAATAAGTAAGTGGCTGACTACAGGGTAGATATGGCTGACTTGCGGAGAAATGAGGCTGACTACAGGTGAAAAGTGCCATATTTTGTTAAGTGTTGTTTTTTTTTAAACATAATAATAACATTTAGTTAATCTCTTTCGATAATTTAATAAACAAAGTTTCTGATAAAAATATTTGTTTTTATTTAACGCCTTTATTTTTTTATATGCAATTGAAACAAATTAAGATTCTCACTAAAAGGCTGACTACTGGGTTTTTACCCTAGCTCTAGTCAAATTCACTGTCTACACTGTCTTGTTCTGTCTTATATGTAATTTCTTTAAGAATTCATTTACATTGTACAGTATACTCCCTCTATAACGAACGCGCTTTTTACGAGGTTTCGCTTATAACGAGGTACATTAGATGTCCCGTGAAATTTCTATTAAACTGTAAGCCTCTATAGCAGCCATACTCACTACGCGGCCCTCGGAGCGATTTTTCGCGGCCCTCAGACTGCTAGGCAGTAAAACAAAATTTGCGAGTTATAATATAATTATGTTTCTATTTATGTATTTAATCAGATTACAGTAGTGTAGAGCGGCGCCATGCATTGTACCGTATTTCGCATTAGTCATCTTTACCACCACCACAGTGGCACTGGCCGGAAATTTTAGCAAAAAAGATGAAGCCGTTTTCTGATGCAGAAATTGTAATAGAATGTGTTGTCACAGTTTGCAAAACTTTGTTCTCACAATTTGCTAATAATGAACAAATATTACATGAAGTTTCAAGTAAATATTTTAGTCTTGCTTGATTCGTCCATTGACATAACGGCAATTTCTCAACTGCTATTGTTTGTTTAGTGTAAATTTTTTATCGAGCATAGCATTGATTTGAAAAAGGTTTTTTCTGTGTGTACAGATGGTTGCCCATCAATTTTGGGGCGAAATATAGGGTTTGTTCAGTTGTTGAAAAAACACTTGAGAAATGATGATTTATTGAGTTTCCATTGTATCATTCATCAAGAAAGCTAAGCTGCTAAATTTGGTGTAAATTTCAGCTGTTTTATGAAAACACATGTCATAAGATCAAATGAACTAAATCACAGAGAGTTTCAAGAATTTTTTAAAGAACTTATCGCAATATGGGGACATATCGAATGTCGCAATATGGGGACATTCTTTACCACACAGAAGTAAGATGGCTGAGTAAGGATAAAGTTTTGGAACGTTTCTTCAGCATTCGACATGAGATTACTCTGTTTTTAGCTACAAAGAATAAAGAGTTTCCTGATATTCATAATTTTAGTTGGTGGCTTAAAGTAGCGTTTCTCACTGTAACAATGAGCATTATGAATGAAACATTAACCAAATTGCAAGGAGACCGCAATAATATTGTAACGAAAATGATGAGTATTGTTTTTTCACTGAATATGTATATGGAAGAATTGTCAAATGAAGATTATTCCAGCTTTCCTTCCGTTAAAGCACTGTTTGATGAAAATCCAGATGAAAGTCAATAGTTTTCTGACCTACTGAGGCTGTTAGCAGACCTAAAGGATGAAATGTCTGTGAGGTTTAGTGACTTCAGGAAGTTCCAAGAACCACTTCGCTTGGTGGAAAATCAATGGGCAATAACAACAGCAAATGTAGCTCATCTTTCTATTTTTGGATACGAAGCTAGGGATTTGAAAAATGAGTTAATTGATCTTCAGAATGATACAGAGCTCAAAAGTATTTTTGAAGAAAAAAAGAAGGAAAAAGCTCACTGTAAGTTTTGGGAAGCAGTTAAAAATGACAAATTTCCTAACTTAATTGACTGTGCTCAGAAAATTTTGTGTATTTTTGCATCTACATATTATGTCTGTGAATCTACATTCACTAAGCTGAAGTTCATAAAAAACAAGTACAGATCTGGGCTAACTAGTGAGAACGTTGAAAACATTTTGAGAATTTCAGTTTCTTCCCAACCTATGTTATCACATAGATGCCATTCTAGAGAGCTGTGAAAGATTACGCCCGTCGACTTCAAAGAATTAACAAATTCAGGACTTGACATTCCTGGAGTCAAGTAAAAGACATTTTCGTACTTTTTACATGCAAAACAGTCTATATAATTTATAATTATATTGTTTTTACGTAACTTGTAATAAACTTATGTTATAGTCATATAGTTTTAAAGATATTTCATACCACCACTTGTACTTGCGGCCCTGAGGAAAATTTCATTTCAACTATTAGGCTCTCAAAGAAATCCTAGTGAGGATCCCTGCTCTATAGCGAGGCAAATTTGGTTATAACGAGAGAAAATAAGATCGAAAAACGTGTTTTTTTACGTTTTTGGCCCAGCCGTGGTTATAAATAAATACCCTTTTTAACTGCCCTGCCATAAACTTAACTGCCACCTGTAATAAACTTCTTTACAATAAATACAACTGTTTCACATCTTTAAAAAAAAATATGATAGATACAATTATACTGGACAATTTAAAGCAGTCAAAAATGACAGACTTCTTCCAATTGCAGAAGCAATAGTTTATATATTATCCTTTAAAATACGCTTTATACATCATATAGTTGGAAAAAAATGTAAGTACAGATTTTTTGTTTTAACGTATATTATTGACAATAAAAATAAACAATTCTTTTTTGTTTTAACGTATTTCATGGACAATAAAAGTAAACAACTTTTTTTCAAAAACGCCATTCAAACTTATTGTTTTGTTAACTTATTATTATTGTTGTATGATATAATGAGATCGGCTTATAACGAGGTAATTAGTCTGTCATTTCAGTTCTCGTTATAGAGGGAGTCTACTGTACTACGCAGTCGGTGTATATTAAACGGTTACTATTTTCAATATTAGCACCACCATACAATATAATATCCTTTATAAAACATTTGTTGTAAGTAATATCATACAACAAACTCTCTTGTAACAAACCAAAGGTTAATAAAGTATAACAATCCAGTCACGCATCACGCATTGTTGAGAAAGTGTATTCGTATAACAAGGTTAGGTTTGTTTATAAACTATTTACCCAATGTACAATCTAGATGACACACACTGGGTGGCAAGGCGGATTTTATTACGTGTTTTACTCTATTTGAATGCTTACGTGTTTTAAAATAATAACTTTCCTTTATGTTAATTAATGTCACGTGTGGTGACCTAATTTGAAAATATTACTTCTGTGTAAAGAAGATAAAGCGCATAGTAAGTTAAATTATTTAGTGCAAGTATATACATATTTGGTCATTTTTATATCAAAAGTATATTTAAAGATAATGTTTGGGAAAGTATGTGGTATTTATTTTCATATTTTACTTTTAATATTTTTCTTCTACTGTACTATAATGCGATCTAATTTAATTATATATTCTAACGACTTTGGTTTAAAATATATTGTTCCTGTATCCTGTTATTTCGTAAAATCTCGTAAAATTGTTAATCTGGCTAAACACGTGTCTGGTTTTAAGTATAGAGAATTTGACTTTCTCTTTTGTTATTTTTTGTCGACATTACATACAAAACGTGTAGAGTATCGTATTACCGTGACAATTAACTTAAATTATCGTCATTCAAAATCGCAATATAATAGAGTGATTTATTGGTATACCCCTCTTGGTATACGGACCACCTCGAAGCGTGGCCAGAGGGTTTTTGACTATCTCAAGTCTCAAGACGACACTTTCACTTCATCACCGAAACAGCGAACTGTAAGCATGGGACGTCCTTTTCTACTGTGCCTCGGATGGCGTTGTAACGCACCGCGACCAATTCTTCTGCCTGTTACGAATACATCAATATTTCAAAAGGTGAGTCGATATTCTTTGTACAGACAACAGTATCAGCTAAAGCCAGTTAATTTCGTAATTTATTCACAGTTGTATTTGCTATTTTCGCTAATTTATTTACAGTCCAAATGTTGCATGTTTTCTTCATTATTATTTCTTAATTCATTTAACCAGCGAACTCTAAGTTTTATACAAAACAGATAATAATGTAAAAATATTATATATTATTTTTCAGGATGGTTAAACTTCAACTGGCTTTGATCTACACAAAAGATTTGAAAATGGAAATATTCTTACACTATCTGGTGGAATTGTTTGAGTCTCAGTCCGGAACTCGTTGCCAAATTACAAAAAATTAGTCAATATTTTGTTTTCTGTGAATTGGCGATAGCCAAATTCTTTTGACACTTTTACCTTATATACTTTATAATAATGTTGGATAATCATAATATAATGTTTATTAGATTGCTTTTATCAAGAGTTCCTTAAAGTGAAACTCTAGGGGTAGTTTACCCCCTGCATGGGGTTGATTAATTCGAACTTACTGGATACTCATAATTACTTTATTGGCTCTCTAAGTGCAATAAGAGAGAGAGTGCCCAGTTGACGGATGACAACACTAGCTTCGACTGTTCACTCTTAATTCCTTATTCTTAATGATCTACTCCCGGTATTTTCCGGGTATTTAACTTACGTGCGTTTGTTTATGCATTCATGTTTTTCTAATATAATTGGTACACATTATTAAATAAGCTTTTGATTACATTGCAAATTTCACTAGGTCAGCGCGTGTTCTAGATACACCGATATTTTCAATGTCCTAAATAAACAATCGCATTGAGCAATAAGCAATGGATAATATTATTAAAAGGATTTAAAATTTTTTAATTGAATTGGGTTACTTAGATATGATTTCTGGATGCTTAATTAAATCTCGTTACAACTTGCTATTGATATTGGTAGTTTTTTTTTAATATTGTTCTGAAGCTATTTCCTTGTGGCATCTTAAAGTAGTTACTATTTTAATGGAAATAAGCCACAATTGAAGTGCAAAATAAGTTTATTCACATTTCAATCTCCACTTCAAAAATCGTTCTCAAAATACAAATATTAATAAACTAAACAAATTTTGTTTTTTGTTACTTAGTGAAAAATTCTTCTAATAATTTAATTTTATCTGACTTATTTATATTCAGACAATTCAGACATATATTATACATTTTAAAGTAGACGACTTTAAAATGATACTGCCAATATTGCTGAGTTGCATTCCTGGGACCAGTTTATTGTTGTGAATTTATTAATTGTTAAGTCTTTAATTTATAATGTCTTGTTCTTATCTTAATTCATTAAAAAGCACAATGACTGATATTTATTTATTTTCACTAAACATACATAATTTATTAAAAAGCGAACGTAACATTTTATCGCGAGCGCGTCGTCCGAATTAACTGTTTTCAAAATAAAAGTTCCTCCATATTTATACGAAAACAGCTGCTCTAGAATCCCATGGATTTTGACCTCAATTGACCTGGTTTCGCCTCGAATGGACAGGCCTAATTCCGGAAGATTCGAATGGAACCAGTTTTTTTATTACTTGGAGTTTATGCCAGCTATTCGAAAGGTCTCGTATATTCTAAAACAGAACAGCATTAGTCATAATATAATATGGTTATTTTTAGGCCAGGATTTTTATCGTAACATTGCCCCCCTCTTAAAAGATGGTTCCTCCTGGAACCTTGTCGGGACTGGAACCGGAACTGTATGCTGGTATCGGCAACTGGACCCTCTTTTACAACTTCCAGTTGTATAAAAATGACAAGGGACGGTTTTCTCTCCGCACCAGTAACTATGCGGATTGCAACAGACTAACACCTGGACTTCGGTGTCTTTGAAGATCTCCTCCACCATATTTCGGATAACCCTCCAATCTAATTGGCGGCACTCCAACTTGGGCATGGCTAACTTTTGCACGTCGGACTCTAGTACGTGCTCTCTCAATTGAAGTAAGGCTTCCCATACATCTCGGTAGGTAGGTTGGTCACGGGCAGTGTCTTTTGTTACCAGGTAGAAAAGGTAACGTGATGCATCTTGGAGTTTCAAGGTTTTACCGGGAGCTGGCACCTGGCATTGAAGTTCTGCAACTCGACCAAACTTCCTTCGAAAGACGGATGCCAACCCTGGTGCGTCTTTGATACTGGCCGGGATGGTGAGGGCCAGCGAGTAGTCATCGGGGAGCGCTAGTAGATCTTGCTTTTCTTCAGTGGTAACACCATGTCTCGCTTTACCGGTACCTCCATAGGCACCCATGAATTCCTCAAACGTGAGGTCAGACACATCGTGGACTTGGTTTACTTCCACTTCTTCATCTACGTCGTGGTCACCTTCGAAAGACGCCAGCCGGTTATGGTGTACTATCATCGGCTTTCCCTTCGGAATCTTGCTTATTCGGTAGATGACATCGTTGATCTTCTCCATAATGAGGTATGGACCTTCCCAAAACTGCTGCAATTTGGGAGAACAACCTTTTCGCTTCTTGGGATTATACAGCCATACTTTGTCGTTCTTCTTAAAGCAACCCTTTTCGGCTTGTGTATCGTACCGTTTCTTCATTCGGTCGCTAGCGATCTGAAGGTGGGAACGGACCAACTCATGTACATCGTCCATTCTTCTTCGTAATTCGATCACATAATCTTCACCTGCTACATCTTCTCCAGGTCGACACCCAAACTCTAGATCACAAGGTAGTCGCATTTCGCGTCCGAATAGGACTTTCGCTGGTGTCTGGCCTGTTGATTCGTTAACAGCAGATCTGTAGGCCATTGTGAAGAACGGAAGGTATTGGTCCCAGTCTCGCTGATGATCGGACACCATCTTTGTCAAATATTTGCCAACTGTCCTATTCATCCGTTCTACCATACCATCAGATTGCGGATGATATGCTGTAGTTCTTGTTTTCTTCATGCCTAGTCTATCACATATTCCTTGGAATAGATCGCTTTCGAAGTTCCTGCCTTGGTCACTATGGATCTCCAAAGGCACTCCAAATCGGCTGATATATTCTTGGATCAACTTATCTGCAACGGTGGCGGCCTTCTGGTCTGGAAGTGCGTAAATCTCGACCCACTTAGTGAAGTAATCCATTACTACCAGCATGTACTTGCCTCCATTTTCACTTTCTGGAAATGGCCCAGCGATGTCCAAAGCTATTCTTTCAAACGGGCTTCCAACATTATATTGTCTCATAGGAGCTCTCCTTTTTCGGTAAGGCCCGTTACTCGTGGCACAAATAGTACATTTCTTACACCAGTCTTTTACATCGTCGGAACTGTTCATCCAATAAAACCGTTCCCGAATTCGCTGAAGGGTTTTCCTTACACCAAAATGCCCTCCCGATGGACTGTCGTGTAACTGACGAAGTACTTCGGCTATTCTGCTCTTTGGGATCACCAACTGTCTTCTCTTCTCTGAACCGTCATCATTTTCCAGGACTCGTTTAAGCAAGCCATCTTCGATGATAAATGAGTCCCACTGGGCCCAATACGTCTTAACTACTGAGCATAGGTTTGATATTTCCTGCCAAGGTGGTCGACGGTTTTCCTCTTTCCATTTTCGGATTTTCTGTATAACTGGATCTCTCTCTTGTTCTTCCCTGATCTTAGTAGGCGTCCAGTCGTCGTTGACAATCGTCGTTCTTAGCACTGCTGCTTCCTTGGATTCCGTTTTGTTGCAGTGGGAACACTCTGCTGAGCATGGCCTTCTGGAAAGAGAATCAGCGTTTCTGTGGCTAACTCCGGCCCGGTGCTCAATCTTAAAATCGTATTCTTGGAGTCGTTCGATCCACCTGGCTATCTGACCCTCTGGATTCTTAAACTGCATCAACCACTTAAGGGCGGCATGGTCGGTTCGGATTAGAAACTTTCTTCCATAGAGGTATTGATAGAAGTGCTCTACTGATTTCACTACTGCCAGAAGTTCTCTTCTCGTGACGCAATAATTCCGCTCAGGTTTTGAAAGAACTTTACTAAAATATCCGAGGACTCGTTCCTGTCCTCCTTGAATCTGAGACAGCACTCCTCCAATTCCCACATTACTTGCATCTGTATCTAAGATGAACTCTCCTTCTGGCAGTGGATACCCTAAAATTGGTGCAGTTATTAAATGCTTTTTCAAGGTCTCAAAGGCATTTTGGCAGTCTGTATCCCAGCGGTAATCTCTTGCTTCCTCCGTAAGTCGCGTTAATGGCTTAGCGATATCTGCAAACTTCTTAATAAACCTCCGGTAGTAAGTACATAGTCCAAGAAAACTTCTCACTTGATGTTTGTCAGTTGGTTTTGGCCATTCCTTAATGGAATCGATTTTTCCCTTATCCACGGCCACTCCTTCTTTACTGACTATATGACCCAGATAATTGACTTTACCTTGAAATAGCTGGCACTTCTTGGGGTTTAACATCAATTGGGCAGCTTTAAGTCGATTAAAAACGTTTTCTAGATTCTTCAGATGTTCTTCGAATGTCTCCCCCAAGACGATTATGTCATCCAAATAAACCAGGCATGTTTTCCAAGATAACCCTCTCAACACATTTTCCATAAGCCTCTCAAATGTCGCAGGAGCATTACAGAGTCCAAATGGCATAACGTTGAATTGCCACAATCCAGATCCTGTGGTGAAGGCTGTCTTTTCTTTATCGACTGGGTCCATTTCTACCTGCCAGTATCCAGACTTCAAATCTAAAGTAGAAAACAATTTACTTCCAGCCAATGTGTCCAATGTGTCATCGATCCGAGGCAGAGGATAACTATCTTTCTTGGTAACGTTGTTCAGCAAACGGTAATCCACACAGAACCTCGTCGTTCCGTCTTTCTTCTTAACCAGGACCACCGGAGAGACCCATGGACTCGTAGAAGGTTCTATCACCCCGTCTTTCTTCATTTCCTGAACAATCGTTTCAGCTTCCTCTCTCTTCGCCTGTGGTAATCGTCGAGCTGTTTGACGAATTGGCTTAGCATTACCAGTATCAATTTTATGCTTAACAACGGTAGTTCTTCCCGTCTTTCCTCCTTTCGGTACGAAAATATCACGATACTGCCGAAGAAATTCCCTTAATTTCCTTTTCTCCATCTGATTTAGAGACTGTCCTGCAACTGCAACCATTTGGTCGAATTTGTCGTTGGAATTATCAGATGTTGTCGCCTGACGGATTATGGATGTCACAGGTACACAAGTTCCTACCTTTGTCTCTTTCTTGATGGTCACTGGGTAGTCGTTGACATTGATAAGTCTCACAGGAATTTCTTTGGCCGAAGTCACCAATTCCTTTCCAATTATGATTCCACGGCCAACCTCATCGTCGTGGTTCCAAGGCTCCATCATAACAGGTGTCCCTTCGTCTACAATTCCCTGTAGTCGCGCTACTATGATCGTTTCGCTTCTCGCAGGCACGACTGTATCTTCTGTAATGGCTGCTTGCACAGTGTTGTCATTATGTGGATGGAGAAATACCTCTTCGTTGCCAACTTTGATTACCTTATTCTTAAAATCCAATTGGAATCCATGCATATTCATTACGTCCATTCCTAATATAACATCCTCTTCGATGTCAGCAACTATAACAGTATGGACGAACTTTTCTGCTCCAACTCCCAATTGTACCTGGATTTCTCCATGAATGTTGGCATTTTCACCTGTAGCGGTCCGAAGTCGCAACCTCGTTGGTAATAGTTTCTTACGGTTGTTTATAACTGTTGGGCGTATAATGGTTCTGGTCGCTCCGGTATCCACCAACAACGTATGCTTTTTACCATTTATGTCTCCATCTACATATACACTATCTTCACGACATTTCAAAGAAGCTATTAGTATGAGAGGGTCTTTGGAAAAGTTCTGGGTCGAAGCTGCCCCCTTAAGGCTGACCCGTTCTAGTTTTCCTGATGGTGAGTTTCTTGACTTGCGTCGTACCTAGGGTGCTTACAGGAGCTTCGTACGTGTCCTATTTCGCCACAATTCCAGCATCTGATGGTCTTCGTTTTCTTGTATGTCATGCTTTTTATCATATTAACGAGCTGGTCAAGTTTATCTTCATCTCCTTCCTCTTTTACAGTTCTAACTTTACTGTACCCGCCAGAGGCCTGCGTAGCTGACTCGTATTCGAGGGCGGCGGATAAGACATCAACCAGCGTTTTGTGACGAGCTAATCGCAGTGTTCTCTGCATTTCATGATCACGAAGACCATCAATAAACGTTTGAACGGCCAATTTTTCCATCATGTCTTCGGGAGCTGTTGGATAAGCATATCGTACTAATCTGGCAATATCTACCTCATATTCTTGAAGAGCCTCATCTTTCTTCTGTCTACGATTTTTAAGCTGTGACTGATATACATGCTCCAAATGTTCGTGGCCATATCGCATATTTAACCTCTTCTTCAGTTGTTCGAAATCATCGGTCTCCTCTACGGCTATAGTCTGAAGCACATCTAAGGCATCTCCTCGAAGAGCGATAGTCAGGTTTACAGCCTTTTCTTTTTCAGACCATCCATTTGCTCTTGCGGCTGATTCGAACTGTTTCATGTAGTTGTTCCATGATGATTTTCCGTCGAAAGTTGGGACTTTCACATGGACAGAACCTCCACTTCCTTCAAATTTCGGTCGTGTTTCCAACTTACATTTCGTCTCGTCTTCTTTTGTCTCCACTGTAATTGGATTGTTTCCTCTCTCTGCTGTCCCGGTTTCCTCCATCTTCTTTTCCATCTCTTTCCATATCTTTTCTTCGAAGGCCAACATATCGGCAGCAACTTGGTTTTTTAACGAAGATATTCTATCGTCCAGGGCAGACATCTCAGAAGTGACTTTAGAGATTTCCGAAGAGATGTTAGCAGAGACTTTGCTTTCCAGCGAAGAAATCTCGTTAGAAACTTTGTCTTCCAACGAAGCGATGTCGCCGGAAACTTTGGCTACATCAGAAGAAACTTTCGAAATATCGTCAGAAACTTTGTTCTCCAATGATGCGATGTCACCAGAAATTTTGGCTACATCACCAGAAACTTTGGCTACATCAGAAGAAACTTTCGAAATATCGTCAGAAACTTTGTTCTCTAATTTCGAAATCGACGAGATAACAGCATCTTCAAATATATAAGTCTCTGGATCTAGTCCTTCTTCTAGCAAAGCGTTCTTTAGTCGTTGGACTAACTCAGCCTTTTTTCCGGTAGAAGCTAATTCTCTGTCTTCTAGATGTCTTCTTAAAGTAGTCACTGTCAGCTCATAAATCGTCGTCATTTTCACAATTTATTTTATATTCACTTGTATTATTATTATAAGTCTAATTTATGTTCGATCTCACTCTGACACCATTTGTTGTGAATTTATTAATTGTTAAGTCTTTAATTTATAATGTCTTGTTCTTATCTTAATTCATTAAAAAGCACAATGACTGATATTTATTTATTTTCACTAAACATACATAATTTATTAAAAAGCGAACGTAACATTTTATCGCGAGCGCGTCGTCCGAATTAACTGTTTTCAAAATAAAAGTTCCTCCATATTTATACGAAAACAGCTGCTCTAGAATCCCATGGATTTTGACCTCAATTGACCTGGTTTCGCCTCGAATGGACAGGCCTAATTCCGGAAGATTCGAATGGAACCAGTTTTTTTATTACTTGGAGTTTATGCCAGCTATTCGAAAGGTCTCGTATATTCTAAAACAGAACAGCATTAGTCATAATATAATATGGTTATTTTTAGGCCAGGATTTTTATCGTAACATTATTGTAAGACTATTCGATTACATGAAATCAACTTTAACTTGGGAATATCCGTCAGAAAGAATCATACATAGCACGTGATTCGTCTTTAAAAATACAACCACGTATCATGATGACGGTAAAATTCTCCTGTTAATGATTCCATAGTAAATAAAGAGGAAAAAAACCTCCTAATACTATCCCGACATGGGAAGTATTTGGTCTTACATTTAGTTTACTCTCAATAAACACCAAACTCTGATTTTATGTGTCTGTTATTTAAAAAAACATAAATGATGTATCCTCGAAATGTTACTGACTTACTAATAGTGTAACGATATATTTTGCCTACCATAGGGTAAGATTTTGGGGGTAGAAGATTGGGGAATAGAAATTCTTGGGGCGAAGATAGGGTAAGCAAAATAAACGCTACTTGTGCGAAGGGGCACTCACGGGTTAGTTGGAGAGCTGGGGTCGTGGATAAGTAAAAGACAAGGGGGTTTGGATTGGGGCAACTACAGAAAAGTAAAGGGTCATAAATCTCTTGGGACAAACAGAATGAAAATAAACCGGAAACAACTCAAGAAATTTAATATAGGGCGCCACTTGAGGTGCCTAATTATACCTATTACAACCAGCTAATTGTAACTGGAGATATAATTATTAAACATAGAAAACCATATCTTTTCCAAATAAAACTCAAAAAGGGTTAGTTAAAAAAAAATAAACAAATGTCAAGAAACAAAATTTAACATTTATTTTTGTGTCCCACAAACAATTACAAAATATAGAGAACACAAGAATGCTCAAAAAAGACAATACAAAATTATAATGACAATAGCTGCAAAATACAAAAATACAAAAAAAACTTACATGTGTCATCTGTTTACAATTTCCATTAGTTGGAGATACTACAAAAACTTACAAAATTTAAATGTAAGCTAACCTTTCTTTTAAAGAAAACAAAACAAATCAAAAATACTAAAACGGGCTGTCATAAATTAACATTACATTTAAAACAAAACTGAATAAATAAATTGACAGCTAAAGTCAAACCATAAAATTTACTACTTTAAATATTACAATTTTTTTTATATGAAAGCAATTATTACGTTTATTTAAAAAAATGTCTGCTTTACTTTAAATTTACACACAAAAATGTTACCTGGATTTCACAATAACACAAAAACAAGTTCCTGAGGTTGGAAACTGGAGTTGAATTCTGGATACGAACACACGAACAAAAGGAACTGGATCTCACACTGCAAATTGGATCGACCATTTGAGGCCGAAGCCGGCACTGGGACACAAATATGACTTATGACTCTGCCTCTTTAACAACCGGAACAGGTAGAATTAGACGATTAACTGCTACTAAAATTGATTTCCATTACGTAAGACGAAGATTTCCCTGAAAAGGGACAAAAACAGAAAACTACAAATTCGACGTGAATTTGGACATGACGCTGGACTACTGGAGATCACCGCTCTTCACCGCGGCTCCAACGAAAGTGACGAAATTATCTTTAAAAATTGCTCGCATAAGTTAGAACAAACAAAGCACTTAGCGTATAAACTAAACACAACGGAAATTAAGACGTAAATTAATTTGAAAACGCAATATCGGGCGGTTTGAACAAAGGAATATCGAAGAATTTGCGCCTGTGACATAAACAAACAATAAAACGATTTATTATCGACGGCGGCGACCTAAAAAGAACGAAAGATTATATTGGTTTTAAATTGAAGGATACGAAATAAGAAACATTGAAAAAATTCTTCTTTATTATAATGCATATATAAGGGGATTTCAATTAACACATATACGAGGGGACTTCAAAATAAAATGCTACAATAGTGGTATTTTCCTTTTATTAACTTTCTCTTTTAGTATGGGTCACTAGATCCTACTGCATTCTGCCGAAAAATTTGCTACACAATTGTTCTTATTTAGCATAATTAGAGCTGCTTTTTTGTTTTTTCTCTTTTTACCATTTGTTTCTTTTAGGACTATATTTGAATTATTCCATTGAACCCTATGATTACCATTTAATGGCCTTGATGTTTCACCTAAATAAAACTGATCGCATTCACAAGGTATTTTATAGATACAATTCTCTGTTCTTTCTTGTTAATTTTTAGGTTAAGTTTTAGATAAAATAGATCTCAATGTGTTTGTTGTTTTGAATGTAGTTGCAATGTTGAATTTAATTCCTCTTTTTTTAAGTTTTTCTGGTAATCCTTTTATGTATGGTATTATTATTTTCCTCGTATTATCCCTTGTATATGCTGTAGGATCTCGTTCTAAGCTGTTCTGTTCTATTCAGTCGATTGTTGAAGATTCCTTATTAATAATCGATAAAGGATAATCATTTTTTAATAAAACAAATGTTAACAAATGTTTCTCCTCTAAGAATTAATTTTCGTTAGAACAAGTAAGTTTGGCTCTATCGTATAAGGATTTAATGATTCCCTTTTTAATATGGATGTTGTGGTTTGATTTATAATTTAGATATCTGTTGGTGTGTGTTGGTTTTCTATACATCTGAGTCTCATATCCAGCATCGTTCTTAGAGATTAAAACATCCAGGAATGGTAGGGTGTTATTATATCCCTTTTTCGTGGTAAATGTCCTCTTTTTTATTGTTTATATAATTCAGGAATGTGTCCAACAACTCTGATACATGAGGCCATATTGAGTACATATCTCCACCATAGTGTGGGTATTAAATTTTGTTTAGAAATAATACTTGTTTCCAAATCTTTCAAGAAAATATCGGCTAATAATTGAGATGAGATATGTACTGGAGACTGGCCTTTACAGAGAAAACCTTAGAGCAGCTCAGTACAACTCAAAGAGCGATGGAGAAGGTCGTGCTAGGGATTAGTTTGAGAGACAGGATTCGAAGTATCGACATTCGTGAAAGAACAAAGATTACTGATGTCGCAGAACGATTTATTACATTCGGTCTTAATTAAATTTACAACAGTCGAAAATGATTTAGGAGAATTATTTATTTTCCTCACATTACTTTTTAATTGAGACCACAACAATTCTATTGGATTCAGTACACAATAGTAAGTAGGTAATCTTAATACTTTATGGCCATAATTCTCAGCTAGCCTGTCGATAACATAATTTTTTTCACATTTAACTAATTTTAATAGTTCTACAAGTTGTTTTTTTGTGTCTTCTTCTTCTTCTTTGTCAACCATTTTTCATCCACTCCTGAATGTAGGTCTCTCCCAATTGCTTCCATCTTTCTCTATCTTGCGCCAATCTAATCCACTGTTTGCCTGCGACTGTTCTTATGTCATCTACCCATCTTTTTTAAGGTCTTTTCATGCTTCTTGTTGTCTTCCTTGGTCTTCATTCTAGAATTCTCCGTATCCACCTGTTGTCATTATATTTGCCATTCATTTCATAATATGCCATTTCATTTTTGCAATTTATTCCACAATATCCCTAATCTTCGTTCTACGTCTTATCTCGGTGTTTCTAATCTTGTCTCTTAGTGATATTCCAAGCATGATTCGTTCCATTGCTCTTTGCGTTGTTTCTAATTTTTTAGCAGATTTTTTGGTAAGGGCTACTGTCTCCAAGCTGTAAGTACAAACTGGTAGTATGCATGTGTTATACACCTTTTTCTTTAAGTTTACAGGAATGGAGGTGTTTTTCAAGATATATGCTAATTTGCCGAAAGCGCCCCATGCCAGTTGTGTTCTTCTTTTAATTTCAGCATCTTGATTTGGTTTTCCTAGTTTGATAACATGACCTAGATATATATAATGTTCAACATTTTCTATGGTTTGATTTTATATTGTTATATTTGTCTGGTCTCTGCTCAGTATACATATCATTTAGTTCTTGGATATTATCGGCTATTAAAACTATGTCATCTGCGAATCGCAAGTGGTATAAGTATGATCCGTCGACGTTGATACTCTTATTGTTCCATTCTAGTTTCTTAAAAATGTCTTCTAGAGCAAGGGTAAATAGTTTGGGGGAGATGGTGTCTCCTTGTCTTACTTCCCGTTGTAGTCTTATGGGATTAGTTTTTGTGCTTTCGTCCAGCTTTATCTGCATGGTGGCATTTTCATATATGTTTTTAATTATGTTAGTGTATCTTGAATCTATACGTGCATTTTCTAGAGATTCAAGCACTGCCCATAATTCGATGGAATCGAATGCTTTATGGAAATCGACGAACGCCATATGAATTGGAACATTATACTCGGTGCATTTTTCTATCAGTGTTCTTACGGTGTGTAAGTGGTCTATGGTACTAAAATGTTTTCTGAATCCAGCCTGCTCGATAGGTTGATAGAAATCGAGCTTATGTGTTAGGCGGTTGGTTATGATTTTAGTTAGTAATTTATACAGATGTGAGAGCAAGGATATTGGTCGGTAATTCTCGATGTTTGCTTTGTCTCCTTTCTTGAACAGTAAAATGACTTCGGAGTTGTACCATTTTTGAGGAATCTTTCCTTCATCAATTACTTTATTAAATAAAATATTTAATACCTGTTCTATTTTTCTTCCACCGATTTTCAACATTTCGACTGTAATTTTATCCTCTCCCGGACATTTATTCGTTTTTAGTTGATTTAGGGCCATTCTTATTTCAGAGTTTTTTTGTGTAAGAATCCATAAAATATATTTCATGTTTTGATAAAAATTCTTGAATTTCAGCTTTGTTGGAATTAGTGTTTGGAATTTTACTCTTTACAGAGAAAACCTTAGAGCAGCTCAGTACAACCCAAAGAGCGATGGAGAGGGCCATGCTAGGGATTAGTTTGAGAGACAGGATTCGAAGTATCGACATTCGTGAAAGAACAAAGATTACTGATGTCGCAGAACGTATAGTAAGGCTCAAGTGGCAATGGGTCGGACATCTTGCCCGAGATAATCCCGAAAAATGGACACAGATTAACAAACTGTTGACCAAGAGAGAACAGGCAAGGAGTAGGCAGACCACAGAAGAGGTGGGCAGATGATATCAACCAAGTCGCGGGCAAGCAGTGGTTGAGAATTGCCAAAAGTAGAAATCAATGGAAGCAAATGGAAGAGGCCTATGTCCAGCAGTGGACGAATACAGGCTGAAGAAGAATAATAATTGAGATAAACCAGAGCGCATTGCTAGACCAAAATTTTGTTATACCAATATGTATAAATAACCATATATGTTATACCATACCAAATAGGAGAAAAACAGCTTAAAATAATTTGCTATGCAGACGACGCAATACTACTCTCTCAAAGTGAAGATGATTTATGCGAAGATTTATAGAACGTATGCTGCACCAATTTAATAAAACCGCCAGAAAATTTAACAAGTAATGGAGTTTAAATATCTATGGATTACATCATCTAGCTACGGAAAGCTCGAAACAGAAGTGGATTATGAAGTAAATAGAGCAAACAGAGCCGCAGGTTGCCTGAATGAAATAATATGGAGAAATAATCAGACCAATAATGACATACGCGGCAGAAACACGACCTGATACAGAGATAACAAAAAGTATGTTAGAAAGAGCAGAGATAAAAACACTATAATAGTAGAGATAGATAATAGACTGCTAGAAGTATAGATAACGGACGTAAATGCAAAGTGGAGAACATCAAGCACTCGGTACGAAATAGAAGAGTAGAATGGAAGGAGTATATAAGCCGAATGACAACAAATAGAGTAGTAAAGACGGCAAGAGACAGTTCCCCAATAGGAAGACGATCAGTAGGAAGACCACGAAAACGATGGAACGATAAATTACTGAAGGCACATTGAAAAACAGACAATCATGGCTATATAACAACAAGAAGAAGTAGTAGACTTCATCATCGTAAACATTACAGAATACACCACCCAACAAGAAGCGAAACGAAGGCTTTTTCGCAATCCAAATTTCTTTGAGATCCGCCATGTTCTAAATAGTTTATCTGTCAGCCTATAAAAACTGAAGTTTGTTTACGTATTGAGAAGTGTTGCTTCGTGTGTGTTGCTTAATAGTAAAAAAACAATAATACTGTTATACCTACATATTTTGTATATTATACATATACATATTTTAATACCTTAAAAAAATCGATAAAAAGTAATAGAAATCGAGTGATTTTCATTTCTATTTTGAAATTAACTCTCAAATTAAATCGCTTTTTATTGGTTTTTTAACGTACTAAAATACTTTTAGTACGTTAATTTGTTTAAAACAAACCAAATGGATATTTTTGACTTAAGACCTTTATATTTATCAGTACAGAATTGATATATGGGTTATATTAAATTTTACAGAAAAAAAATACAATTCATACAAAACAGATCTACTCAAAAAACATTAGTTTTAATGATTACTTCGTTTTTTAGTGTAACTATAATTTTACTACGCTACAGTTTTGAACGACTTCCTCATTACTTTTCTTAGTGTACTAAGTAGTTTAACTGTCATTGTAACTCCGAAATTTCTGTCCTACGAACATCAAAGGTACCGACAAAGCTTTCGCTTCTTGTTGGGTGGTGTATTCTGTGATAACATCATTTCAATCATTATTTAATTAGAGTACAACAAACAATAATATTTTTATGTCATGTATTTTATATTTGATAATGTCAGAACTTAACATAAAATAATTCACATACAATTGAAATAATTTATTTAACGGTTTACACGGCGTAATCTTTTATCGAATTCTCTTTGCTATATATCATTACAAATTAATTAAACGGTAACAAAAATATGTGCATATTTCAAAACTGTGTATTCGTGGTTAATTACATCCATTTCTCTATAAGCTGTATAGTTAATAAACTGACAAAAAATTCGTTGGCCACAATTATTTCGCACAATAAATGTTGACGTAGATAATTATTCTACAAACCTTTGATCTTCGTGTTCAAAGAATGTTTTTGGTGTCTTTTTTTGATTGAGAATTTTAACCCAAATTCAGATAAAATAGAATGTATTCCCTTAAATCAATGCTCTACTTGGTACATTGAATATAGCCCAGCATCATTTTATTTCAGAAAACACTTCATTCGAGTCCGCAGTAGATGATTGACAAGTTTTTGATTCTAATGGGATGATCATAATATTGAGTGCCTCATTTTTTAAGTGACAACCAACAAATTGTATTTGAGTGTTTCGTAAATTTTTGCCACCTGAAAAAATTGCACTGTTTTTCACCTTAAAATTGTAGTACATTGGGTATAATATACCCCATATTTAATCTTCTAGGTATAGTTGTATTCAGGGTCGGACTTATATGCTGATACATTTTATCAAAATTACGGCAATCCCACAAAGTAAAAGAAAAATACATATAGTATACATAAGTAATACTTTTATATTAAAGTATATATTTATCATAGTGAAAAAATATAAAAATAAAAATTTTACACTTAACTATCTTCTACATTTAAATCGGTATCACTATCATCGCTATCATTTAAATCTATAACTACTTTATTTATAATGTTTTAAAACTGTCCTTAGACTCTCCAAATAATCCAACCTGTACTTTATTAGACGGCTGGATTTTATAATTGCCTGCCGTTTATTCACTGTTTTAAACATAAAACTATAAGATTTAAAAAAATTCCAAAAAGTAGTTTTATGACACTCGGGGTTTATTTCGAACTGAAGCGGTGGAAATATATAAGCACCCAAATAATTTTAATCGGATAGAAGAGGGACTGAAAATTAACAAGACCTGGATACCAATATTAAAATCCACAAACACCATTCCCGCCAAACACGAAGAAAGAAAAGCTACTACAAACAACGACACGCCCCCTCAAGCCGAAACCAGTGGAGGGGAGGCGAGTGGGAAATATAAATATTGCCTCCGTAGTACAACGCAGCGTCATTTTCAGGATTTCAGGTTACAAGCGAAGCAGTAACATCTCCAGAAGATGCCAACCCCTAGTGTTGGCGAAACGTCGAGAACTAATCTCAGAAGACAACCGCCTAACAGCCCGAACAAACAGTTTAACAAGTTAGACGATTGCCGTGAAAGCCTAACGCAGTTTATCATCACTTTCTAGTTGAGATTGTCTCTCTAAGAATTTGTAAAGTGTAATTAGCCCTAAGTACGTCTGATATCTTATAACTGTTTATTTGGTGAGTTTCTTAATGTGACTGTCTTCTGTCTTTGATTTTTAATTTGTTGAATTGGTACTAAACAAAGCATGCAGACAATAAAGAGTCAAAAAAATGGTAAGATTAATGAGATACATAGATTCCTTGCGCTTAAAAGTGAACCAAACTACTGGGGCGAGAAGTCGCCCCAACTGGTACTGGTCGTTTTAAAATTCACCTGGTATTAGGAAGGTTAACTAAAGAGTATTTTTAATGAGTACTTACCTTGTAAGCGTTAAGCATGATTTGCTTTGCATCGTGTGAGATGAATATAATCAGAACGTTTTTCAGGTTCAGACTCGTCTTCACTTCCTGAAATTGTGACAGGAATGTATAGGACATCGTCACTAATCATTTCTATATCACTCATATCTACAGTTATTACACTGACTTATGTTCTAAATGAACGACAAAAGAAAAATGAAGTTCTTTTCAAATAAAATTTCTTCTCGCAGAAGCCCATTTAGTGATAATTTGATATTAAGTAAACATTATCCTTTTACCTGAATAAAATTCCAAGAAATTTTCTAATCACTTATAAACACTTACCTAGAATTTGTAATTCGAAATTTCAAGTACAAGTGCAATTAACTGATTAAATTTAAACAGATTCACAAAATTATTCTTAAAATTTTATTTACCAATCGTTAACAACTCAAAATTGAAATACGTACCTGGCTACACCTACTTTGTATCATTTAGTAAAGTACCTTTTCCGTCGACCGTCCATTTATGATCAATTTTAACACCGTCAAAATCATTGATTAATGACCCCTATTAATGAATGATTTTCTATTAATCAACGATTTTATTAAAGGCAACACAACATACATTGCTTGCATAAATTAATTAAACGCTCTGTGATTGGCAGTGACCTGTGGTGTAGGCAACCAAACATATACCTACTTATATTACCACTAAAAAATTAATTTAAAATGAAGTAGCCTCTGTTAGTACTATCTGTCATTGTATGTCATTATTTACTTTATTGTTTAAAATTCTGTGTATTTGAAAAATCAAAGGATGGATATTGACGAAGAGTTTAATTTAACTCCACCAGAATTTAACTTCTTCTATCACAGAATTTACAGAGGTCCAAGAAGACTTAAATATAAATTTGTCAAAATGCTATCTCGAACATTAACGCGCTCGCTTCGCTCACGCGTTAAAATATTTCAATTGTTAATCGCTCTTATTAATACACTTGTTGGTTAAATAACGATTAAACTTTGGATAGAATTTAAAATTGAACCTAATGTAACGAAAGACTAAGGGTGACCATTCGTTACAGCATTAAGGGAATACAGTCATTTTGTGGTTGATATTGGCCCAGTCTCTTAATCTGGGGAATTCCATCCGCATTATCTTGCAACGCTCTTTATTAAAGGGGTCCTTAAAATTGTGCTTGAATTTTTTAGGGATCCACGGAGTAGAAAAGGTTAAGAAACGGTGGTATAATACATCTTTTTTTCTGTCAATAGTTTTCTTGGATTTTCCACTTATTATCTTATAATCAGATGTTAAAGTGTAATGCTGTTCATGTTATTATTGCCAAATTGACGCTTTTTACAGAGTGTCTTTTTAAAAACGCTCCAGTTTCAGATTTTTCTGACAATAAAAAATTTGTTCGGCACAAAACTCTTTGGTATTTTGTGAAGTTAGCACTTATTGTTTTTTTCTTTGACTGCTTAGGTTGGTGATCTGCATCGGGGTTATTGATCGTAAATATGCATTACTCTTATGAAGTATCTAAATAATAAAGATATTATTTGTGTTGATGTTTTTCTTTATGAATGCCTGTTTTCCAAATAAACGAAACCATTTAAAAAAAATTAATGAAAAAAACTACATTCACGTACACGATATTCAGCTGTTTATACAGAAAATAGACAAGTTCAAATTACACACTACACAATTAGGTATCTCCCAGAGCGAAGTTCTCACATATTGCTCTCGTGTGCTGCATGTAGAATCAGCCTTCCGGAACTTACAAACATATCATGTTTAGGATACATTTCCAAAATATCTATCTAATTACAGTTTCCCGAATGCATACGTACATTGTTATGTTTGTAAGAGAAAATCAATAATTTACAAGAATTTTCAATAGTTATTTTTCATTGTAAGATAATAATTTGACTAAATTTAATGAATATTAATCATCATTGCGTAAGTATTTTAATACGCAATGATGGATATTCATGTTAATCATTGTTTCTGCTTTGATGAAACACAAAGTAGATGCTGCAAACTAGGACTTAAAACCCCTTAACGTACACATTAATTTTGAAGTTATGGTCAAAAATGACCGAATTTTTTTTTAGTGAAAATGTTTTGTTTTGGTTATAATTGAATAAAAAAGTATTTTCAGTGGCGTAGAACCTTTACTTTTTCTGGGGGGTTAGTTGTTTTCATACATACACTAATAATATACGCGTATTATATATATATATATATATATATATATATATATATATATATATATATATATATATATATATATATATATATATTGTTATGATGTGTTTTTTGTTTGAATGATGAGCAATGAGTATTTTTAATAATATAATATATAGGGTTTTTTATCGCGGTTCTCAAAGAATTAGCTTGTAAGTACTTTTTTAAATTATTTTTATTATAACTATTATGAAACACACATATATATCTAACCTAGCCAATGTAAATTTAAAATAAACTATCTTTAAATTGATGTTCTTATAAAACTAATTAAATTCTATAGACAATGTTAAATTTAAACAAACTATCTTCAAAATTGAAATTGTTATAACACTAACTAAATTATATTAACAAAATTTTGTACCTTTCTTTCACTGAATGCCTAAATGAACTGTTTTCCACTATATATATTCTAATCACCACTGAATGTCTTCGTACTTCGGTTATCCTTGTTTTTGTGAAATTTCTTTTTCCAATTATCAGCTTCTACCAATTTAAGATATATTTTTCTTCACCAGCATTTATATACCACCAAGCAAACCAGCAAACAGCATTTATATTTATTCTTCTTTTCAATATACCAATATCCAATTATTATAAGTTGATTTATACTAATCTCCAACCATAACATAATTTAATTTCTTCCAATATACCTTTTTTAATTATATTAAACAATTGGACTATTTGTACTTGATTCACTGACTCCAACTAACTTTCATATTTCTTACTAAACTTTTCTGACTGACTTCTTGAAAATTCTGAACAATTTACTACACTAACTAAATGTGTCTACTAACTTTCATAATGAACTGGCCTGACTTCTGACTAAAAACTAAAAACTGCCATCTTGAATCCAAATCACGGGTATTTATATCTTTTTGGATATTCTAGAACCATCTGGTAAGAGATCATGTTCCAATTTGTTCTATTTCTTCGATATGGATGTTCTCGAAAAAATATCTGTTCCATCCACCGACATAATCATTATTCCAGAATATTCGACCGTAAACAATGGTCACACTCTGCACTCTGGAGAATTCGTTAATGTTCCATTGATAATTTTGTTGACATTTAGGCTTTTCAGATCAGAATAAACATTTAAATCATTAAATATATATAAATTAAACATTTTAAACTAACATTATTATTATAACCCCACTTATATTCCTATTATGATTAATTTCTATCTGTCAATTTACTGTATAGTTGGTTGCCTATGCACATGGCTCACTTAAATATATTTACAACATTAAAATACAACTTTTTACACTTATTATATGCTAATTTATTAAAAATGCCCTCACATAAATATATTTTTATTAAATTCTCTAGTATATAACTTCTTAAAATAATCAAATACTTTTTTATATCTAATATTATGTAGTATATAACTTATAAATTATTTTCTATAAACCCCAATCGTCACAATATATATATATATATATATATATATATATATATATATATATATATATATATATATATATATATATATATATATATATGTATATATATAATGCCAATGGTCTTACAAATCACTGTAGATGACAGTGGCGCACTCTTTTGTGTGCAAATCCGTTGAAATTTAAAAATTGTGTGCAGAGGAAACACTGTGAATAGGTAAATAGTAGTATGGTTTATATCAAAAATACAAATAATCCAAAATATTTTATTGATACACACACACACAAACACACACAATATGGTATTTTAGATGAATTATAATGATATTTAGTAAAACAAAAAATATACACATTACTCTAACCTTTACTTTACTTACCAAACAATATAATAATATGATGAAAATAAGGCACAAATTAGTTCAAATGCAAAAACACAATAAATATCGACTTCAGACGACTTAAAACGGGCAAGACAGAAGGCTTGTATAAAAACAAAAGTTCGACAATAATATCTGTTATCAATGGTGACGATGGCAAATTGCAAGTTATGAGATAATAAATATATTTTAAAGTAACTCAATACTGACTGAGTCATCTATTTTATAATAGAAAAATAATTTAGATATATGCTTACATATGTAAGCATATATCTTCCTTTATACAAATATCCGCTTCGCAAAGGCTTGAAAAATTTTATGGGTAAAATTTAACAGGCGCCCGTGTCCCAGACGAGCGCGTACAAAATTACCAGTAAGGCGCGCCCGTGTCTGAGACAGGCACGTACATTAAGGGGTTAAAATTCTTCAGTCACTATACTCATCTTTACCTTTCTTCTTACTAAAAAATGTTTATTTAAAATCCTTTATAAAAGGTCATCATCATCATCATCAGTAGCTCGACAACCCTTTCTGGGTCCTGGCTTGTTCTAGGATTTTCCGCCATTCTGTTCTATTCCTTGCTTTGTTTTTCCAGTTGGTAATCTTAAGTGTTTTCAGATCTTGTTCCACTTGTTCCATGTATCTAAGTTTGGGTCTTCCCTTTGACCTTCTTCCTACTGGTGTTTGCCTCATAATATGTTTTGGTGTTTCAGTCTCCAACATTCGTTAAACATGGCCCATCCAGCGCAGACGTCCGATCTTTATGGATGTTATGATCTCGGGTTCGTTGTATGCTGTGTACAGTTCAAAGTTATATCTTCTGCGCCATATGTCATTTTCCTTTACCCCCTTATATATGTGTCTAAGGATTTTTCGTTCAAATGTGCCTAATAGGTTTTCATCGCTTTTCGATAGTGTCCATGTCTCTGATCCATATACAAGGACCGGTTTTATCAGGGTCTTGTATATTTTGCATTTGGTTTTTCTTGTGATGTTGTTAGATCTTAGATGTTTAATTAGTCCATTATATGTTTTATTAGCGATATGTATTCTTCTCTTAACTTCTTCACTGACATTGTTATCTGCGGTAACTAGTGAACCTAGGTATGTAAAATTTTTCACGCTTTCGATGTTATAGTCTCCTATTGTCAGATTCTGTAGGTTTTTTTGGCCTGTCGATTTACTGGCCTTCATGTATTTGGTTTTTATTTCATTAATGTTTAGGCCACTGTTTTGTGCCGCTCTTTCTATCGCATTAAATGCTTCTATCATCTCTCTTTCGCTTCTGGCTATGATATCAACATCATCTGCAAATGCCAATATTTGTACACTTTTTGTTATTATTGTTCCTCTGGTGTTGACTTTTGACTCCCTAATTATTTTCTCTAACGTGATGTTGAATAGAATACAGGATAGGGCATCTCCCTGTCGTAGGCCCGTTCTCACATGAATTGTATCTGTTAGTTCGTTTTGAATTCGAATTTTGCTTTGTACTTTAAGTGTTTCTTTTATGATATCAATGAGTTGAGTTGGAATATTATACTCTTTCAGTGCATGAATCAGAAATTCTCGATGGATACTATCATAGGCACTCTCAAAGTCAATAAAAAGATGATGTGTGTCTATATTAAATTCACTAGTCTTTTCCAAGATTTGCCTCAAGACGAAGATCTGATTTATTGTGGACTTCTGTCTGCGGAAACCACATTGATATCCCCCAACTATTTGTTCCGCATATGGTCTCAATCGGTCATACACAATATTTGACAGTATTTTATATGCCACAGTCAGTAGCGTTATTGCCCGGTAGTTTTTACATTGAAGCTGATCTCCCTTTTTATGTAGTGGAATAATTACTCCGGTATTCCAGTCTTGTGGCAGTTGTTTATTATTCCATATGTTCACTATTAGTTCGTGTACCGCATTCAATAGGGAGTCTCCACCTTCCTTTATTAATTCTGCGCTTTATAAAAGGTATATAATTAAATTACCCAATCGGGCTATATCACAAAACGTTTTCGGAATCTGTATTCCATCATCAGTGTTTCTAAGTGTACATGTTTTGAGCAACTAAATATTTGGGTAAAAACCCGTTAAATGTTAATTAGTTTAAATTTAGATTACATTATTCAATCTTTAATGTTAAGATGTTAAAGTTACCAGTGAAATTGATAACATGGCAACGTACGGCTCTACATGAGGTTGCTGGTCCTGAGACAAAGTGTATACGCGGACTTGTTGATAGCATCAGTTCTTGAAACGAGACGTTTAATTAATATTACTATACTAATATTAATTGCATAGATTAATACATATTAATTACATATAATTATTAATGCGATTATTTTTTTCGCAAAATTACCAAAAATATTGGTTGCTATAATTATTTCGCAAAATAATTGAAAGCTTTATGTTATTTTATATTTATTTGGATTACATGCAATAAGGTTTCATACGTTGGTTTATGTACGTAGACCGATTTCAGAAGACGACTTCACGCAAAAGTTGAGGGATTCTCCGAAAATGACTTATTTGTTATGAAAACGTCGTTTTATTTTTTTATTAAATTTAAATATTTTTAAAATAAGTACCGGATTGATTTGGCTAATTTTGAATTTAAAAAAATTTGTATAAAATAAAATATACTAAATGATTAAAATAAAATAAATAAATAAAATTAAATAAAATTAATGAACGTATACAAGGTAAATTTGTTGTACTGACCTGAAGAAGGTCTCTGATTGAGTACAAAATATACAACTAGCCGAATCCTAGCATATGGCTATATGCTATGATATTATATATATATATATATATATATATATATATATATGTATATATATTATGCATATATATATATATATATATATATATATATATATATATATGCTATATATTCATACAAGAAGTTTATTATTTTAAAAATTTAATGAGTTACTGTATATGGCAATTGCTGGAAACCCCGTCGCATGCGGGCAAAATCACTGGTTGATTATAATCAGTTAACTGTCCATGTTGAAGTAACAAGGGCATGTTAAGAAATTTTTTTTTGTCTAATTGGAGTCAGGTATCAATAGAATTTAACTAATAAATTCTATTTTAAGGATTAAAGCAACACTATTTATTGAATGGCCAGCAAGATCCCCCGATTTATATCTTTTGGATTTGTCCATATGGGCTTATTCAAAAAGCAAGAATAATAATAAAATTCATGCTTTATTGGAAGAACTAAGACGACGAATAGTGCACGAATTTAGTATATTAACTCCTGAAATGCTTCAAAATGTTCGTCGTAATTTCAAACAGCGACATTATAATTTTATGGACGTTGTTGGATATCATTTTAAATATTTAATTAAATGATTGTAGTTGTTAAAGAGAAAAAATTTAACTTGGCACTAACAAAACATAGGCGTTACATTAGGGTTTTGAGAGGTGTAATACTTTTAATTAACTGATACGTGTTCACTATATTCCCTGTTTAAAATAAAAGGTATATGGTACTGTAAAGGATTAACTTGACAAATGACAGATGTCAATGTCGTTAAAAGGTAACAAAAAAACAAAATTTGTTTAATTTACCAATGTTTGTATTTTTAGAACGATTTCCGAAGTGGAAATTGAAACGTTAATAAAATTAATTTAACCATTAATTGTGGCTTATTCCCATTTAAATAGTGTTGCCCAAAATCGGTCTTGGTCTTGCAGTCTTGTTCTCATTCTTGCGTTTTTGCAAGACCAAGACCAAGACCGCCTAATTTTAGCCGTGCAAGATTTAAGCAAGAACAAGACTAAGTCTGCGAGACTTTTGCGTCTTGCAGTTAGGACTGAGTGTGGTTTTAGCGAGTATAGTAGTTCGGTTATATGCTTAAAGACTCTAATAGATGCAATAAAATTTGAAAAACTGGACTTATGCGAATTACAAACAATACCATAAACATACATACCGAATTAAAATATTCATTAAAAAAACACATTTGACACGTGCTCAGAGGTCATAATTACAATGTAAAAATAAAATATTTTGTACATTTTCCAGCAGACTTCTTCGCTCTGAAATTAATTGTCCATATTTTGAGAATAGCCGCTCTCTAATCATAAAAATAATCTTTTGTATTGCGACGCCGACAGTAATATCGTATCGATATTTTTTAAAATATGTCACCCTAGCTAAAAAAATATAATTATACGAACAACCACTTAATAATTCAATTTTTTTCCCATTATTATTTAGTCAGGAGTAATCTAAATAAACAAATCTTATCGGCCCAAGGCTATAAATTGTTTCTGCTGAGTGTGCGATGAGATCATTCGGTTAAAGAAAATTTGCTGAAAGAGTCAAAAGTAACGAGACAAATTAATAACAGATAATGTCGCCTACCATGTAAACAAAATACCGAAGTAACGATATATAATTCTCGGTTTGTTATTAGATACGGGTATTGGATAGTAACGAACATAAATTATAGTAGTATAATAGTTACTTTTTCGACATCACTTAACTTCATTCCCAATTGAGCTTTCCTTTGAGTCTAATGAATGTAATAATTGTTTTTCATCTAATCCTTGTTGTTCCCGGAGTGACAAGTTTACAATTTGACATGAGGGACAAAGATTCAAATAGTTCTAGTCGGAGTAATGAGCGTTGGAGTTATAGATCTAAAAGCCCTAAAAGCAAATTTGATGAGTTTTTCGAAATAATTTATGCATCCCAAATTGCTTTGTGTAAATTGTGCCTACATAGGAAGGTTGAAAAGAAAATGAACATCAGAAACACGTCAGGTTTAAGGAAGCATCTAATATCTTTTCACAAAAAGGAATTACAAATATTTCTTCCTGAAAAACCAAAATTCGGTGGAGATATTACAAGCTTTTTAATAACCGCTAGAAAAAGTGGAGATGTAAAAAATATACTTATTACCTTATTACCAATTACATATATTATCTACCTACTACTTTAGTTTGGTAAATTAATGTATTTATTAAGTAGGTATCTCCTTAATTTAAAACAACTTCTTTTGATTATCATTGCTTTTTTACATATTCTTTATTTTTTCTTTATTCTTTATTTTTTTATTTAACTATAAGTTAGTTTTTTATATAAAAGTAGAAATAAGGTTGGTAAAAACATTTATTTTGCTTTACTAAGTGGATTATAGTTTGTTATCTGATCACCTAAAAAATCTGTGCCCTTGATACATGTATGTGGATTTTTTGACCATCATGTGCATCAATCCCTTTCTAGGCAGATAATATTCTTTAAAGTACAGGCATGCTGATGTTATTAATTTGTTTTTTTTGTGTTTTAACCACATTTTAGCACATGTAAGCGTAGTAAATGCAAACGTTTATTCAGAAACAGATTGACTTCCGTGGGGCATGGTAGATAGATGAGTTAGTTAGAGCATAGGCACAGATCGCTTAGATCGTGGCTTCAAACCCCACCCGATATTAGTTGTTTAGACATTTATTAATTTGGTTGGTGTTTATTATTCTTCTTCTTCCTCATGTGCCGAGCTCGATTGTCGAGGGTTGGCTATCAAATTGGCTATAGTAATTTTGTTAACGGCAGCTCGGAAAAGAGATGCAGAGGATCTGTTAAACCAATCTCTCAGGTTTCTAAGCCATGACGTTCTTCTTCGACCTTTATTATGGCTATGTTAATTCAAGCTAAAAATGTACTTACTCTGTTACGTTGTTCTAAGATCTAAAGTAACGTTTAATAAATAGCAATAGGCTAATGGGTAACTGCAAGACTTGCAAGACTCTTGCTGCAAGACCAAGACCAAGACCGCAAGTGCAATACCAAGACCAAGACTGTCTAAGTCTCGTCTTGTTCTTGCATTTGGGCAACACTACATTTAAATAGTAATTACTTTAACATGCCACAAGAAAATAGCTTCAGAACAATATCGTTAAAAGGTGTCGCCTTTTAAATAAAAATCAACCTGCTATAGCGTTTTAAAAATTTGTAGCGTATTCTACACTACACTGTTACACATGGCCTTGTTAAACAAAGTTCGTATTTGAGGAAAGAAAAGGTTGAATAAGAAACTTTGTGTTTCTAATTTTCAACTAAGCCACAGTACTTTAACTTTTAGAATACCGACAGAATTTAAAACAATTTTTAAATTCACAGAAACAATAGAGATGGTATTAATACTTTACTTCTTCATTGTACGAAGTACGAAAGAATAACTTTTTCAACAATTTTCATTTATATGGCAAGTTTTTTTGTTTAATCGATTATTTTTTAAAAGTTCGCCGAACAAGAATGAACAAATCAAGAAAATCTATACTTCCTCTTTTAAAAAGCACATTTCACGGTATATTCTCTCCACGGCCGGATGAGCTTCATTCCTTGTCACTGCAAGCTTTTATTAAAGTGCTAAGACTTTTTAAAACAACTGTTGTATTTTATTTATTTGCTTTTAATTCTGTTCTTTTGCAGACATTTATATGTTTTTTG
Source organism: Diabrotica undecimpunctata (assembly GCF_040954645.1). Classification (NCBI taxonomy): domain Eukaryota; kingdom Metazoa; phylum Arthropoda; class Insecta; order Coleoptera; family Chrysomelidae; genus Diabrotica; species Diabrotica undecimpunctata. The sequence continues at coordinate 34,751,604 of NC_092808.1, read as the reverse complement.
ATTCACTTTTTTCTAATAGTTTCCTGTAATAAAGCTTTTAATTGCACAGCGCACGTTGACAAAAAACTTTTAAATACACTTATGTACTGTACAATTTTTAGGGAAAAAAAATATTTTGTTTTGTTAATAATGATATAATTTAGCAGTTTCCTTGGATGTAGAGTTAATCCATAGTTATTTTATTTATTTTTCTGTAATTTAAAATTAAATTAATATCAAATTACTTCGAGGCTTTAAGACATAAAAAAAAACTAATGGGCGTTACGGCTATAAATCAATGTTGACTAATGCATTATTAAATGTTGGAAGTAAAAATCAGCCAGGTAAAATTTGCAGTTATAAGCTGACTAGGTGCTCCACTTTTGACAAAAATTCGCCCACTGTGTAAATATACAGTATGGTGGAAATGAAAGGAATAAATTCGTTATTTCGTAAACCGGAGACTTTAAGGAAAAATCCTGAAACCCGATTTTTATTTTTAAATAAACTATTCGTAAGAATACATTTTTATTTTTTACGTCATCTATGTGAGCGTGATGACGTCATTGCTAAAAATTTTAAATAGAAAGGGGGGTATTGTAATACATCATTTGAAAGGTCTTTTAAATACCTATTCAGCCATATCAATATGTCTGAGTATTTGATGTTTGTAATTGTTTAAAAAAATTATTAAATATTTATTATTACAATAAATATTTATTAAGTATTGATATGATGTATTATTGACACCCAAAAATAAATTTTATAAAGGCTATCACTGGTAATGAAATGTCTTTTTTATCTACTTTTTACCTTTTTAAAAAAACTAGTTACCTTATCAATATTAACATTGATACTTCACTGACATTCAAACTTAATTATCTTTCTGTCAAGTGATTAATAGTATTATTGTAGTAAACGTATTTTGTAAAAGTCTTTGTATCTTTGAACATGAAGCTAACTGAAACGCAAAGAATTGAAATTCTCATAATGATTGGTTATGGAGATAAAACACGTACGCAGAAAGAAGTATGTGCGTTATTTAATAATAAATACCCCCGTCGAGAACCAATTTTACAATCCACTGTAAGCAAAATTGAGAAAAAATTTAGAGAAACGGGTCATGTTAAAGACCTTCCTAAAGGTAGTAGAAAACCAATATCTGAAAACCAACAAGTAGACGTTCTGTTAGCTTTTCAAGATAATCCTCATAACAGTTCATGGCAAGTAGCATTAGATAATGACATGGACCATTCAACAGTTCTTAAACAGCTAAAGAAGGAAAAGTGGCATCCCTACAAAGTAAGTTTAGTACAAGAACTTATGGAAGATGATTTTGATAGACGAATTGAATTTTGTGACATTATAATGGAAGGAAATAACAGAGATCCGATGTTTTTAAAAAAGATTATTTTCTCTGATGAAGCTACATTTCTACTAAACGGTCATGTCAATCGTCAAACTTATCGGTACTGGGTTACGGAAAATCCACACTGGATGCAAGAGTACCGTACTCAATACCCAGAGAAAATTAATGTTTGGGTGGGAATAATAGATAATAGGTGTATTGGACCATACTTTTTCGAAGAAAACTTAACAGGTCCTCGATATTTAGAATTTCTTCAAAATTTCTTGCTTCCAGAATTGAACCGGTTGTTTCCAAACAGAAATGATTTATGGCTACAGCAATATGGTGCGCCTCCACACTATGCTGTCTTGGTACGCAACTACTTAAACAACGTCTTTCCAAATCGGTGGATAGGTCGAAGAGGAACAATAGAATGGCCGCCTAGGTCACCTGATTTCACTTCTCTTGATTTCTTTTTATGGGGATATTTAAAAAGTAAGGTGTATCAAAATAGACCACAAAATATTAATGAACTGAAAGAAAGAATACGTAATGAGGTTGTTCAAATAACTCCGGAAGTTTTAGAGAATGTTAGAGAAGAGTTCGTGGCACGCCTTTCTCATTGTATTTTAGCTGAAGGTAAACAATTTGAGCACTTAATTTAGATTTCGTTGTATTTATTGAATAATACTTAATAAATATTTATTGTAATAATAAAAATTTAATTATTTTTTTAAACAATTACAAACTTTAATTACTTAGACATATTGATATAGCTGAATAGGTATTTAAAAGACCTTTCAAATGATGTATTACAATACCCCCCTTTCTATTCAAAAATTTTAGCAATGACGTCATCACGCTCACATAGATGACGTCAAAAATAAAAATGTATTCTTACGAATAGCTTATTTAAAAATAAAAATCGACGGGTTTCAGGATTTTTCCTTAAAGTCTCCGGTTTACGAAATAACGAATTTATTCCTTTCATTTCCACCATACTGTATAAATGACAACATTGTCATCACTGCTTAGTGTTATAGAGTTTGTGCGCTTAAGACTCTTCCAAAAAAGACTCGCCAAAAAATCAAACACCCCGCATACACCCCAGAGCGAATTTAGACGGGGACGAAGCAACATCTCTGTTTTGCAGAAGTCCTCAAAAATCCGTCAAGGATTTACTCCTCACAAAGTTATAAAGTGCTCTCCAAATCAGTTATAATCATAGATAAATACATATTGATTATAATACAGTAGTGCCCATTTTTGTATACACAAGAAGTGTTAGAAGTTTTTTCCCATAGTTCTCTGGGTAGCCTTTGCCACATCTTCACATCTCTTAATCCAGGATCTTCGTGATAGTGACTTGAATTGACAATAACCCGCACATAAACGTTTTTGAAAGACTTATTAACTAGTAAGTAGTATTTAGTAGTAGGAATTTTGTTTAGTTTTTTATGTATTTGTACTGATTTTATTTATGCTATTTGTTTTTCTCTCTTTTTTTCTTTAATAAATCGTTTTGTACCTTTGGATAGCTTTTTGAACCGTTAGTGTTTAAGACATTCCTATATTACAGGTAAGAGCTCTCGTATTTAGTATCCATCTCTCTAGTATTCTAGCTCTGCCCCATAGTATCTTACCATTAATGTTTCTTAAAACTTTTCATCTCTGCTATTTTTAGCATTCTTTTGTCCTTTCTGTGTCAGGTCACGTTTCTGCTGCGTATGTAATTATTGGCTTGATGAATGTTTTGTAAGTTTTGCCTTTCATTTCTTTCCAGATATTTTTATTTCTCGATATTTATTTATTTAGGCAACTTGCGGCTCTGTTTGCTCTATTCACTTGATTTAGAACTTCGGTTTCGGATATTTCGTAGCTATATAGTGTGATGTCTAGATATTTAAACTCCATCACTTGTTCAATTATCTAACCACCCAGCTGTAATTTACATCTAAGTAAATTTGCTATTCTAACCATGCGTTTTGTCCGTTTGGAGAAATTAACATGTTAAATTTTCTGGCAGTTATATTAAATTGATGCAGCATACGTTGTTAATAATCTTATCCCATTGCCAGGTTTAATTGGGTCAGTTATTTCTTCTTTTACTTTTATTGTGTTGTTCTCGTAGATATTTTTGATTGTTTTGATTACTCCCAAGGGTATCTGTCTTGCGTACTTAATGTGTACTTACTTAATTGCTTATAAGTGGATAACGTCCTTTAATTTGACCCCAACAAATGCCTTCGTAAGGTCCACGAAACATAAATATGCCGATGCCGGTTTGCTGTATTCTCATGTTTTCTCTTGCACTTGCCTCATTATAAATATAGCGTCGGTGCATGACCTAAAACCTTGTTGTTCTTTTTTTTGCGTACGTCATTCAACACAACAACCAAAAATCATTTCAGCTGTTTGCAAAATACAGATTGCCATGATGGTCGGCAATATCCCAAACTGATAGGCACTACAAGAAGAAGAAGACTTCTTCGTCTTGTAGTGCCCTCTTGATTTATCGTGATCATATGTGATTTCTTTTTTTTACGCCCTCTTCTCTATTCTGATTACCGAATATAGGCCTCTCCTAATTCTCGCCATTCATCTCTGTTTGTTGTTTGTAAGACGTTTCCACATTGGCCCTGCAGTTCTTTTAATATCGTCACTCCATCGCATTTGCGATCTTCCTCGTGGTCTTTTGGCTTCATACGGCCGCCAATTCCAGATTTCTTTATTCCATCTGCCATCCGTAAGACGTTCGTTATGTCCAGCTCATTTCCATTTCAGTTTAGCTGCCTGTTCGACAGCCTCTTTTACTGTTGTTCTATTACGAATGTTTTCATTGGTTTTATGGTCTTTGAGTGACATACCCAGCATCTGTCGTTCCATAGCTCTCTGAGTTTTTCTGATCTTCTCCATGTTTATTTTAATGAATGTCCAGGTTTAAGCTCCATATGTAAGTACAGGTAGAATACAGGAATTAAATACTTTGCTTCGCTGTCTTTGAGATATATTTTTATTTTTAAGTACGTATGAGAGTCTTCCGAATGCTGCCCATCCCATTTTTACACGTCTGCTTATTTCGGTAGTCTGATTTTCTTTGCTTACCTTGACATTTTGACCCAGATATGTGTATTCATCTACGTGTTCTATCTCGGCCCCTCGATGTTTATCATAGGTTTGTCATCTTTGTTTAACATTAGTTTAGTTTTGCTGAAATTCATTTTCAGTCCTTTTTTAGGGATTCTATGTGTAGCTCCTCAATCATCGTATTCAGTGCATTCCACGTGTCGGCTATTAGTACTACATCATCTGTGTATCTAAGATGGTTCAAGTATCTTCCGTTAATAGGGATTCCCTTATTTTCCCAGCCTATTGACTTAAAGATATTTTCTAGGGCAGCTGTAAATAATTTTAAACATATTGTGTCCCCTTGTCTTACTCTTCAGTTGAGTTTTACTGGTCTTGTTTCGATTCCATTACCCAACGTCACTATCATTTCAGCTTGTTCGTAAATATTATGTATTAATATTCTGTACCTGGAGTCGATCCGCTTGTTGACTAATGCTTCTTCTATCGCCCACAGTTCTACGCTATCAAAAGCTTTTTCATAATCTATAAAACCCAGACATAATGGGAGATTGTATTCGTTAGTCTTTTCTATTAGGATTTTTAAAGTATATAGTATATCACATCGGTCGAACTATTCAGAAGCGCCGCAAATAAGATCAGAATTGCCATGTTAATAGCCAACGTTCGCAAGGGACAGGGCACTTGAAGAAGAAGAAGAAAGTATATAGATGGTCACAGGTGCTGTACCCTTTTCTAAATCCGGCTTGTTCTACTGGTTGATATCCGTCAATGTTGTTCTTTTGCTATAGTTATAATTTCATGCTGTTTATTCTTTATCACTTTGGTTGATATTTTTTTGTGTTGTTTTTAATATATTAATTCCTCTGTAAATCTGATGTCCGAGTCCGATTTGTTTCTCTTTTTGAAGACGGGTAATAGGATGCTTGATCTTTATTCTGGTATTCTGTTTTGTTCTATTATTTTTTGGATTTACTTTAGGAGTTCACTCGGTATTTTGTCCTCTCCTGGTGATTTTTTATTTTTTAATTTTCTTAATGATGCCTTTACCTCTTCCTTCTCAATATTTATTTCTTCACGTGTCGTCACTTCTGGTGTTGGTGGTTCATTATCGTCACTTTAAGCAAATAGCGAGTAAAAGTTGTATGCCAATGTTTTCTGCTGAATGATTTCGTATTTATTATTTCGTTCATCTCTTTTCTTTATCCTCTGATCACCCTCCATATTTTTTTGTGTTATGTAATAGTCGTGTTCCACAGTTAGTACATATATTTGTAGATTGAAAAGCTATTTTCGCCGTCATATAACCATAAGATTAGAGCTTAAATAATTCAGATATTTTAAAAATATTCAGAAAATTTACTTTTTAAAGTTTTATTTTCTAACTTATAGTAAATATCGTCAATTAAAGTATACGATTTGTATGAGAAATAGTGGAATCTGTAAACAATATATTATGAAGGTCATTATTTCTTAATAAATTAATATTTTTATCGACTTATTTAATCTCCACTCGTTTACTACACGCGCAGTGACGTTTTTATTTTCTTGATCCGATATCCGATATCTGAAGAAAACATATACTTCTGGGAATAAGTAAGGAGAGAACGTCTCAAGGGTTGTATTTTATTTCAATTTATTTATACACTCAACAACAAATCTGTAATCTCGACAATACAAGCAATAAATCGATTTTATGGGGACTTTGGCGGTTGTGTAAATCGTGATATTTCGGGAGCTTTTACTATAAAATAACAAAATTGGCTTCTATACTGTGTACAGATATATCGCCATTATAAACGGTTTGATATCACTACAATAACGTGTTCAAATAATGAGATGCTTTATGTGTTTAAAGTGTATGATATCATTTTTTTTTCAAGTTAAAATCGCATTCAGCTAGTAGTTATGGTTACAATATAGTTTTGAAAAGTATATAATACTACTAGTAGTAAAAGGGCTATTAGAGTTCTAGACTATATACCTGAAGATGTAAAATTCTCAAAGTATTATATTATTTTTATTTTAGAAGGATATTCAATTATTTAGTATGTCAATACAAAAAGTACTAGCAACCGCAGATACTTGTTTGGTCTGTATGTACATAATGTCTTCTAAAACATGCCAAAACGTGTTTATTTGGACGAAGTTATATATCAAGTCATGCATTATATGAATCATATTGTTACAATTATAATACTCCCCGCAATTGATTCTACTAATTGCGTTTACGGCAATAAACAGAACGAAACACAATAATCAAGCTTCGAAGTTAATTAAATTCTCTTGAGTGTCAAATATACAGGAAGTCTATTTAATAACGAATTTAATCCGTTAACAATCCGAGAAGTTTATTTAATGTCCTGATATTATGTCGAAGTATGTTTACACAGCAAAATAAAGACACAACCAACAGATGAATCAAGAGCTGAATCAGCAGGTTGTTGCAACTACACAAGGAGACCTATTCTCTTCTTCTTGTTATGGTGCCGTGCACCTATAGTGCGTTGGCGAATTATCTTAAGGCCAGACGTCTGTCTTTTGCGGCATGAAAAAGATCTCCAGTGTTATTTATGCCTATTCTCTACCGGGATCGTAGAAAACTGTCTACTTGCTACTTGCATTTCATTTTATAAGCGTCAATAAAAAAATAAAACTTCCGTCAAAGGAAGAAGTGGAATACAAAGTAAACGTTTAACCTGCATGGTACGGAACAGGAATGATAACATTTTGAAAAATAATGAATTTTAAATCTGTGGTGTTTGGGAGATATATAATAACTCCAAAATAGCGACAGTTTTGTTAAGTCCTCTATTGCATTTTATTTTTGATCTATTTTGATTTGATCTAACTATGTTATGCCTATCAGGTTTAGGAAAACTGCTACAGTTTAGTATAATAGCGATAAATACCTATTATTAAAATGTTGTTTGATATAGTCTTGTTACAATATTATATCATGTACCCGAAAACAAAACTAGGGAATAACATTTTCGTTCATAACTGATAATTGATACTTATCATGATTAGATCAAATAATATGCAAAATATTTTGGTAATTTTGTGTTACGTCCCACTTAACATATTTGATTAAAAAAATATTGTATTTAAGGAGCATTTTCTATAAGTTTGTTTATGTAAGTAGTAAATAACTTAATATATTAAACTTTCCTTTTCGTGGTTTGGACTTATCATAATTATTCGTGAGCATTCGGCCGTCTTCACGAACCTGTCGATGGTATTGTGTTAGATTCTATCATGGTTTATTATACCGTGGGTTCTATCGAGTTATATTGATACCTATTATTAGTTTTTCTAAATCTTTCGAAGACCAGTGACGCAGTAAATGCGATCGAGTACTTGGTTAAGTATTTTAGTGCATTTCTATTTTGATGAAATTGGACACATTAATTCCTAAACATGGCTTATAAAAGTTCTCGAATTACTAAAATAATTGAGATGTTTGTAGTAGAAAACGAACAGTCGTCTTCTAATAACGAAAGTATTTGAATGTTTAATTTTACGCCATAAATTGCCTAATTTTTCTGTACAAGAAATCAACAAGATAAATATAACTAAAATAACGCAAACTGTAAAAAATACCTTTTATAATAATTAAAGTATGCTTTTAGGGATACAATGATGGCGAAGACAAAGTTGCCTTTGACAAAAAATTTTTTTTATATTTTGCTAGAAATCTAGAAGTATATTTCATTTTCGTAGGCAAGCACAGATGTTACTGGCAACATTTTGGATGAATCGTTTATCACTTGTGTAAAACTGACTGATCTTGATTCATGTTCGCCTCTCTATAGGGGAAATAAAGAAAACAATTTGCACATTTTAAAACCAGCACTATCTTTACCAGTAAATCTTGAAGAAAATACTCATCTGCTGAATTTATCATTTTCTGAAGTAACTCCTGGTGATGATTTTATTTCTGGATCTAGCGATTTGTGGAGCCCATCATATTCTGACCATGTACATACGGAAAAAGCGGATTTCGATGATCACATTCGCAAATAGCTGTAAAAAAAGAAAAAAAGGACCAGGGGTCAATGCAACGGATAATTATAAAGTCGCTCTTATATAAAAGGAAGGAGGAGAAATAAATTACTGCTAAAGGTAGAGCATTTCAGCTAAAATCGATATCTGTGTTTGAAAACTGTCCAGCAAAATGTCATGAAAAGACTGCCAATGTTGATTTAAAGCAAACTTTTATAGACTACAGAAACTTGGCAACTAGGGATATATAGAAACGTTAGTTAGCTAGTTTAATAACTGACGCTCCCTTGAGTTTAAGGGTTTTTCGAAACATATTTAAAAATCTCAATTTAAAGGTTAAGAAGCAATCTAATGGGACTTGCAAAACCTGTGATTCATTATTTCTGAAAATGAAATGCTGTGCAGCTGAAGAAGAAAAATAACAGTCAGAAAATGAACGCCAGCAACACCAGGATAGGGCTTCCTTTCATTGCACAACAAAACTAGGTGAAAAAGAAGAAAGTTTGCGGAGCTTAGGCAAGCTTGTAGTAGTTGTGTTTGATTTGCAGAAGTGTCTAGCTACATCTAATTTGTTATCTAGTGTGGCTTTCTATAAAAGAAAGGTATGGACTTACAATTAGACTTGAAGAAAAGTAAACTCTAAAATAAATTCATCATAAGTTGCTAGTTGCTGGTCATACTTATTTAGAATGTGATACAGACCATGCCACCATGGAGAGATCTGTGAAAAAAGAAACGTTACAATTTGAGTTCCACAAGAAAAGAGTATCGGTAAATAAAATGACGGGTCCTAGTTTTTTAGTTAAATTCATGAAACAAACTGACTTTCTGATTTTCCAAACTTCTAACAACGCATTTTATAAAAAGAAATGTTGATAAAGATAAAACAACTTTTGTTTGGAACAGAATATGTTGTCGACATTACAAAAAGGATAGTGATATAGGCTTCAAATACACATTAGATCCTGATGAACCGTTTCGTTGTCTGCCCATGCTAAGAAGCGGTAGGTCAACTTTCATGTCTAATATTCAAATAATTCTAGCTGGTAATCCGCTACCCATAGACTATTTAAAATATAAAGATATTCTTGATCTAACCTTTATAGATCCAATCTATCATGGATTTTACCAAACACTTAATCACACTAAAACCAGTACCATACAATATACAAGCGACAGTGATGAACATTTAGAATCATAAATTTTCATTTGGGGCACGTCATACATTTCCACAGCACTGACTTCCAATACAAAGAAATTGACCCATAATAGTTTAGAAATTGACCCATAAACAGAAATATTAATACGTATTTCGTTTTTTACATCCATTATATGACATAATAAAGTATTTAATGAAATATATTAGGTTTTTTATTTTATTGCGTTTTCCACCACTCCCACCAGAAGAGGAGTAAATGTGTACTCTGATCACTACTGATTATTTTATTACTATTTTATCCAAAATTAAAAAGTTTCTTGCCATTTGTAAAAGATACATTTATTTAATTAAGGGGAAAGGCGCCAAATGTCGCCTGGCAAAATTTCCAATGTGTTTTAAATGTATCCATTATTTTCGAATCCGGAGAAAACTAATAAATATTTTTGAAAAATTTAAACGCAGAATGAAAGATTATTACTGAGGGCAGAAAGTCCCTGAAAACTTCTACAATGTTTATTTTAATATGTTATGTAACAGGGCTGAAAATAAAAGAGAAAATATAGTATAATTTTTAATTCAAAATATTGCATGCAAAAGAAACTTTTTATTTATTCTAATAAATATTTCATTCTGCTTTTAAATTTTTCAAAAATGCTTTTTAGTTTTCTCAGAATTTGAAAAAAAAATGGATACATTTAAAACACATTGAACATTTTGACAGGCGACATTTTGCGCCTTTCCCCTTTAATACCTTACGATTACAACTACTGTTACTTACCTTATATAATTACGATTAGAAAACTATTCAAATTCAAAATAAATAGGATCAACTTCGGAATCCGAGTCGTCTTGAGGGTTAATAATTAGCGGTTGTGTCTCTACGGTCGCATCAATTATGTTATCAAGATCCCACATTTTTTGTTCTTCTTCTATTACATGTCTTACTGCATCTTTCCAGTTTTCTGTAATATGTTGTAAAGACTCGTATAACAATTCACGTACAGCTTGTATTTTATATGACGTATTTTTTCTAGCCACATAACTTTTCATTTGTGTCCAAATGAGTTCAATTGGATTTATTTCGCAGTGGTAGGGTGGAAGTCTAAGGACTGTGATGTTTCGCCTTTCCGCCATTTTGTCAATCACGTATTTCTTGAACTTAGATTTGTTTTGCCGGGCAATTTTTAAAAGTTCTGCTTTTACCATTCCATCTTAGTAAGGCAGATACTTATTCCGCAGCCAGTCAAGAATATACTGTTTCTTCCACGCAGTCGTTGGAAGTCTTTCTACTAGTCGTGAATAATAAGGTGCATTATCTAATACTATAATTGAATTTGGTGGTATGTGTTCAATCATCTGCTCAAAATACTCATCATAAATACTCATCATAGCTGTCATCTCCTCGTGATAGGCTTTTGTGTTTTTGGACTGAAATTCCACCAAACTATGCTTAACAAATCCTTTTTCACTGCCAATGTGAGAAATTATTAATCTACTGCCTTTACCAGAAGGTGGGGAGATACCAGTAGACCAACCTTCTATAAAGGCTTGCCTGGAGCTTAATATATTTTTATCTGACCAAATTTTTTTTAGAGTATGACCTGAGTTTACCCACTTTTCATCCTGGTAGAAGATTGGCCTTCCTTCAGCCCGGAATTTTCGTATGGGTCTTAGATCATTTCTTCTCCAACATATTATCACCTCCCGGTCAATCAAAAGTGATTTTCGGTCTGATTTCTCCCACCGGAAATTTAATTCTTTTAAAACTTGCCACAATTTAGTTCGTCCTATATGAGGCAAATCCGGGTCGTCTCTAATTTCTTGTAAAATTTTGTTTAGGTTTGGTATTTCTTTTTTGAAAAAAAAAATCCATGATTTTTCCTTCGAATACCATTTTTGGCAAATTCATCAATTTCAATAGGCTTTTTCCCTCTCTTTAAGTGTTCGTTTATGTTTGGGTTAGCTTTACCGTGTTTTTTTCTTTCTGATAGGAACCTATATATAGTTGACTCTCCTACGCCAGTCATGTTGGCACAACTTTCGACTATGTTGCGAACAGTGTTTGTGGGATTCTGAGAAACCAGAGCATCGTGGACATTCAGGACAATAGTCTTCTCTCTTGGTGAATAGACAGACTTACTGACTGTACGCAACAGTACCGGTGTAAAACTTGATGATGTTGATGATGAAGCCATCACAAACAATCCAACAAAACGAGCACGAGCGAAAGGTACGTATATGTTCGTAGGTATATGGAATAAAAAATCACTCACGCGCTACATATAATTCGCAAAAGAAATATTAGAGACGCTAATTACTGCCGTAGACGCGGAAACACCGACGAGCCTAAATTACATGCGATCAAAAACGTACTAAACAAAAAAATTGTTTTCGTTCGTAATAACTTCACCCTTTCAAGTTAAGTGTCGAATATAAACTGAACAGACGAGGCACTTGGCCAAAGCCGGCATCTTTATACCCATTATATTATTAAAAATCTGGGGAATTCCATCCTAATTACCTTGCAACGAATAGTACCTTCGGATATGAATTCCAGATTTTCTAGTAAAGTGATTGAACGCGAAGATTAGTATTGAAATATCCAAAGAGATAAGGTATTCTTATTTATAAAATTGTTAATGGTTAAATTCTTATTTTTATTAATATAATATAATAACCAACATTAGCCGTGAAAGTTTTAATTGTTTTTTTGCTAAATATATTAGTATTAAAATATTATTAATATTATATATAACAGTATTAAAACATTATATTATTATTTAATGAATAAACACCAGGAACGCCTATGATGATACAAATTTTACGACCGTTTTATGACTTTGGGGCACATTTCGTGCTCTCAACAATTTGTGAACGGAGAATAAGTAAGCTAATAGAGACGAGAAAATTTTACCTGAAGCTGAACAAAAGCAAAAAAAAATCAAAAAAAAATTGAAGAGATGTGGAGAGTAATATATTGACGGAACAGCCAGAAAAATTGGAGAAACTGCAGAAAGTGGAGTTCCTGAAGGCGACCAAAAATGTTTTAGATTATATCGTTGATTGAATAACCCAAAGGGGTTATTCAATCAACGATTATATTGATATATTAGATGCTAGTTTGTAATACTCCGTTTAACGCTTTCTATTTCTTTGAATTATGTGTTCTTAGTGTAAGCCATACACTAAATAAAAAAAATTCTCCGCTACTGACATGCTTCTTGGTAAAACTCGTAGGGCCAGCTGAATTATATGATAACTTAAGATATCGCGCGTATGACTCATTTCATTATGTTTCTGCTGGAGTACATTATTTTTTTTATAGCTGCACTGCATTTTATAGTGATACTGCTAGGTTTCTTTTATCTTTAAGATAATTCTTTACTAATCCTTTAATCTATTTATTAATATTGGAATCTTATATTTATTAATGATCGCATCACTTATGCATCACTATGTGGGTGAAGTCTATTTTTAGTTGTTCCTCTTCTTTCTTTTAGAACTTGTTAGAGTGACCTTTTTTAAATTTTTGTATCCGCACACCCACAATGGGCGCACTTTGGTTACATATATATGACTTAATATTTAGGTACAATAATTTTGAAAACAAACTAAAAATCTAAAAATAAAGCCATAATTGTCAATTTATTAGCAAATATGAACGGAAAAGAAATAAATAACTCAAATTTGAAGTTATATTCAGAAAGTATAATAAATTAAAACACTTTTTTAATTTCAATTTAAAGTCAATTTTTCATACCCAAAAAGCTCAATTTGAGTGTGAAGACATAAATATAGACAAAACAAAAATGCATTAATCCAAAGCTTTGTCTGCTGTACACAATATTCAGAACAATGAGCGTTTAAAACAAAAGCAAACATATGAAACGCTTTGCAACAGTCATAAATAAATGATTTTACTTTAATAGAAATTTGTTCAAAAGTTAGTCTTTTTTCTCCTTTTTATGTTGTTTAAATAATCTGTAAACTCTTCTTTTATAAACAAGGTATATAAAAAATTGTTTTATAAATGAGGGTTCTAAATGCAAAACGTCCATTCTCAATAAATTTCTATTGCTTTCCTGATTACACGTTTGGTCCTATTTTTAATGTTTTCAATGAGCAGTTTACGTTAAGAATGGAAAGTTGCGTAGATAGGGCTATGTATTTCTTATGCACTTGTGTTTTTTATTATTTTTATAATTTATTCTTTTAGTAGGATTTAAAACATTTATATGTTATCAAAAAACGGTAACTTACATAGAAATATAACCTTAGTGCTCGTATAAAATGATTTGATTTCTTACATTATAAATTGGTAAAAATAAAATTTTGTCTTCCTATATGACGCAAACATAAAATATATTATTTTCTTATAAACATTTCAAACCAAAAAAAAAAATCTTTATTTCAGTTCATTGCGGTGGCGATCTATCACTTATGTGTCACTTGAGTCTTCTTGTTCTTGTAACATTGAGTGACATGATGTGCCCATTGGGGTTAAATGCTCGCCACAAATATATCGTTTACAATTCTTGCAAAAGGTTTTGGTCAACCTGGTCCTTCGTGATGTGTAACATAAAGCACAGCGACGACGCTTTGTTTGAGCTACATCTTATGCAGCTACTAGTCCAGCTGCTTTAACGGCTCTTCCGTTGGTCTAAATCTGCTGAGCGCTTCAGAAAGAGAACGTGGTATACCTTGTGTCATTGTTTTTTGTAATTGTGGTAAGGCTAACTCATGGCATAGCTGCCGAAGAAAAAGCCGACGCCGTATATTCTCCTCTCCATTTCCGATTAAAACACTTGGGCATTAATGCCTGCAACGTTGGCCAGCATGGAAAAAAAAACAACCATGGGCCAACAACGTGTGTTTCTAGCAACGTTGTAGGAAGCGCAAAGCTTATCGAAAACGTCGACACCTAACTTGGTTTTATTCTAATATATGATCTTGTCTGGTTTCGTAGCTTGTCCTGACGTCTGATCTATGGAATCATCGTAATACTGAGAAGATATGACAAAAACATTTCGATTCTTTTTTGGTACGTAGGAAACAATAAAAGCAAACATAAATGATTGCTGGAAACAAATGAAAACGACAATAACCACTGCATCTCGAGAAAATCTTCTAAGACGACCAACAGTTAAAAATGACTGGATGACACAAGACATCTTAGATCTAATAGACGTTCGGAGGCAGTATAAATCCATAAACAGAGAAAAATACAATGAAATACATAAAGAAATCCGAAAAAGAATTAAAGTAGCAAAAGACCGATGGCTACAAGAATCCTGTTTAGAAATAGAGAAACTGGAGCAACATTGCATAAAAAACTAAAAGAATTAACAGGCAAAAGCAGAACTTATGGGCAAAATATATTACAAGACTCTGGTGGTAGAATTTTAAGTGATAAAAAAGAGCGCTGTACCGAATGGGAAAATTACATAATAGAATTATTTAACTATGACCAAAGAATCTACCAAGAAATAACATCTAACCGAGATACAGGCCCACCGATTCTAATCTCAGAAGTTCAGAAGGCTATCGACCAAGCGAAACGAAGGAAAGGTCCTGGTCCTGACGAAATACCTGCAGAATTGTTAAAACTATTAGATAATATGTGTATATTAGATAATATTCTGTGACAAAAATCTGAATACTGCGCTGAGACTGAGGTTTGTTGAATGTTACATCTGGTCGCAACTATTGTACGGGGTAGAAACATGGACACTAAAAGCGCAAATAGTTAAAAAGATTGAAGCCTTTGAACTTTGGATATACCGGAGAATGTTAAGAATTCCATGGACTGCCAGGGTCACCAATGAGGAAGTGCTGAGAAGGATGGGTCGAGACAAAAAATTGTTGAGAACGATAAAAGTACGCAAGACTGCATACCTTGGACACATACTAAGAAATAATAAATATAGTCTTCTGCAGGTCATCATGCAGGGTAGAGTCGATGGCAAAAAGCGAATAGGTAGAAAGAGGAAGTCATGGCTGCGAAATATTCGAGACTGGACAAACATGACTGTAGACGAATTATTCCACGTTGCAAAAGACAGAGAAGCTTTTAAAAATGTGGTCGCCAACCTCCGTTAATGGGGACGGCATAGGAAGAAGAAGAATTAGATAATAAGAGTGTTGCGATTATCACATCCTTCTTTAATAAGATATACAGCAGCGGCAAATTACCGGACAACTGGTTAGAATCGATATTTATAACTATTCCCAAGAAAAAGAATGCCAGACAGTGTAGCGACTATCGACTTATCAGTTTAATGAGTGACACGCTCAAAATTTTTATGAAAATATTGCATTGTCGCATATATAAACTTTGTGAGAGGATAACTGGTGATGAGCAGTTTAGTTTCCGAAACGGTATGGGTACTCGAGAAGCTCTTTTTGCATGCGAATACTCTTACAAAAGAGCATTGAGTTTAGGAAAAATATTTACGTATGTTTTATAGCTTTCGAAAAAGCCTTTGATAGAGTACCACATACATTATTATTTCAATGCTTAGACTCATCTGGAGTTCATCTAGTTCATCTGGACACTAGATTGCTTAAAAATCTTTACTACAATCAGACCGCTTGTGTTAAGGTGGACCAAGAGGTTTCAGCTAAAGTTTCTATTAAGCGTGGTGTCAGACAGGGATGTGTTATGTCACCGATGTTGTTTAATGCCTACACTGAACCAGTTTTTCAAATAGCGTTAAATAATCGCCGCGAAGGTGTTAAGATCGCTGGTGAAATTATTAACAACATCAGATACGCCGATGACACCGCAATAATAGCAGAGAGTCTAGAAGATCTTCAAACCCTGTTGAATGCTGTAAACAACGAATGCACTGAAAAGAGCTTAACAATCAACGCAAAAAAAAACAAAATGGATGGTGGTCGGAAAAATTAATATCGGTACGGTAAGACTCAGTACTAAGATTAGATAACAAAATCCTGGAAAGGGTGGAACACTTTAGATATCTGGGTAGCTGGATTGACTGCAGGATTGAAAGTGACGAGGAAATTTCGACCAGAATAGAACTCTCACGGAAAAACTTTATTAACTGGCGTTCTGTATTATGCAGTAGAAGTCTGTCGTTGACCACACTTCTAAGAGTATTGAAGTGCTACGTCTGGTCCACTTTGTTCTATGGATGTGAAACCTGGACAACAAAAATAAAAAATCTTAACAAATTAGAAGCGTTTGAGTTATGGTGTTACCGTCGCATGCTCAGAATCCCGTGGACAGCACACATATCTAACGAACGCGTGCTAGTTACCGTGCACAAAGAGCGAGAATTGATCAACATCATCAAAATGAGAAAGGTCCAATACTTCGGTCATATAATGAGAGGACCTAAATATCGCTTACTCCGGTTAATCATTCAGGGCAAAATCGAAGGAAAACGTTGGGTCGGAAGAAAACAACTGTCCTGGCTGCGTAACATTAGACAATGGACAGGTCGAACGGTCGAGGAACTGTTTCATCTAGCTGCCGACCGAGAATCATTTCATCAGCTTGTCAATATGACGATAGCCAACGCTTGAATACAAGCACGGCACACAAAGAAGAAGAAGGAAACAATAGTGGAGCGTTCTCCAAAAAAAAACATAGTTGACTATGGTGGTCGCCCTTTTACATTTAGCGGATCTACTGGCAGTTCCCATTTATTTTTTTTTATTATGCTATTACTTATTACCAGTCTACAATTATCTGCCGTTATATTGCGCCTCGTTCCATTAAGAGGTTATGCCAATCTTCTAACGACATCAGATAGTTTATTACTTTGTTCATAGGGTCCCTGGGGTTGCTTTCCAGCATATATTTCCAGGCTACAACTATAAATAGTAACTGGATCACACATAGCATAAATTTTCACTCCGTATTTGTATGGCTTTGAAGAAATATATAATGTTTGAACCTGCAACGTCCCCTAAAAGCCTCCAGTTTTCGTCAATAGTTACACACTGTCCTAGATTTAAATTGTAATTAGAGGAAAACCAAAGATATTTAAAAAGCATTTTGTACGTATATACAATGTGTCATTATTTTTTATTATGACTGTTACAAAATTTTAAAGAATATCTAATATTGTCATTCCACTATATTTCGTCTTGGAACAACCAGTTTGACTTAATTTTCTTTAAGGCTTTATATTGAAAAACATTAAATACAATTAGGCTACAACTTGTTTATTGTTAAAAGATGATATCAAAAAAACAAAAAGGCAGTCAAAACGGGATATTTTAAAATAGTGTTGTTAAAAAAATTTCAAAGTAAGTAGTTCGAAAACGCACCATTAGAATGAAATGGTTTAACGTAGAAATTCAGAATAAAATACATGTAAAAAATAGACTATGTTTCATGAAATTGTTTAGCTGTTTGCTATTTCAAAGCGATACTATCTCTAAAATATGCCCCGTACAAATAGTGCTTTTCTACCCGATATTACACATTGTATATTTCACCACCGTGACCGAAGAGAGGCCGCAACGGAATGTTCGTAAGACGTTTACACTCATGATCTTAGATTCCACAACTATTGCGGTAGTCTAGCGTTCTGTTTTAAAGATCTTAGAAATTATAAACTAATTATTCCTAGATTGTATTGGTTACCATGGTTATTTGAGTTTGAAATGAAATCTAGATAGAATTATTTTCTGAATTTCATTGTAACTGCAAATTAAGAGGAGTAATTTCATTCATTACGTTAGGATTTCCTATTTATTCAATTTTAGGAATCATCGCATAAATTAGGGATTTAAGAGTATTTGGGAAATATAGTGCAAAATGTTTTTAAAGGCGATCGAAGGAACTGATTTGCCCAAAACGAAGATATGTACTGCATATATACCTAACGAAAAAAAAAGATACGTACCTGAATGGCTGCTGAAAAAATTCTTCAAAATACTAAGAGGAATCGGGACCTGAGGACGCAGGGCTGTAAAGTACTCCACTTCGAAAAATCTAGTCCACGAAATATTTGGACTTTCTCAATAGACGATCCATCTAAAAAGGTCTAGGAAAAATTAAACTTCCTTTAAGGCCCTTTGAATTTCGTCAGATCATCATCAGACCAAAGGATGCCAGGAAAAGGGAGATTTTTTTCCTTTTCCATTTCCTTTCCTTCTTTCCATTTTCTTCCTTTGAAGAATCAAGGTCGAAGAAAATGGAAGCAAGAGGAAAATGGTCAAACTCTCCAGAAATCAGATCGGCCAAAGAGAAAAGGGAAATATCCTCTTCTCGTCACAAGGCCAGCAACCGTGAACACGAAAGGAGAGGCAGAGCGTTTATTGTACTTAGGAAAGATATTAATCACATCTTACTTTCAGGTTTCTGCATAGAAGATGTGATTGCAGCTCAAATGTCTGTATGGAAGCGGGCAGACGGGTTATAGTCGTATGCTCGGCATACTTCTTAGGTGATAGAGCAGCAACAGATCCCCTTCTAGGGCGATTGGAAAGCGATAACAGAGCCAATACACTTAAAAATAAGATGACTACATTTTTGAAGTCTCTAATAGAAGGAGAACTGTCAAATTTAACATCATCTCATATTGACATAGTCAAGTTTACCTCTTAAAGATGTGATATAAAAAAGCCGTTTTAAATGTTTCATTAAAGTCTCTTCTAACATGTACAAAAAAGATTCCCAATGTAGTGCATCTTTTTAAATTATTTTCATATGCGGTGTGTCTTGATGTGTGTGTAAACTGTTTCTTTCTTTTGTCCGTCCTCTTTTTTATCTAATGAGCTCACAATTTTGGTTATTAATAACCGAAGACTAAAATTGGTGGCTCCACTTTATAGTTTTTTCATACAAAAACCATTATAACAATCAAAACAAAACAAAATAAAAAAAAACAATCATATAAATAGTTTTTTCTTATCTCTGTTTGTTTTTCTAACTTTCTCCCCAAGAAACATACCACAGTTTTTGATGTGCAACAACGCTAATGCCCCTCATATAATAGCCTAGCATAATTGAGCGTTTGGTGTGTTACAGTTAAAAAGTCTACAAAAATATATTAGTTCGCACCTCTACATATTGTTTCGTTCTGTAAAAAGCGGAATGTTGGTTAAATTTTACGGACTAATAAGAACAAAAAGTCTGTCTTCTGCTGTGTCTGTCTTCCATTAGTTGTTGATGAAAACAGTCACCTACTGTTGGGTTGATGAAGATCCGTTGTTATTATGATTTTTAAATATCGGTAAATTGTCCGTTTTAGTTTTCTAAATTCTAAAACAATATTTTATTGTTTCAGGTTTTTTTTTCTTATTGTAACTTTTCGTCCTTTATTCACATAAGTAAATGCTTAAAAGCTTTCTCTAAAATTATTATGTAACATTCTAAATGTCATATGTTTGTTATTTGTCTTTAAATAATTATTTTATTTTAATTACTTTCGATTTTATTCATTTATTGACTTGTCTCTTTCATTTTACTATTTTTATTCTAAAAATAGTTGGCGCTTAACCCTTCGATCAACTTTCTATTTACTAAATATTCTAATTCCTTTATACAGACCCTATTACATTATATGAGATAATAGAACATATATAAATTTCTATGCCTCACTTCAATAGACAGTATATCTGTCAGTTGGTAACTCTGCTCTGTTATGTCACTTCAACGCAGAAGTAGGGTAGGGTTAGTTCAATAGAAAGGAAAATTAGTTTTTGTCTTTCATACATGCATAACCTCCTCCGCACATGTTTTTTTTAACATTATAATTCGTCTCATATGAAGATAGTATCTTTAATATAATTTAACTAATTCGTTTAATATTAATTATATTCATTTTATCCTTGCCAATTTGCTATTTTCTATTTAAAATTGTAATTTTCAATCTTTATATGGCAAGGAAATATTTTAACATATGCAGTTGCTAACACAAGGTTAATTTTTCTAGTTTTTTGTCCTTATTCATTTTTCTTGTCCATCTTTTGGTGGGACATATCGAAACCACATCGGTGGAAATTCCTGAGCCTCGTTAAATACACTCCACAGCACTTGGTCGACCATGCAATAACAAATGCAGCTTCTATTCAGAACTCAATGGGCACCTGAAGATACAAACTTGAAAGTATCTAGATTCAGTTAAATCAGCAACTTACTACTATATTCTGCAATCCTGTCTAACTACTATCAGAAGCCATAAGTATCATTTTATTTTTTGTAAAGCAATAGGCAAGTGGCTCTGTTGATTTTAATTTAATATTAAAATTTCAATTTTTATATTTATCTTTTGTATAATAAATATGCTAAGATAAGATGTTCTCACACCTAAGAGACTGAACTAAACGAGTCCTAACAATTGGCTCCCAAAAAAAGTTGTGAGTCTCATTGTTCTACATTGGCGCCCAACTTTCGAAGGTAGCTATAATGTTAACCATTGGCACACACCGCTTCTAAAGTGTCGTTCAACGATTACAATTAGTTAATTAGGGTTTTTCCGAATCGGTCATATATGTGCGATTAAAAATGCGCTTACAATTTATCGAGACCAGGACAAAACCGGTTGAAAAATTCAAAACTTTTTATTACTTAATGTAATTTATATTCTTTGTAGAATTTGGTGGGTCACTTTGTTTAATGTGAATTTTAATGATATTTATATCATAGAAGAAGTATGTTAAAGAACATATTGAAATAAAAGAAAATTCCGTCCGAGATTAAATTTTTTCTTCAACGTACTTTGTTAATTTAAGTTAAAAGTCCATAACAAACAATAATGAGTAACTAGAAATTGTATTTCTATTTAAACAATAGAGTTATAACAAACTGTCGGACAAAACTTGGTAACAATGTTCTTTTTTTTTTTTTATTTACAAAGAAAATAGTCGCTTCAACCACTTGGGTCATTAGCGACATTAGTTTTTACATTAGATTAAATTATATAAAGATGTATCTTTAAGAAAATTAATTAAGTCTTTGATGTTTAAATGTTCACCTAATACTGTTTTTAAATTGTTGGAAATATTGTTATTTTGTCTGTTGACTGTATATTTTCCACATTCTGTTAGGAGGTGTTTAACAGTAATGTTGATTTGACAGTAATCACACACTGGAATGTCTTCCTTATTCATTAGGTACTTATGTGTAATGTTGGTATGACCTAATCGAAGTCGAGAGATTTTGACTTGATCAGCTCTTTTTAAGTTCACTAGGCGCCACGGACTCACTGTCGATTTAATTTCTTTTAGTTTAGATTCCGATAAATTCCACTCATTTTGCCACGCACTGATCACTTTTTCTTTGACGAACTGTTTTATATCACTGGAAATAGTCTTTGACACTATTGTAGCATGATCGTTTTTGTAAGCTTCCCTTGCTTGGAGGTCTGCTTTTTCATTACCTTGTATTCCCATGTGAGATGGAACCCATATAAATTTGACTTCGGAACCAGTTTCTTGTAAGGCTGCAAGTTCTTTCTTGATAAGTAAGGCTATAGGGTTCTTAGTGAATAGTTGATCAATTGTTGTTAACGAGTTTAGAGAATCTGAGATAATGACGGAGGAAGACTGTTTTGTACTTTTGATATGAATGAGGGCTTGTAATATTGCATATAACTCTGCTGAGTATATAGAGGTGGCCGACCTGAATTTAAATTGGAAGGATGCATGTGGAGTGACAAATGCTGCTCCTACGTCGTTTGCAGATTTGGAGGCATCTGTATAAATGCAAAAACTTTCCCCGCAAGTCTCGAGTTCTTTTAAAAATGACTGTCTGATTACATTTGGTGATGTCTCTGATTTGTGATATTGGAGTAGTGTCGTATTAATCTCGGGAATCATGATTAACCAGGGAGGGGGAGTTTTTAGATTTGAAGGATAGAGGTCAGGAATTTGCAGTTGCAGATCTTTTAAATTTCTTCGGACTCTTTCATAGAAAGGTGGATCGAACTTACTTTTTTTATAAGCTTCTAGATACCGGTCCGTAAATGTATTTCGAAACACTGGGTGGAATTTGTTACTGGCAACTGAAGATGCATACGAAAGGCTTAGATACTTCCTTCGTAGGGTAAGAGGTGGTTCTCCTGTAAGACATTGGAGATTCTTAACGGGTGTGGTTCTAAATGCACCTGTGGCGATCCGAAGTGCTGTGTTTTGAATGATTTCAAGTTGATTGGTAACGTGTTTTTTAGCCGAGTCATATACAATAGCCCCATAATCTATTTTTGATCTAACAAGTGACTTATAAATATTTAATAATGTGGTTTCGTCGGTTCCCCATTTTTTATTTGATAATGTTTTCATTACGTTTAATCCACTTTGGCAAGACTTTTTTATTTCTGAAATATGATGTTTCCATGTTAGTTTTTGGTCGAATACCATTCCGAGAAAATTAATTTTGTCTGAGAATGCCAGCGGCTTGCCACACAGCTTTAGTGTAGTTCTTTGCATCCGGTGCCTTCTTGAGAAAATCATGCATCTTGTTTTTAGTGTGGAGAATTGTACACCTACTGATGTAGACCATATCTCTAGTTTGTAAATGGATTCTTGTAAGTGTTTTTGAACCATTTTTATATTCTTGCCCTTTGCAAATAGAACCAGATCATCGGCATATAGTCTTCCCTTAACTAGCGGGGAGCAATGATCCAGTATATCGTTGATAGCGACAAGAAAGAGAGTTGGGCTCATAACTGATCCCTGAGGTGTTCCGTTTTCCTGAATTCTTTTTGTTGAAGTGGAATTATCGGCGCGCACAGAGAAAGCTCTTGACTGAAGAAAGTTTTCTATGAATCTTAGCATATTACCCCTGATTCCCCATTTGTGTAATTTTGATATAATGTTAAACCTCCAAACTGTATCGTACGCCTTGGTAATATCGAAAAACACTGCGATGGTTTCTTGATTAGTTGCAAAACCCTCGTGTATCTCTGATTCTAAATCTAATAGATTATCTACGCATGATCTATTTTGACGGAAGCCACTTTGCTGTGGAATTAAATGTTTTTCTTGTTCTAAGTACCACAATAGTCTTTTGTTTATAATTTTTTCTAGAACTTTGCAGGATACATTAGTGAGTGATATAGGACGGTACGAGTCTACCTTTGTTCTGTCTTTGTTGGGCTTGAGCAGAGGAATTATAATGCTGTCCGACCATAAAGATGGAAAGACCTGATTTGTCCATATAAAATTGTATAATTTTAGTAGCCAAGACATTCCACTTTCTGGTAGGTTTAACAAAAAAATTAATGGTATGCCGTCTGGACCTGGAGCGGAGTTTTTAGTTGACATTAGGGCATCCCTTAGTTCTTGCATTGTAATTGGCACATTTAGTATATTATCATCTTGAGAGTAGTATTCCAACTTCGTTTTTTTTATGCTTTGTTTCTTGAGCTTAAATTCCGGTGAATAGTTATCGTTACTTGAATTTGACTCAAATTCACCGGCGAATAGCTCCGCAATTTCTTTTCGGTCGCTTATAATTTTGTTATCTTTTGCCAGGAAAGGTATTTTATTTGAACATTTTTTTCCAGATATTTTCCTTATATTTTGCCACACTTTACTTGCTGGGGTAGAACTATTTATACTTGCAACGAATTTTTGCCATGATGTTTTCCTGCATTTTTTGAGAATATATATTCTGCTCGACGTTTTTTGTATTCTACCATATTTTCACTAGTTTTGTGATGATTATACCTATTGAAGGCTCTTTTATACGTTTTTACTGCTTCTTTGCATTCTGTGGTCCACCATGGTAAAGGTTTATGATATTTTAGTGTTTTTGTTTTTCCAATATGATTTTCTGCTGCTTTTTTAATTATTGATATGAAGGTATCTAGGTCTTTATCTATGTCATTAAGAGTAATATCTTTTATGTTGTTTATTTCATTTTGTATGTATTTTGTAAAGTTCTCCCAGTCTGCATTTTTTGTATTCCATTTCGATGGGGTTGTGGTAATATTGTTATTTTTTTGTTGTGGAAACGTAATTTTAATGGGATAGTGGTCACTTCCGTATAGGTACGGGATAACGTCCCATTCTAGTGTTGGGGATAACATTGGATCACATAAAGATATGTCGATGGCCGACTGACTACCCGTTTGAATGCTAAATCTGGTGGGTCTACCATCGTTTAACAAATTAAGATTTTGTGAGGTCATACAAAATTCCACAATCTTGCCTCTAGCGTTAGTTTTTGTTGAACCCCACATAGGATTGTGTGAATTAAAATCGCCTAAAATAATGCGGGGGCTGGGGATTTGTTGCAGTAGATTATCAAAATCTTCTTGGACTATAATTTGATCAGGAGGTAAATATATGTTGCAAATATTGATTGTTTGTTTCATGTTTACTGTAATCGCTACTGCTTCAAAGCTATGTGTGTTGATTTGTAATTGCTGGGCTTCATATTGTTTATCGACGTAAATAGCAACCCCTCCACTGGCTATATCAGCGTTTTGTCTGTGTTTGAAAAAGTTTGAGTATTTTTGAAACTTGAATGCATGGCTGGAATCCTTAAAGTTGGTTTCTTGTAAACAAAGTATCATTGGGTTGATTTCAGAGATAATATGCTTTAGCATTTCGTAACGGCTGAAGAAACCGTTTACGTTCCATTGTATTATGGACGCCATTGCTTCTATTTACTATGTACTTTACGCTGAATCGACAGAGGTGTCGGATTCTTCTTCTAGATATATCTTCATTGCTATCGGGTCCATTTTTAGTTGCTTCATAATCTTACGTCTTATTCTCGTGCTTCTGTTTTTCATTCTTCGGTCTTTGTAATAAGGATGAATTTTAGCTAATAGGTTCAAAAAATCATGAACACTCTCGGTATATGTTTTAACTAAGCTTAACGGATCTGTGTTTCCTTTCACATTTACAAAGAAATCGACGATTTCATCAAAACTGAGTTTAAGCGATTCTTCTTCGAATATTTTCCTAGTTGGTTCCAGTAACGGCAGTATTTCATTAGATTTTGGTTCATGTGTTTTGGGCAAGCATGATTCTTCTTCAGTATCAGTTTTGGATGTCTTCTTTCTCTGCGTAGTTGGTACTAAAAATGTAACTTCAGTTTGTGAGGACGGAGGAGGTGTTATTACGTCTGTAATACTGCGTTTGGAACCTGTTTGTTGTACATTTTCTGATTCCTTTATTTTTGGGGAAGGCGTAGATATGTCTGTGGTTGGTTGTTTATCTATATCGTTATTATTATTTTGTGTATTTGGTGCTATGTTATGGGTTAGAGGTTGGGAAGGTGAAGATTTTTCATTTACTTGTACAGTTGTCATGATAGGGATTTCATTTGGTGAGGTAGGGATGTTGGTATTGTTTGTAGGCTCTTGACTTACTGCAGTTAAGCAATTGTTTGAGAAATGACCTGTTTGATTACACTTTGAACACAGCTGGCTTTCATGAGACAAAAAAATACGATATGATATGTTATCATTAGATAATAAAATCGAGTCTGGGACCGTATTGTTGGGAGGTGATATATAGATGTAACGACGAAAACTAAGAATGTGTTTATACTCAGGGTTGGTTGTCCCAATTCTGAGAAAATTTAAAGGAGATACTAAGTTATAGCCTTGTTCTCGGAGTTCTTGTTCTATACAATCATGTGGGATAGATGGACACACATTAGATAATAATAAGCGTTGGCTTGGAGTAATGAATCTGCGAGTTTGAATTTGTTCTGAATTTACTGTAATTATTCCATTGTCAGTGTTCATGAATTCATCGACCTTTGCCACACTGGATAGATAAACACATATTCTATTGTTAGATATCCTAGACGAGAAAAGTATATTTTTCGGACTAATTTTCGTTCCGATGGATATAAGATATTCTTCTAGTTTTATTCCATTAAGGGAGTTGAAAACTATAGCTTGATTTTTTAAAGGGAATTTCGGTTGGGTAAGAGCTCTTGAGTAACTTTGTTGTTGATTGTTAGTATTGTTGACAGTAATAGTTGCAGCATTATTTTGAAGTTCCATTATTTCCAAATAACTATTTGTACCCCCTCAGGCCGGACCTGCCTTGAAGCAAATCAGACTGATAAGAGGCACGAAAACTAATTAATAAGAAACCTGTCTTTGTTTTTATTTCTTACTTTAGTAGATTGTTTATTTACTTCAAAATAAAATAATAATTGTGCATCTTACTTTAGTTTTAAAGATGCAAAGAGACTGCACTCACTACTACTTATCACTACATACTTATTTGATTAGGAAAATTAACTATAAGTAGATAAAAATTATGAATAATTATTTTAAACTTGGTAAAATTAAAAATTCAATTATCACTAATTGCTATAACTGATAGCGTGTTTACACTTCGATTGCTCGATCGATTCTCTCGGTAACAATGTTCTGAATTAACTAAAGTCGTGCATCTCTAACCAGTATTTCATTTTATATCATTTGCGCACTTCGAATCTCTTCGATATCTTAGGCTAGTGTACAAGTTTCACACAAAACATGATCGTACAGTTTTTATGGTGGAGATTACAATAGATTTTACACAGACTGTTAAAAACAGAAATGAATATCGAAAAGATAATGCACTTGCGTTTTGATTTATCTTGTTTTCGATATAAAAATAACAAAATCAATCGTTTTTAAAAAATTTGACAATCATTAAGGATCAAATAGATCATTGTCTGTATACTCCTTTTAATTATTTAACTGATGTGATGTCATAATTATATTTTAGCCGATTTTCTGCCGCGTTGCATCATACACTGCATTTGTATTATAACTTAATGACAGTTAATCATAAACTTGACGCTCGTACGTATTACTTGCATAGTAAAACGAGATATACAATCTCGGAGACGAATCAGTGGTGAACTAAGTTGTAGCTTGCAGCCTTTTCGTACATGAGTAGAAGTGTTTAATAGGTGAATATTATAATTTTCTTATTCCCATCTGCATATTTATGTATGTTAGGTATGATAATGTATATGTACATGTATGTATGTATGTAATAATGTTTTTTCTGTAGTTATTATATTCTTAATATAAAATATTTTTTGACAATTATGTAAGATTTACTCCATATAGAAAAAGTCCCTTGACAAAAAAAGAAGAAGAATAAAATATCTAGAATTTACTAGACGTCATCGAAATGTCTAGTAAGGTTCGGAATGTCAGAAAATGTATAATGTCCTGTTATTTATTTTTAAAGTTGTTTTCAAGTATTGTAATATTGTTTGCTGTTGTGAGTAAAAGTGATTTTAAATAAGTATAACATTGGTAAAAGTGGTGGGATAAAAGAGATCTTAAGTAAATATTAAGGGTTAATAGAAGATCTACTGAATTTGACAAAGAAATGGATACGTCCGCCGAACCCTCACATGGTTTTCAAAAAAGGAAGAGGAAAAGGAGAATCGTAGACAAAAAAAAAGGGAGCTGTAGACAACAATAGGGAGAGAAAGAGGAGAGGCGTAGAAACGTAAAGGTAGAAATCATAGATAGTTTATCTCAAATTCATAAAAATTATAAGTGAGAGGTAAGTCAAATTACTAGTAGAATGGACAAATTAGAAGAACAACGGAATGATATAAAACCGATTAAAAAAACAAAACAGTAGAAAAACAAAACGATTTAAAAACATATGTAAAAAAGAAAATAGTACAAAGGTCTGAGTGAGCAAGAAAAATTGGTACCCAAGCTTCTGTTTCAGTAACTAATGTTGAATCTGAATAAACAGCCTCATCATCTTCCATAGTTGAACCACAACTAGAACTAGCAAAATTTTAAAACCAACCATATTCGATGGACAAACAGCATGGGTTATGCTGTTTGTCCATCGAATATGGTTGGTTTTTAGTTCGAAGCTGCAGCTAGAGCAAATGGCTGGACTGAGAAAGATATGGCTGCTTCCAATTTTGCAGTTTCTTCCCCAGGATGCACCAAGTTATACCCCTTTCGTTCAAACTTTAGAGAAAATATATGGATAGCACCACCTAAAGTAGATTTTCCAAAGTCAACTGAAATTTCGATATTATGAAAAACAATCAAAGCCTGCAAGAATTTAAAGCCTATATTAAAAGAATATTGCATTTGGTGTAGCCTCAGGAACCTAAAGCATTGTATGTGGAGTACCAAAAGGTTCAGTACTGGGTCCTCTACTTTTCCTGATCTTTATAAATGACATCACTAACTTAAAAATCGATGGAAATTTTTTTCTTTTTGCTGATGATATCAGTATTACCTGGAGGAACTCTAATATTGCAACTCTTCATGCAATTATAACTTCTGATCTACTTAAAATAAAAACCTGGTCCGACTCTAATTTACTCTTTTTTAACGTGGATAAGACAGTAGCCTTATTTTATAAAGAAGCTCTTCAACCCATGCTTCTTTATATATCTATAAGCTACCTTAAATGGTCCCTTCAGATCGATTTATTAATTAAGAAACTAGCCTCAGCCTGCTATACAATAGGATCTATTTTGAAGGAAATCAATTTAGTATCTTCCAAAATAACATATCTGTCTTTGTTCGAGTCTCATCTTCGATATGGCCTTCCCTTTTGGGATTCTAGTACAGCTGCCCAATCTGATGTTATTTTTATATTACAAAAAGAGCAATACGGTACCTTTTTGGCCTTAGTAGAAAACACATTGCTACTTAAAAAATCACGGGATTTTAACTCTTCCCTCTTTATATATTCTAGAAACTGTTTGTTTAATTCGTAAATACCTACATGTTTTTCAAGCAAGACCTAATCATGCCTACTTCACCAGAAATTCAAGCTTTGATGTGTATTTACCGATCCCGTCCACTGAGTTAGTAAAGAAATCTATATTATATTCGGCAAAAAAAATTACACAACCATCTTCCTTTGGAACTTAAATCTACAACTTCTTTCCTCAAGTTCCGTAAATTGACAAAAGCCTATCTATCTGAAAGAACATATTATTCAGTGGAAGAGTTTCTTAACGAATAACTAAGAAATAACAGTACGTTTAGGTACAAGCAACTAAAGTATTTTTATATATATTACATGCAGAAACTTAAACTTATTCGTAAGGTTTTATTATGCAATTTGCAATTTAGTTAAATTTTGCAATGGTTTTTATATTTTATTATCTTTTATTTTGTGATATTAAAGATTTATGTAATTTTAGTAAATTTTATTTGTTATTGTTATTTTTTTGACTTTTTGTAAGCTTTGTCCATAAAATTGTACAATTTTCGGTGACAATAAAGCATATTTCCATTCTATTCTATTCTATGGGATAACCTATTTTATTCCAATAGAGAATTTATTTTTCGAATAATTTTGACTTATTGCTAAAAGAATAGGATATTTACAAATTAATTGCAGAAACTATTCCTACCAAGGAAAGAAGGATCAAATAACGAGGTCACAAGGTTGCCTAGATTGACAACTAGAAGCCATTCACAAAGTCCAACTAGAAATAATAGTAGATATAGGTCTCTAAGAAATATATTTCTCACAACTGATCACAGAAAGGAAAAAGACAGTCTGGAGTTTGTCAGTTTAAGAAGCAACTAGCGACTAGTAAAAATGAAATAGAAAAGTTACCGTAAAAGTGCTGTGCAAATTGCGCGATGTATAGTAGATGTCTCGGTCTTCTTCTGAAAATAAGTTTTTAAATTGGTAACCTGTTTCTCCCATTGCTCACCTATGTCCATAAGTCCTCTTTTCCCTAGATACTACGGTAATATTGTTCTCTATACCGCACTACGGGGGCGATGTTTTTCTGCCTCTGTGGAAAGTTGTCTCACTTTCCGCTGAAGATGCGCATTATACTACTAATATAATACCAAATGACTAGCTAAGCTACTTTATTTTTAAATTACCATTTTAATTATTTTTCTTAAAACCTATTCATTTTAAAGATTTCTATGGCTTTCACTATGAATATAATTAATTTTTTAAAATTCCTTGTTGCAGATTTTACCAAAGTGTTGTGACTCACCATAGTGTTAGGTAAGTGTTTGAGTTAATGTTACAAACTTTTGCCGACATTTTCACTTGTGTTCTTCACTTCACCGGAGTGAAGCAAAATGAATTACCTACTTATATTATTGGGAGATTTCAATGCCAGAATAGGAGACGAAGTAGTACCAGGAATAAAACAAAGGTTTAATGAAAAAGTTATCAATGAAAACGGAAAAAGAATGGTGAAATTCTGGACATTAAACGAACTAAGGATAACCAACACATTTTTTGATCATAAAATTCAACACAAATACACGTTTAAAAATACAAGAGGACATAGATCAATGATAGATTATGTGGTCACAAACAGAAATATTCACCATAAACAGATAGTGGATTTGAGAAGTTTGACGTCACCCAATATGGGAAGCGATCACTATTTGGTACTTGGTAAAATTAGATTTAATGAAAGGTGGAAAGAGAAGCTTAAACAAACCAATTCAGAGGAAATAATAAAAATAGAAAATTTAAGAGATGACTTCCATAAAATCATTATATCAAAAAAGGCTAAAACAGAAAATACAAATGGAGAATATTGAAAATGAAAGCAATGTACAGACTAGCTGGAGAAAACTTAAGAAACATATTCTGGATGCTGCTCGAGAAGCCCTTGGAACGAAAATAATAAACAAAAAGTGGTCAACGAAAACACCATGGTTTACACTAGAGGTTAAACAAAAATGTCACCAAAAAAAGAAAGCTTTTCTTAAAATATAAGTCAGAAAAACGAATGAATCATATGAAGAATATAAAAGAATAAGAACTGAAACTCATCAATTGGTAAGAAAAACAAAAACAGATTACTGAGAAAAATCACAAAAGGACTAGAGATGGATTTCTATGGACAACAGAAACAAGTATGGCGCTTCATAAGACAGCAAAGAAGCGAAATGAAAGAAATAGCTGAAATAGAACACATACAAAAGGATACATGGATGGCCTTCCTGACAGAAATGTTTGAAAAACAAAACGAAGAACCTTTACCATAAACGCCAAATATAATAACTGAGGAAAAGACCGAAATCTCCCAAAACGATGTGAAAGAAGGAATAAACAAATTAAAAAACAGAAAGTCACCAGGAGAAGATCAAATACCAACTGAACTCTTAAAATATGGAGGTGATCACCTTTTACAACAACTGCAACTTCTTATTAATAAAATAATCACCACGAACAGAATACCAAATGAATGGAGGAGAGCGATCATGGTGATGTTCTTCAGAAAAGGAGATAAGAAAGACCCCAATAATTATCGAGCAATAAATCTATTAAATAACACTCAAATTGACAACAAGAATAATAGGGACAAAAATAAACGAACGAATATCTCTGCAAGAGGAACAGCAAGGATTTCGGACAGGAAGATTATGCACGGATGCAGTTTTTGTAATAAGACAAATAAAAGAAAATTCGCGATAGATTTGAAGAAAGCGTTTGATCGAGTGAGAATTCGGAACGTGATACATTTATTATATGAAAAGGGAATATCACTGGATTTAGTAAAAACCATTGAGAATATATATAAAAATAACATAGCTATGGTAAGATGTAAAGGAAAACTATCGCATTCTATCAAATATGAAACTGGCATTACACAAGAAGATTCGCTGACCCCATTAATATTTAATCTGATAATGGATGAAATCATAAAGAAAGTTAAAAAAAGAAGAGGATATAAAATGGGAGAAAAGGAAATACGGATAGTATGCTACGCCGACGACGCCATAATAACAGCCGAAAATGAAGATGACCTACAAAGATTAATTAAAGAATTCGAAGATACGGCGCTCATATACAACATGGAGATCTCAACAGAGAAAACTAAAACGATAGTGATAGCAGCGAAACTGAGACGATGTAAACTAGTCGTAAATAACAAAATAATAGAACAAGTGATGGAAACTGAATACTTACGAATAAAACTGTCAAGCTACGGAAAAGTGGAAGAAGAAGTACAAAAACATGAAAGTGAACATGGCAAACAGAGCAGCAGGATGTCTCAACAACACAATCTAAAGAAACAAATACCTCACAACGGAAACGAAAACTAGGATATATAAATCAACAATAAGACCGATAATGACGTACACAGCGGAAACAAGAGCAGATACGAAAACACAAAGACTACTGGAAACAACAGAAATCAAAGTCTTACGAAAAATAAAAAACCAAACTCTAAGAGACAGAGTAAGAAGTGAGGAAATACGAGCAAGATGTGGTATAGAAGAAATAAACGCGTGGAACAAAAGAAGAAAAGTGGAATGGAATCAACACATCGAAAGAATGACAGAAAATAGAATAGTACGAATAGCAAGAGACAAATCGCCAAATGGAAGAAGATCATTGGGACGACCGAGGAAAAGATGGTCAGACAACGTCAATTTGGGCTAAAAACCGAAGTAAACAGGCATTAAGCCTATTTATAAAGTAGGAAGAAGAAGAAGAAACTTTTGCCGACATTTTCACTTGTGTTCTGTCTATTTGAATCCATTAAACAATATTTTGCTGATATTCAGTTCATGCCCATTTTGTTTAAGAGTTCAAGAGTTAAACTTTTGTTTAATATGTCAAAATGGTAAGGCGCATTGTCAACCGTTACGCTAAGCCCAGTGTGGTTAAAAAAGGTCAAAAATTTTTTCGCAGATATCTGAAGCTTTTAAGGCATAGGTGGAGGTTACTAGATGACGAATAGATGAAAAAGTACTCATATTTTTACCTCCCTTTTTTTTAAACAATAATTTATGGTCACAATTTGATTTTTTAGTTTTTTCCCTTATATTTTACATAAACAATATTTATATCATTTTTTTTAATTAAAATTGATATAATTTACGGAGATATTTGCAAAAAAGTGGTTTTTTGCACTAATTTATAAAATTTTTTATTTTTTTTTATTAACAAAATAAAATGTTATTAATATATTTGAACATCAAGGAAGTACCGTCTTTTAAATTTGTGCGAAATTTCCCCCCGATCGGTCAAATAGTTTAAGTTATTTACTTTATTTATCCCTGGGGCTAAATATTTAAACTATTGAACTTGCTCTATTTATGATGCTAGACACATTTAGCAAATTTCATAGGATTTTTTAAGATTTAAACTATCTCAGAAGTTAAATGCATATTATGTTTTCATAGAAATTATTTACAAAATAAACGTTTGAAAAAATGGGTATGTTTTTTTACTTATAAACAATTGTAATAACTTCTATATTTTTCAAGCTACTAACTTGTACGTACAACCATTGCATAGCTGGTAAAAAAACTACCATTAAAACAACTTTCTATGACCAATAGGAACGAAGTTAGGGACTATTGTCCCTAAAAAGTCATATCTCTATTGTTTATAAACATTAAGAAGTAAAATTTGCACAAATTTTGAATGAAAGTCTAAACTTTATATTGAAACTTTAAAATTCATCAAATTTTTCGAAACTTACAGCCCTTCTAAACGAAGGTATTTTCGAAAGATCGACATAGGAAAGTGGAAATATGGAAAA
The DNA here is from genome assembly GCF_040954645.1 of Diabrotica undecimpunctata. Classification (NCBI taxonomy): domain Eukaryota; kingdom Metazoa; phylum Arthropoda; class Insecta; order Coleoptera; family Chrysomelidae; genus Diabrotica; species Diabrotica undecimpunctata. The sequence continues at coordinate 34,717,596 of NC_092808.1, read as the reverse complement.
TCTTGGAAAAATTGAGTCCATTTGAAATTCACTTGAATTGAAATTCAATACATTTCATATCTCAATCCCGGAAAATCAACATAATTATAATGAATATAATAATATAATGTGTAAAAAATTACCTGAAATTTAATTTATAAAATATAAAAATATATAAGTATTATTACATCATTGATATAAAATGAAAAAAAATATATGTTACAATATAAAAAAATATATATGAAAAATTGACTCAATTTTTCCGAGGTTTCCCATATTTCCCGGCCAGTAAAAACTATGAAGTTATTCATATTTCGACGATCTACCCCAGATTAAAAAAGAGGCTTGTAGCTACAATGGAAGCCGAAAAAATGTAAATTTTTTCTACATTCTACATTCTACATTCTACAATTTGAAGTTCCGATCTCGAAAAAAAAAAAAAAATGGAGCTGAAACAGTTGTCCTCTCCACTTTCCTATTTCGATCTTTCGAAAGCACCTTCGTTTTGAAGGGCTGTAAGTTTCGAAAAATTTGATAAATTTGATAAGTTTCAATATAAAGTTTAGATTTTCATTTAAAATTTGTGCAAATATTACTTCTTAATGTTTTATAAATAATGGAGATATGATTTTTTTAAAAATAGTCCCTAACTTCGTTTCTATTGGTCATAGGTTTTTTTAATGTGAGTTTTTTTTTACCAGCTATCCAATGGTTGTACGTACAAGTCTGTAGCTTGAAAAATATAGAAGTTATTACAATTGTTTATAAGTAAAAAACATACCCCTTTTTCAAACGTTTATTTTGTAAATAATTTCAATGAAAACATAATATACATTAAACTTCTGAGAGAGTTCAAGTCTTAAAGAATCCTATGAAATTTGCCAAATGTGTCTAGCATCATTAATTGAGCAAGTTCAATAGTTTAAATTTTTAGTCTAAGGGATAAATAAATTAAATAACTTTTATACTATTTGACCGATCGGGGGAAATTTCGCACACATTTAAAAGACGGTAATTCCTCGATGTTCAAATGTATTATAGTCCATTTCCATCATATTGATAGCACATTATGTATGCAAATCCCTAAACTGTTGATACGGGTGACTCAATGAAAAATAGATATTTGTCAACAAGTTTACAGAAGTATATAGGAAAACAATTTTAAATTGAGTATGACCACCAAGTATAAAGGTTGAAGCAGAATAGAATACTATAGTTTTGAGGGTTACTAATCCCTAAATAAAGTTGCCGGTGTCGGAGTGATGGAGATTAACAGGTACTAATGAATTTGCAAGAAATGTAAGATGTTTATCTTATTGGTTATATATAAAATAATTTGTGGCCGTAACAGGGGCCGATTTGTAAAAAAATGAATATTATTTTAATCAAATTCCATTTCAGATTCACTTCCTTTTTCAGAATCTAAGGAATCTTCAACTCTAATGTTAATTACTACCGGTTTCAGCATTGCATCAGTCATATTATCCAAATTCCACATTTTATTTTCTTCCTTGTGAGCATGACTAACAGCATTTTTCCAATTTTCTGGAGTTACTTTTGATAAGGAATGTTCTAATAATTGTTGTAAGTATTCTAATTTAAATGTTTTGTTGTTGCGTCCGACTTCACCCTTTACTTGAGACCATATATTTTTTATCGGATTCAAATCACAGTGGTATGGGGGTAAACGTAAAATAATTACATCACGGTTTAATGCCATTTCATCAATTATATATTTTTTATAAGCTGCTTTATGTTGCCTTACAATAGGTAATAATTCCTTTTTTGTCGAATTCTCCTTGTACTCAATTGCGTGTTTATCCAACCATTCGATTATCTCTCCTTTTTTCCATGCTGTTGTTGGCAATTTTTCTGCTAGTCTTGAATGGTAACTAGCATTATCCATGACTATGACAGATTTTTTGGAATTAAATCCAACATTTGCTCAAAATATTCTTCAAAAACGTCAGCAGTCTTTTCCTCGTGGTAATCTTTGGTTGATTTTGAGGCAAAACTTAATAATCCACCATTGACAAAACCGTATTCGTTTCCAATATGAGTTATTATGAGTCTGCGTCCTTTTCCAACGGGAATATTGTTTATTCGAGTAGATACACCTTCGATGAATGCCTGACGGGAACTTTTCACATTTGTATCAACCCATAGATATGGTACAGTATGACCTTCATTTAGCCAAGTCTCGTCCAAATAAAAAATTGTTTTCCCTTCTTCTCGGTACTTTTTATTAGTTCTTAGATAATCTCGTCTCCAACATACAATATAATCTTTTTCAATTAAAACGGATTTTCTTCTATTCTTTTGCCAACGAAATCCCATCTCTCTCAATAGTCCCCATAATTTCTTGTTGCTTATGATTGGTAACTCTTCGTTTTCTCTAATTAATGTTTGGATTTTGTCCAATGTTGGAAATTATTTAAAAAAAAAATGAGTGGACGCTGCGTCTTATCATGTTTTTATGTATTTCTTCAATTTCCAAGGGTTTACTCCCTCCACTCTTCTTGGGAGATGAAACAGTTCCTCCTTTTCTTTCTTTTAGGAATCTATAAATTGTTGCTTCTCCAACCCCTGTCATATTTGAACACATGTTAACGATTTCACGAACATTACTTAAAGGGCGTTGATGTACAAGTGCATCGTGTACATTTAATATTATATTTTTCTCTCTTAGACTGAAGGCACCTTTAAAACTACACTTAACCGGGATAAAACCTGTTGTCGGCGTCATTTTTAAATGCAAATAACAAAATATCGACACCAAAAACGTAGGTAGGTAAGACATGAACAATGTACATCTACAAACTAAATGGAAGATGCAAACAATTTCTAATTTATATTATTGGCATAAGCTGTAATGTGGCATAAAAACTACTTAAACTATCATTAGTGAAGCCTTATCAGTAATTCCAGGTAATCGTTCAAAGAAGGTATTCTTTTTGTGTCAGGCGATAACTTGTATAGAAAACCATAATCACCTTTAAATTACTGTTTACATTAATTTATTTCGTGAATTTCGTGTATAATTAACAATAATCGTGTGGCATATATACCGACGTTTTTTATGCACAAAAAAGGTATAGTGAGATTGGTGGACACTTATTTTACAGAAGATTTTTTAAAAGATAATGAATTGTTGACGGCATCTTAAAATATTAATATTTTTTATTTATTTCAAAACAAGTATAGGGTGACGCCTATGGTTTTTTGATCTGTTGAGGATTTGCATACATAATGTGCTATCAATATGATGGAAAAGGACTATAATAACATTTTGTTTTGTTAATAAAAAAATTAATTAAATTTATAAATTAGTGCAAAAAAACTGTTTTTTTGCAAATATCTCCGTAAATTATTAATCAATTTTAATTTAAAAAACGGGAAAATAAAGATGTTCTTGATATAAAAAAATGATATAAATATTGTTTATGTAAAATATAAGGGAAAAAACTTATAGACAAAAAATCTTATTGTGACCATAAAGTATTGTATAAAAACGCAAGGTAAAAATATGAGTATTTTTTCATCTATTCGTCATCTAGTAACCCCCACCTGTCTTAAAAGCTTCAGATATCTGCGAAAAAGTTTGCTTCGATGATTTTTGCATAACCAGACTGGACTAGTTGGTCTCACTGAATCCGGTAAAAAGCTTTTCACGCAACGTGAAAAAAATATTTTTAAGGACTACTGTACCTGTAGAGTATGTCTATTTGCTAAATTATTTTATTATCTTTTTTTAGACCTGATATCTTTATTTTGAGATGGTGCATAAATTCAGACTGATTAACAATACCTTTTTGTCGACATGTTTAATTCATTATTTTATATATTTTATTAACAATTTTAATTTCATAGCTTCGGCAATCTATGTATTGATATTATTCAAGAGGTATTCATCGCGCTGCGGTTGGCGTTGTCAATGGATGTGCATTGTTTTAAGTTGCCGAGTGGTGTATTCTAAAGCTCCATTGTTTTTTACCATAATCGACATGTTAATTCACTTAGCATGTCGTTGTAATCGCCACAGCTAACAGTAACCGTAAAAAATGTATTTAAATTGCTATTTTATCAATAGTACTCATGAATTTTGTATAGTACATATTTTAACTTTTGATTAATTCAAATATATTTAATTGAAAATAAAATTTGTTAAAAATCTGCCAATGTCAGAACATAAGTTTGTCACTGTGATTATTTTTTATTTTCATTTGAATGTGGATACTTCTGACCATACGTCTCACCATAATTTCTCTTTTACCCGTCTCCCGCGATAATTCTAAAGTCTTCTTTATATAATCTTTTCAGATACTAGACATACGCTAGTAAATGAATAAAAAAAAATCATTTTTTACCAATAAAACGTTTCTTATACATTTTCGAGAAAAATGGTTTAAATAAAAGGTGTAGATTTTAAAAAGTTCTTTAATTTAGAAGTTTTTAAATTAAAATACATAAAATTGACCGAGATAATTACAAAAACCCTTATTTTTGCATTAATTTATAAATGTAATTCATCAAGCTGTTTGCTTTGCAAGTTGTGGAAAGCACAGTGGTAAAAATTTGAATTTGGTTTCGCCAAGTAGGAAATCGTATGATTTCTCTTGTTGTTATTAGATAGCGTTGTTACGTCTGTAGATAGTTATTTCGATAATTATTGACCTACGACGGGATGTATTTTGTTTCGATTCAGAGCAGTAGCATATAACGCTCTGATGAAACCTAAAGAGGTCGAAATACGTATAAGCGTCTTGCCGCTGCCCTGTATCGAAACAAAAATCTAATACCGTCATTATGTTTTATTTCTTTACTCTTTTTGGAGTACCAGAAACTGAATTCACTACGAATTTTGACCATGATGAACGGCAGGTGGAATGTATATTTTAGATTCCCTTGCCGAGTAATTCATCAAGCTGTTTGCTTTGCAAGTTGTAGAAAGCACAGTGGTAAAAATTTGAATTCGGTTTCGCCAGGTAGGAAATCATATGATTTCTCTTGTTGTTATTAGATGGCGTTGTTACGTCTGTAAATAATTATTTCGATAATTATTGGCCTACGACGGGATAGATTTTGTTTCGATTCAGAGCAGTGGCATATACCGCTCTGATGAGACCTAAAGAGATCGAAATACGTATAAGCGGCTTGCCGCTGCCCTGTATCGAAACAAAAATCTAATACCGTCATTATGTTATAAATGTTTGTTTTATAAACTTTGTTTTTTACGTAATTACATGTAGCATAACTTCTTGAAATTATGGCAATTAATGAGTTATTAAACTGTGCTAAATCTCTGCTAGACCGACCCAATATTTTGTAAGTTATTAAGTTTGTTTATCCTGGAGAACGATTATTTAAACAACTGTATTTTCCCAAACAGTGGCTCTAGAGGTATTTAACAGATCTCAATCGATTCTCTTGCACTTCAGTTTTTTATATAAAATATCAACATTTTGTCAAAATTGTTACTAAAAAACCATTTGAAAACAACTTTTTAGCTTATCCCTTTCAGTACCGCTTTTTTTCAGCAAACAAAAAAATATTTTTTTAAAGAAAAGTTTTAAAAAAACATACAAAAGCAATTTCTTTCCTTTTGAAGGCACAAATGGATATTGCACTTCTGAAATGTCCAATATTATCCAATTTGTAACGATTATTTTGCCTACCACATAGGGTATTACTATAAGGGTTGAAAATTAGGGACTGAAATAACTGGGGTGGAGATAGGGTAAGCAAAACAAATCGGAACGTTTGCGACCGGCTACTCAGGGTTAATTTGGAGAACTGGATCGTTGATAAGTGAATGGCAAGGGGGCTGGAATGGGGTAACTACCAAAAAGTAAAACAAAAAGGGGTACTTACATGAATCTCCTGGAACAAACAAAAAACACAAGAAGGTTCTCAAGCTATTTAAAATGGACGCCGCTTAAGAGAATCTTTTTTCTGGATGAAAGAAAAGGCACTTCCTTCCTAAAAAATACAAAACTTTACAAGAAATAATACTCCTTTTTTTAGGGAAAAAAATTACACATTTATTGTTGTCTCACCACAAAGAGTTACAAAAATAAATAGTAATAATAAAACACAAAAACAAATTTACTATATTACTATCCGTTTACAAACTCTAGAAGCTGTAGATACTATAAGAACTTACAATTATTAATGGGCGATAAATTGCAACGGAAAAAATTAGAAATGAAAAATAGCTTTTAAATGGAACTATGCTGGTTAACCTTTTTTAAGAAACAAAAACAAAAACAAAACAAAATCTTAATTATGATTAGGTATTTACCAAATGTCAAAAAATAAAACTAGCTGTCAGATGTCAATACTAAATTTTAAAACTTGAGAACAATTAATATGACAGCTAGGCCACACCCTAACATTTATAATTTTAATTATTACAATTTCTTAACCTGTTATGAAAGCAATTATTTAACAAAACAGATTAAAATTTATCTGATTATAATTTACAAATGTTATAATGTTACAAATGAAAAACTGTTTATTTTTACATGAAAAAAGTTTAGCTATAAAATGGTACCTGGTATTTCACTAAATGTTAATTTCTTTCTTTTGAAATTTCTGGGGTTAGAACTGGATTTAGATTCTCTGCCACACAAACAATACATGAACTGCAAAATAGCATGGGATGACAAACAGGGACAAACAAAACGAAGATGAAAGCTGCTGGGCAAAATGGAAACATGTGTTTATCCTTCGAAGTTGTTGTAAAAGCCGTTTATCAAATATCTCAGATGAGAGACGGCATAGAAATAAAACAGTGAATACTCTTTCAAAACTGACACTTTACGTTGAGTATAATTTACTTTTTTCAGCAAATTTGCCGGCTTCTTAACACCGACACGCTTGTCTCGTTTATACTCTAACCAAGAGTTTGTTAGGGCCATGTCAACTGCATGAAAGATTAGTCGAACAGTCCTCTTTCTGCAACGATATTTTGTTTTGTAAAACGCAATAAGAGCATCTGTTTTATCTATGCCACCCATAGACTTATTATACTTTTTGTACAACGCTTTACAACATCTTCTGTAGCAACCTTAACGAAGTAGGATTCCATTATCACTATCTTGTTATCTAACCATCTGGTTACTATAACTCCATCAGAAGAGATAATTTGTTTCGTTGATCCTCTCTCGTTTCTTGAAAAATCTTTTACATCAGTTAGAGGTGGTTTAGAAAATCTATTGTTCCTCGCAGTACCAGCAAAAAGTCTTGATTTTTGGTTGAGAATTTGTAAAAGGTTATAGCTCGTAAAATAATTGTCACACTACAATGCATGCTTATTAAGTTCAAGTACGTTTGATAATTACAATATGCTAGCTGCACCCTGTCCATGTTTCAAATAAGAAGGTTCTATTTCTGTGGTACTACCTTGATACATTAGAAAATTGTAAATCAATCCACTTTTACCATATAATAAATACAGTTGTATTCCCCATGGATTGCGTTTGTTTTTGATGTATTGCTTTGTAGACAATCTCCTTTTGAAGAGCATGATTTGTTCGTCTATGCAAACATTTGTTTCTATCTGCAGTTCTCTACATCTCTTTAGAACTGATTCAAAAACTGATCGAACTTTCCATAGTTTGTCGTTGCTCTGTCTGGGTTCCAGATTGTCAACACAAGGTGGGTGCGAAGTTCCCGATTCAATGTCATTGTGTCTTGAAAAATATCAATTTTTAAAGATTTTCCCCAATACATTCGCAGTGTTGGAAATTTTAGACAGCCTGTTAGAATACTAAGGCCAAAAAACGATTTTGTTGCTTGCAGGTTGCATGGTGCAAATTTCTTAATTATGGTTTGCAAAGAATACGTATTCGTGTATTGAACGAAATTTTCAAATAAACTTTCGGGACCATATTTCAGACAATATGTAACTGGATATTCCTTAGAACAGTTTTCATTAGACACCCGAGTTATTGTATTAGGTAATTGTCTTGTTACATATTGAATATTCTGTAACCATTTTACATATTCTTTTTAGAGTAATGAAGTTATCATAGTTACCATCGTCTCCCCCCTTTTATCATCCTCCTCCTTTTCTTTCTTATTATTCTCTTCCTCTTCCTCATTCTTCACTTCGGTTTGATTTTCTGAGACATCATCTATCATATGACCAATTCTCTGTCTTATTTGCATTTCTTCTTCGCTGTCACTGTCATCACTAACACATCCTTCTATGTCGGACATCGGACAGTTTTTCTAACTCTTCTAGCAGTTCCTTCTCCGTTAAATATTTATTGTGGGCATTTTACTCTGAAAATAAAAATAACACGTAGTCATTTTAGATACAATTGTGCCCATCGAATTTGAGGTATGCTTCTATATTTGAAAAAAGTAAAATTTCAATAAAATATATTCACAATTAGTAAGAACCACGATTGACTTACGCGAAACAAGTACTAGTACAAGTATAGAATACTATAACTGATCCTTAAAGGCAAAATATAAGGCCGTAAAGGTGTAGGAAGAAAACAGGTTTCTTGGTTAAAAAACAAAAACATTCGTGAATTGACTCAAATGTTAAATGCAGGACAATGTGGCAGATCACCTTCGCAATGGTGATCGCCAACTTCGGATAACTCTGATATGGTACGTGAGGAAGAAGAATCACGTTAATGTGGGACTATGATTATTATTGACATTTGGGTTAATTACAATAAATAATTGTAGGATAGTAGGTAATAGTTAAACCTCCCTAAAACCGCAATCGTCGATAAAAGGCGGCCAGTTGTTTTGCTGTCGAAGAAAACAGGACATGACACATGACACACAAAAACATTGTAAATATTTTACATTTTTTACACAGTAGTTTTTTCGACAGCAAAGACAGGAAGTTTTATTACATTTTTCGGTGTGAGATGAAATTCTGAAATCGGTCTAATTATTTCATTAGATTATCGAAGCAGTAAATACGTGTTTTAGTGTTATGAGCTATATAAAAGGCGAGAGCAGTCAAAGTAAACAATGCCCAAATTTTTCAATGGGAGAAAAATCTATTATATACATCGTGAACGGAAAAAAAGTATGTTGGTTAACGATGTAGTTACTCTGTGTACTGATTTGACTAAAGTGTCGATGACAACTATTTACAGAATTCTAAAAAAATTTAAACTAAGTAAAGGCAAATCGGAAAATTTATATCTTGAAAACATTGAACCGGAGGTAGAAAACGCACCCAGCGTGAAGATAACACAAAATATGCTATTCGGAGGAAGTTCCACGCTTTCTTTTTTTAGAACGAAATTTGAACCTTAAAGAAAGCTGAAATCGAAATAAATTCTTCTTCTTATTCGTATATTAGGCCTTTATGCCTGTTGTTTCCGGTCTGATTTAGCAGGTTTGCCTTGTGGTCTTTTACCTTCTGGTTTTCCATCTCTTTCTATTGTTGCAAGTCTCTCTCTTCTCATTCTGTAATGTGTTCTCGTAAATTCTCGTCTTCTTTGGCCTCCCCATCTGACGAGATCATGTACTTTACACATGGACACATGTACTTCACACAGTGTTTTCATCTCTGTTGTTTTTAAGATTTTCTTTGTAATTGTTGTTTCTTCTCTTGTTTCTATAGCATAGGATAATATCGGTCGTATACAAGTCTTACATATGAGTGTTTTTCCTTCTATCCTCATGTTCTTATTTCTCCATATCACATCTCGTAGGCATCTTAACACGTACGCTGCTTTATTAGCTTGTATGCGGGTTCCTTCGGAAATGTTTCCAAAATACGATATTTGCGTTCCCAGATAGTTAAATTTAGATACTGTGATTTAGTGCTGATATTTTCAGGGTAAACTTTTCTGCATTAGCTTCCAAAGCGTGGACCATTCGTTGTAGGTCATCTTCATTATTTGATATTATTACTGCGTCATCTGGGTAGCATAGAATCTTTATTGCTCTGTTGCCCATTTTGTACCCTGTTCCTGACTTTTTTACTTCTTCTATTAGTTTTCCCATTATTAAGTTAAAAAATAACGGGTTCAAGCTATCACTTTGATTGAATGTTGACTTCCTATATTAGTTCGGTTCTTATTTTTATTCTTGTTTAGTGATCAGTTAGTTATTATTATAGATTAGAGTTAATATCCCTTATTATCTGTGGTATAGTGGCTGTTATAGTCTCTCTATCTAAAAGTTCAATCACATCTTGTAGTCTAATATAATCGAAGGCCTTAGTGAGGTCGCGAAAACACATGAATGCAGGTGTATTAAATTCTACTGCTTTCTCTCCTAGTTGTCTTATTGGCATCGACATATGAATATGGCATCGACAGTTGCTAGAATATCTATCTTCAAAAACTGGCAACGATGTGTTCACTCTATCGCATTTACATTTCTGAGAATCTACGGCCTACAAATTTGATTCTCAACTATAGTTAGTTAAATATGCGATTTTTATTACAACCAATAATTGTGGCTTAATTCCATATAAGCATAATATTTAAATTCGAAAATGTATTAAAAAAATGATTGATTCGATTGTTTGAGGAAAGTTGTACGTACCTTTGTATGCCACTTTTCTAAAGATTTTACGACTTGGCAAATTAGTTGCCTGCCTAAATTAAAATATTGCCCTATAACGTCGGTAGATTTTTTTTCAATGCTAATAACATTTTTAGTGGTATAAGGCAAAAGTTTTACGTTTAAAATTTTGAAAAATATTTAATTATAAATTCATGCTGTGTTAGAGTCTTAATTATCGTATACATATTGTATACATTTTTGGTCATTTACATATTACATATTACAAATTGCTCCCTACATGTTACAAATATAATTTTTTTTCTGTTCGTTTTTCTTCTGTATAGAGTATCTGTAGAGTATAGAAACGTTATCGTACTCTTTGTTGAAATATACGTTTTAGAATTTTATTTGAAATTGATAACTGCGTTGAATATATCTGCCTAAACGGCGTCAGCATACAAATTCCGAAGGACCAGGAACTAGTAAAGAGGCTCCATATCAAAAGTTTAAGTCATTCATCAATCGAGATAGAATCGTGATGTATAAAACCTTCAGGACAGTGGGAAACCCTCGTCAGACTAACTCAAGAATAATCGTTACTCCTTGTAATTTGTGACGGTTGTATTCGGAACAATTGAAACTCTCAAGGGAGGAAGGATATATCATCGCCTGCTTTGTTTATTATGTGTTTGTCACAGGTACCTTGATAAAATTAATCTCTAGATAATATTCCATCGAATATAACTTAGCTTTAGAAATAAAAAACTATCTTTAATGAGAGTGAACGTCAGAAGAGATTACATACACAGACAAACTAAACGATTCATTGATTCGACCAAAACCTTTAAAAAATTCTCTCTTTAGACAGAACACCACAGATTACTGTTTTTATAATTTAATAACCAAATCTCGACATATAATTCGGTGGTAATAATTAAATATTTTGTGGTTTTTTTTCTAGTTGAGTGTCTTTCATGTCTGTTGAAATATCCCTCAGATGCGGATGTGTTTATCTCTATTTGTTGCAGAACTGAGAAAAGTAATTGCTTAATTTGTACCCCCATTTAACTACGAATGTTATATAGCGCAAAGATTATGACACTTCAATCTTAGGACGCTTGTATTTAGTGCATATTACATCGAACTAAGGGATTGAAAAATAACATACTGTAAGAGGCAGATATGTTATAGCATTGTTTATCTGAACAGATATTTATCTGAATAAATGTTTTTAGTTGGTTGGACATTTTAGACTTAAGAAATTTTCAACCATGATATACTATCCCCCGAGGATTTGGACCCACTACCTCTCACTAAAAAACCAGTTTCCCACTGCCCTCTTTCTTTCTTCTTTTCGATAGTTAATCACTTCCATACAGGAAATTTAAAACAATAATTCTTCTTCTTTCGGTGCATATCCGTTTCGGATGTTGACAATCATCATGGTCACTCGTACCTTATCCACCGCTGATCGAAATAGGAGTTGTCATACAGTAGTAGTCATAGAAATCCTTCTTCTTCTTCTTATGTAGACATGAATCTGTTTTTCAATGTGCCTCCAGTAAGTTGTCGTTCTATCGTTTTCGTAGTCTTCCTACTGATCATCTTCCTATTGGAGAATCGTCTCTATACAGGGTGGTCCTTAAGTAGTTATACAAAATGAAACAGTAGATTCTATACTTTCAAATATTACGATTTATGCCAAGTTCCTTTAATAAAACGTTGAGATTAAGAAAGATACAGGTTGTTAAAGTGAAAATTTTACATTTTATTTTTCGCTATAACTTTTATGTACAAAAATCTTGGTGCTTTTTAGTATGAAAAATTATAATTTGAGGCATACTTTGATATAGCTGATAGAGGGCGCCACATATGCCATATATTTTGCACACATGTTCGCTTAACTTTATTGCTCTTTAAGTTAGCGGTGTTTTTGTCAAAAAATATCAAAGATGCATTATTTTAACAAAAAAAGTTATACCTGTTAATAACTTCAAAACAGTTTTCAATATAATCGCATTTTACAAATCAGCTGCATAATTATGATTTAACGCAATTACTCCAGGCAACGAAGGAAAAATAGACAAAAACATCAATACTTCTGAATTTTGGTATGAAATACCTTTAACTAAAGTTAATAGTTAACGAAATATTAAAGAGAATAAATATATCAGTAGAATAATTAATAATAGGATTTGGCAAAATAATAGGATAAAAGAATTTTACATCAAATATTTTACGTTTTAATTAAATTAAAGTCATAAAACATTTTATTTACAAACCAAATTAAAAAATGGTTAAACTAAATAACATTAAACTTTTTGTCAAAGTTAATGTTTGATATTATGTCCACCATTTCCTTCGATACATTTATCAATACGTTCCATAAAAGATCGTCTCATTTTAAATAACATCATTCATCATCATCATTTGGCTCTACAACTCTATGTGAGTCTTGGCCGCATTTACTATTTCCCTCCTGTCGGTCCTGAGCAGCTATTACCCATTGCTGTATTCCCAATTTGCGTAGATCACTGGCTACTGCGCCCTTCCATCTTTTTCCTGGGCGGCCAACTGACCTTCTGCCATCGGGCTTCTCACAGAATGTGGCGTTCAGGAGTCTTTCGAGAATAACATCATTGGTTCAAAAGAAACTGCTGCAGTATTTATTTCTTTCCAAAGCTGGCTGCGAATGTTTATCGGATTCTTGTAGACACGTTGCTTAAATGCGCCTTATACACCAAAATTGAGCGGATTAAATTCTGGGCTACGTGCTGACCAAGGAAAATGACTACCACGACCAATCCATTACCCTCGTATAATGTGGTGGTTCACCATCTTGCATAAACCACATATTTTGCATTAAATTTAATCGCAAATCAATAAAATCATTTTGTAAAAAATGTAAATAGTTCTCACCATTCAAATTACGAAGTAATTGCATGGCCCTAAAAAATGGTTACCAATTATTCCACACCATACATTCATCATAAATTCATGTTGGAAATAATGCCTTCTATAGCCGAAAGAGTGGTCAAGATTTTCTGTTTCCGATATCATATGCCAATTTGCAGCATAAAGGTAAATTTGCTGGTAAAGGGTGAAAATGCTCGCGGTGTAGGATTTTTAAAACTGAAGTTTTGCTGATTCCTAACGCTGAAGATAAACGTCGTCGTTTATTTACTTAAGAATCATCGTCTACGCGAACCATTACTTTATCCCCTTGATTAGGCGTAATGATTTTCGGTCGGCCTAAGTTGTCAGGTTTAGGACGAAATGAACCACTTTAGCCGAAATTTCGAACTACATGTTTAAATGTTGGTGATTAGGTAGCAGCCTGTTTGGGTATCTTCTTAAATACTCCCTTTTCGCTACACGTCAATTAGGTTAAACACAGACAGGGCGGTTTGCACCGCGTCGGCGGCCGCGGCGGTGTTGAAAGCGGTCTCTTGTCTATGGTACTTATGTTGTGCAACACAGACGAGCCGTCGTTCGTAAGTTCGCCGCGTCGGCCGCCGCGCGGCCTATGCTGAATACCATGCGCCGTCGGCGGTTTTATGACTTCTGGCGGCACATGAGTAATAGATATCTCGTGCTTCAACACAGACGTGTGACTGTTTTGCAGCGGTTTTATTTGGTTGCTTCTGTGAAGCTATAGATATCGATAAATTAATTAAAATTAAAAATTTATTTTATAAAATGTATTTTTCATATATTTTTTTTGTATTTAAAAAAATACAATAAACGGGAGAAAAATTGTTAAAAACCAAATAAACAAAACACATAAATAATGCATACATAATAAAAATCACAAAACATGCGCAGTCAACGAGTTAAAATTACAAATATATTTTTAAGATACTTAAAAAGTATGTGACAACTACGTAGTTAACTTACCTTAGTGTTATTATTAGTTTTTCTTCTGATGATATGCTTTCCCTCATATGGGTGTTATTTCTTGAACACGGCTCTATAATAATTTCTAATAGCTCTTGAAAAGATCGCTTAGACATTCGGACAAAATTAAAAAACTTTTCTGGGTCATCTTTAATTTGTTTAACTAATGTGTAAACCATTCCTTTATTTTTTCTTTCATTTACTATGGGATGTAGCCAATACCTGCGTTTCTTCTTCTTTGATCCAATATGAAGTAAACTTGCACTTATTAGGAAAAACAAATCGTCGTCACTTTCACTAGATGATTCTAGAGACATCATTATACCATTCTACGTCCAAAACTCGACTAAATTTGACAACACCGAATACAATGGCAAAACTACTGCCACTGTTAAACCGCCTAATGTGTTTTAAGCCGCGCGGCAGCCGACGAGGCGCAGACGCGGCGCAAACCGCCTTGTCTGTGTTTAACCTTAAAGTGTTGTTGACAATAAATAGCAATCCTATCTCTCATAGAAAAATTATTATGCTTCGGCATTTTCTGTTTTTCTTTATTAAACCAAAATAAACTATTTAGATATTACAAAAATCACTGATTAATCGAAACAAACTTATTTTTAGTTATGAAAAGCATTCGTGACATCAGCGTAATATGTTAAAATTTCCCGTAATGCATTGGGGTTGTCTAACGATGACAATAAAAACTGGCTCAAAAAAAAGGTGGTAGGTACAGTAGCTGGTACTGTAGACTAGCGCGAAGCTGCGTACTATGTTTTCTATATTTTTAAAATTTAAATAATATTTTTAAAATTTACTAAAGTAATTTTCAACAAATTAAATATTATATTAAAATAATTCAATAAATTATTATGTTTGCTAGTAGCGCCACCTGCTAACGTATCAACAAAGTTTACGTTGTCTACTTGTGACAGACCCGTCAAAGTCAGACTAAATATTAAATTATTAATAAAATATCAATTTGATACTTGATCAATAATTTGATAATAAATTGAATTATTATACAAAATAAATAACATGTTTAAAAATAAAATTTGATTATAGTTTGAAAGGAATTAATTAACAACTAACGTTAAAAAATATATGATGACTATAAACGAATTGATGGAGAGTAGTAGTAAATCGATGTTAAGACCGTTATTTTGTGACGCTACTCGTGACACCGTCTCGTGGCGCTTCTTCCGTGACGCTTGCCTCAGCGTTTTACTATAGGGAAAAAGTAATACAACGCTAGTATAGAAGCGATAGAGAAAGGTTTCAGGAAATTGTAAACATGATGACAGCCAACAACGTCTGAATACGGACACGGCACCTTAGAAAAATGCATAACAACGCATTTTGTGATGTTACGTTACCATCTTAGAGTTGTTTTATAAGAATAAACTAATAATTATGCTTATCCACAGGTATTCAGTGCTTTACCGCACAAATATCACAACTAAGAATCATTATGCAGCTGATTTATAAAATGCGATTATCTCGAAAACTGTTGAATTTTAAAGGTATTAACACGTATACCTTATTTTTGTTAAAATAATGTGTCTTAAATTTTTTGACAAAAATAGCGCAACTTGAAGGGCAAAAAAGTAAAGCGCAAATTTATGCCACATAATTATATGACATATGTCTCGTCCTCTATCAGCTACATCAAATTATAATTTTTCGTGCTCATAAGCACCCAGTTAAATGTTTACAAATATAAAAGTTATAGCGAAAAATAAAATTTTAAATTTCCACTTTAACACCTTGTATCTTTCTTAATATCAACATTTTATAGAAGCAAGTTGGCTTAAATCGTAATATTTTAAAATGTAGAACCAATTACTGTTTCTTTTTGTATAATTACTTAAGACCACCCTGTATAGTGTGATATCTAGATATTTAAAGTCCATTAGTGGTTCCATTTTCTGTCCTTCCAGTTGTAACTTACATCTTAGTAGATTTGTTTTAACCATGCATTTTGTCCGTTTTGGGGAAATCAACATGTTAAATTTTCTGGCGGTTATATTAAATTGTGTACTAAACACACGTTGTACATACTATTCACTTTAAGCGTCGTCTGCATAGCAGATTATTTTAAGTTGTTTTTCTCCCATTTGGTATTCTTTTTTAGTTCTTACTTTTTTTATTATTTCATTTTTAATCAGGTTGTTCTTCTACTTTTTAATAGTTCTTCTTCTACTTTTTTTTATGTTGTTGTTTTGGTAGATATTTTTGATCGTTTTGATTATTCCTAGAGGTATCTCTCTTGCGTACAATAAGTGGATAACGTCCTTTAATTCTTTCTTAATGTCCACAAAACATAGAAATGCCAGTTTTTTTTGTTTTCTAATAATTTCTCCTTCACTTGCCTCATTATAAATATAGCGTCGGTGCAGGATCTTCCCGACCTACAACCTTGTTGTTCTTTTGCTACTCTTATAATTTCATTCTGTTTATTTGTTATCACTATCATCAGGTCTCCATTGTCGTTTTTAACGTTCTCATTATGGTTTTGCTTAATTCCGGGTATTACTTGATTGCCTATTTGAGCGTTAAAATCCCCCAATATTATCATCTTCCCCCCGACTGGATCTACTTACTACTTCGTAATTCGTCATAAAACGTTTCCCCTTGTTGTTTGAGTCTTGTTATTTTCTGGGCCGTATACTCCGATGATGTTTAGGTCTTTCTTCTCCATTCTTATCTTTGCTGTTACAATCCTTTCTGATATGTATTGACACACTTTGATGTGATTTTGGTACTTCTGGTATATTAGTAAGGCTACATCTTCTTTGATCCTGTTTTATTTTACTACTCCACTGTAGATTAGTATATATTCACCTAATGTTGATTGTCTTTTTCCTTTCTCTTTTGTTTCCTGTAGAGCGCAAATGTCTATTTGTTTCTCTTTCAGCACTTGGATTTTTCTTGGTCCCTTGAGTTTTGCGATCGGATATTCCATGCAGTAATTCTCATCTGGGTTTTGGATATTATTTGCTTGTCCTTATTTCTTTCCGTGGTTGTCTTCATAGTATCAGTCCTGTTCCGAGGCTATACGTTGTTTCTTTCAGCAATATTCGTTTTTACGATTGGTAGGTTGCTAATCTTGCCAATCATGTGCGTAAATGAGTAAGACAGTAAAACCGTCTGAGGGCGGGGCTTCTTTTTCCCATTTCTTTTTCTTGTAAGATCAGGTATAACAGTTTACAGCGTTCGTTGTTTTGCATTATATATCCCACGTGTTTCAACTTCCGTGCTTTATAGTATTTAATATTTCGGGTTATGTATTTATTCCACGAACTTATTTTCCATTCGAAATGGTGTCCACGTAAGATATTCTCAAAATACTTCTGTACAGCCATATTTCAAATGCCTAAACCTTTTGAATTGATGCCTCTGTCATTGTCCATGCTTCCGCTTTTGTCAGTGCCTGCATCTGCGTGAAGGCAAATCTGGCTTTTCAATTCTAGATTTTACTTTCTTTGAGTTTTCCCATTTATTTGCTTCCCAAATAAGTATATGATTTAATTGTTTCTATTTGTTTCCGGTTTATTTCTTATCTACTGGTTGGCGCGATCTTCATATATTTATATTTCTTTATATTTCTTTAGGTTCGTTTATAACTCTGACTCACTTGTGTAGCTTTATTGATTATATGTTGTAATCCTTCTAGACTATCAGCAAATACACATATGTCCAAAAGTTTGGAATATTGGAATATTTCATCTTTTTATTGATTTTTATATATAAACTGTTCTGAATAGTTAAACATCATTTTGTTTCAATTCTCAACAATACTAAATAAATCTCAAAACCAGATAAACGATATGCAAAAAAATTATTTATTCTCTTGGAGTGAAAAACTTACAATGTAGAACTTACATTTAAAAATAAATTAGTATAGAAAAAAATAATTTTTAATAAAACTAATAATTAGTATTTTCTCCATTGGCCTGTGTGCATGCCTGTAGGCGATTTGGCATGCTGCCGATTAACTGGTCGAGCTGGGCTTGCGGAATTCTTTCCCATTCTTTACGAGCAGCATCTTTTAGTTCTCGACGTCATTTGTATCTTGGAATTTTTTTTAATTTTCGATACAGCACTCTGAGTATCATCAACAATATTCGTGATATAACTTTGACTAAAGCCTTGTTGTAACAAAGCAATTACTCTTGATCTGTTAAAATGAGATATCACATTTCTAGGCATTTTTAAAGGCTTAATTCAAATTTAAACAAATACTGAAATAATGTGTAAATACGCTAATCACTTGAAACTGAACAAAATCATACAAAAACGATTCAAATTTTTTATCATTTTCATTTAAAAACGCTATAGAATAAATATCAACAACAGTTTTAAAACCACCATAGGCGTAGGTATTTTATTTGTACGTATTCCAAACTTTTGGACATGTGTGTATGTATTCATCCCACAGGTAGTGCCTCTGCGAGCCTCAGTAGAACATCTAACATATGTAATTGACTGGCACGGAAAGCTGGAATACTTCGGTCACATTATGAGACACCCTGAAAAATATGATCTTTTACATCTGATCATTCAGGGAAAGATCCAAGGTAATCGTGGTCCTGGTAGAAAAAGAACATCATGGCTAAAAATCTAAGGAAATGGTATGGAAAATCAACTATATCGTTATTTAGAGCTGCTGTCAATAAAGTCACGATAGCGATTATGGTAGCCAACATGATATCCAACGATCGATAACGGCTATGGAACTAGAAGAAGAATGTGCTAATTGTGAATCCTCACTTTTGTTTTCGTATAACAATTTCTCTCTTTTGCTGCTTTTTTCATATCAAAAGTTTTTACTTTTGAAATTTTTTATCTATAATACAACTAAGTGGCCTATATAGTTCAGAGGAGACTATTAATACATATTTCTATGATCCTACGATTCCGTAAAAAGCAAAATAAAACACACGCCCATACACATACACACATGCTTTATTAAATTTTAAATAAAAATATATTCTTTAATATGTCTTGGCAGAATTTAAAGAAACAATTGTGCATTTCAATCGATACATGGATGCATTTTGTGTTTCGTCGGATTCGCATCGCATAAGCTGGCGCCTCGAATGCAATAATCCGGATTTAACACAAAACGAACGCGTTCTATTTTCCGAGTTATATACTACAATATTAGTAATTTCTGTTAACAACATTTGCAACTGAGTCGTACATGTAGTAAGCTTATTTGCATGTCTTCTCGTTTTTTATATTTACCTACACTATTTTTACGGTGTAGTATATAAATGTTGTATAGTTATATAAATGCTGATTCTCCTTTCAGTATTTGTTTCGTTATCGCAGATTACTCTTATTATTTGTATTTACACATCATTTATCTTTGTTTTTTAACTAACTTAAGTCGTATAAACTAAATGAGTTCTACCGTACTGCTGGTGCTCTAAAAAGTATCACCTACCGATCGACATGGAAGGAGCTACAGCTGAAGCTGCTAAACAATTATTAACCAGATTATTACTTCCTAATGCAGTACAAGCTAGAATTAAGACTGACATTCTGATTAGAAGAAATAATCAATGGAGAAGGCTCATAATGCTAATTTTGCTAACTTTCCTGTTTTCGATTTAGAATGCCTAAAAAACCTTACGATTGGGATATATCAGATTAAACTTGCACCGTCTTACACCAAGATAAAATAATTAAAGACAATAATGAATAGTTTCAAATTGATGAGAATATAGACGAACCTGGATTCATAAGAGTTCGAATATTTTCTAGGTTTCGACAAGCTACAAAATACCAAATATTCATTTCCTGCATAGTTGATGAATAGAATGTTGAAGAAAAGCCTGTAGAAGACCTGATTAACAAATACTACTGTCAATCTTGTGTGAGAATGGTTGACAGGTACTCAGGTGTTATGGTTTTTAGGTTTTGCAACACATTAGCACAATGTTAACTATTCTAATATTTCGTTACTTAATACGACTTATGAAGCATTTAAACAAAATTAACAGAATCTTAACATACAGATAGTTAAAGAAACTTAAACCCGAATTTGCCATAAAGGATTGAAATCAACTGGTCGGACTGAGAACGTTCTTGCCTTAACTCGCTATTTGATGGTAAAGGACTCCTTTACAAGGAGTGTTGAGACACCTTGCGCACCTATTGTTAAAAGATTTAAAGATTTGTATTTATTGGGTACATCCATAGACCTGAGCGAAGTGTTCCGCCAATCAAGGGGTGGGGGCTGCAGTCTTAATCGGATTTTAGATTGATACCGCCCTCTTCACTATTATTTACCTTTAGCAATAAATTGCAAATATAGCGCCTCTGTACTGTCGCTGAGTGTGTTTTATGCTGAGTACAATAGTTTTTGAGTAATTTTTAATAGTAAACACCAGTGCACATTTATCTAGGCACGATCACGTCTATAGTTAATTTTTAACCGGACGAAAAAGTACGACTTTATGACTCCAAAATTAAGGCGTAAAATGCGGAAATTATTCCCAGTGTGTTACGTGAAGAATATGAAGATAGCAAAAAATAGTAAAAGGTTGAACTAAAAGTACGATACAAAAAAATTATTAAAAATACCTTATAATAATTTTGTTTTGTCAGTTCAAAATTCAACGTAGCAGAATTATTGGCTTCTCATAGAAGGGTAAACAATTGTGAAGGTGGTAAATGAATTGGAAAAGCTTTGTAGCACATAGTGGTATTTAAAAATTACTTTTTTATTTTAACCTAAGCTAACACGGGTTAGTTGAGAGGTGAAAAATTAGTAAAAATCGAGCAGAATCATGTGGTATTTCAAAATTTTTATTTACCTAGAGCTTAATATTCGAGCTTTCGGTTAATAGCTTAATATTGACTTCCCACAAAAAGTAGTTAAGAAGTGAAAAATTAATACGGTGGTCATAAATTTGTAAAAACCTATCAAAACACTGTAGTACTTCAAAAATATATTTTTTTTAAATTCTGCTGGCTCGAATATTTAGCTAGCGGGAACGTTTCCAAATAGAATTGCTTTAGTGGTGGCAAATTGTCAGGGAGGTGAAAGTGTAGCAAAAACTTACCACAACACTTTTTTTTCAATTATAAGTAGGGTACCTACAGTGGAATAAAAAAAAATTAGCAGAATTAACCGAACAGAATTATTGATTAATACAGTACAGTAAAATTGTAAAAATAGATTTTTCATCACCCATATTAACCTAAGAATTGTTGACTTTCCACATGGGTCAGTTGAGGGTGAAAAATTACTTGGGTGGTATTAAATTCGTAAAAACCTAGCGGAACACTGTGGTATTTCAAAAATAATTTTTATCAATTCTGCTGGCTCGAATATTAAGCTAGCAGGAACGTTTCCAAATAAGATTGGTTTAAGGGTGAAAAATTATCATGGTGATCAAGGTTTAGTCTAAACTCAAAAGAACACTTATTTATTTCACATATAAGTAGAGGAGAGTGAAATTGTAAGAGTATTTTTTCACCTTAAATTAGAACCTAACAGAATTATTGGCTTTACATAAGAGACAGCTGAGAGGTGAATAATTACTAGGGTAGTAATAAATTCGTCTGAACCTAGCAGAATACTGTGGCATATAAAAAATATATATTTTTTTAAATTTCGCTGGCTCAAATATTGAGCTAGCAGGAACGTTTCCAAATAAGATTGGTTTAGGGGTGCAAGATTTTCAGGGTGGTTAAAGTTTAGTAAACA
Source organism: Diabrotica undecimpunctata (assembly GCF_040954645.1). Taxonomy (NCBI): domain Eukaryota; kingdom Metazoa; phylum Arthropoda; class Insecta; order Coleoptera; family Chrysomelidae; genus Diabrotica; species Diabrotica undecimpunctata. The sequence continues at coordinate 34,695,506 of NC_092808.1, read as the reverse complement.
TTTAAAAAACAATTTTTTATATAAGTTATAAGTAGAAGAGAGTGAACAGAATTATTGACTTTCCATAAAGGGTAGTTAACGGGTGAAAGATTACTAAGGTGGTAATAGATTAGTGAAAAATGGGTAAACAAATATGCTATCGGCAAAAGTTTTTTTTCTGAATTCTGCTAACTTGAACCTTAAGCCAGCAGAATCGCTACCCTTAAGGTTGGTCTGGTGGTGAAAAATTATTAGGGCGGTAATAAATCAGTGAAAAAGGGTGAAAAAATATTACGTAGGTCAAAGTGGATTCCGCTCATTTGTCCCTGCTAGCGGGTCCTCCTCTCAGTCGACGGTTAGGAACAAGATGAGTTTTTTCTTAACGGTGTCGGTGTAGGAAGCGACCGTTTAATGTGCGATGTCACATTATGCATTTTGACCGGATGCGGTGAACACGCATCCGTTTCCAACGCAACCGGACCGGTCTGCCACACTCTGCTGCGGTTTGTAAGCACGTAACGATGTCTATACGATAACATATATATATATATATATATATATATATATATATATATATATATATATATATATATATATATATATATGTTTAAAAACAATCGAAATACCGAAAATCGGATATTGCTAATAAATGCTACAGAAAGACCAATTTCCCGAACTGTGTTGGCGCAATAGATGGAAAACACATTCGGTGTATTAATTCTCAAAAGGTGGATCGAATTTTTTCAATTGCAAGAAATATTTTTCTGTAGGTTTAATGGCGGTAGTCGAGGCTGACCTGAATTTTATTGCAATTTATGTGGGTTCTAATACATGGAAGTGACGGAGACGCTACCGTATTTCGAGACTGTCCATTAGGAAGAACACTTTACTCAGGTCAACTAAATTTACCACCACATCAATGTTTACCAAATACGGACGAAAATCCTCAACCTTTCATAATGGTTGGGAATGAGGCATTCAAGATTACAACAAATCTGTTACGACCATAACCATCTCGTGGCGTGAACCTATGCAAAAGAGTGTTCAATTACATGCTCACTAGTTTTGAAGTATTGATACTGATTTGATACTGAATGATATTGATTTTGAAGTATGAACAAATGTCGAATTTTCCACACTAATATTCTTTTACAGCCGGATTTTACTGATGAAATAATTAAAGCATGCTGCATTTTACATAACTTTGTTCGTAAAAGAGATGGAAATAATTAGGAAGAGACTGAAACATGCACCTTGGTGGATATTGATGAATTTGGTCAAAGTCCACGTGGACATTAATTAGAAATTCGTGACTATTTCGCCAATTATTTTATGGGCCCTGAGGCAGTACCTTTTCAAGCGCAATATACGTATTCATAATTTGATTAGTTTCATTTAAAAAAATAAAGTAAAAATGTATAAATATATATACTAAAATAACTTAATAATATAATGTCTTTTTCGTGCCTCTGATTAGCGTCCAATTCTGCCTAACCGGCATAAAAATTTTCGCCAACTTCTATTCATGCTTTTTCTCGTGCATTTTTGTCATTTTATTCTTTTGGACTTCTATCCCAAAGTGCTGGCTTTTCCTGAATGCAAGTAAAAAATTTATCGGTGTCGAACATTTTCAGTATATTACTATTGCTGCGTTTGAACCGCTTGGTCTGAAGCATTCATAAGAATGCTTGGGTCGTCGATGCATTCCGGTCTTCCGGTATAGCCGTAGTGTGACAAATCCGATATAAAGATGTGAGTTGTCGTAATCCCGTCAAAACGGAGCGTTTTTACCGCATCCGGTTAAAACGCATAATGTGACATCGCACTGTAAGGTGAAAATTGCGTTTGTCGCACTGAAGATGCTTATTTGTGGGACTTGGTGATGGCCGGGCCTCTTCGCATTTGGGTTGTACGGCATTTATTATGCATTAAATGGGATTGCTATAAAGTATGCTGATTATAGTATAAATTGAAAATACTTAAAATATTTTAAATATTTTATTAAAATTGCGAAATTGCAGCAGGACACATTGACTATACATGTCCAATTGAGGACTATATTGTTTTTAATAGCTCATATGTTTTTCAGCAATGAACTTAGTTGTCTTAGTATACTTTTCTTACCACAGAGTGGTAATATATACTGATTTCTACATGCTTTTACTGAACAGTTATTAATGACAGCCCCTTCGCACATGTTTTATTGAAGTTAAAGTATTAAACAAACTCATTCTGACTTCTCATTAATTTAAATTAATGTATTATTTTCCTTACGGTATAGATTTAAGTCGAACAACTTTTTTACATTTGCTACTCGTATAATCACTTGTGCAATCAATGATTGATTTAGACCAGCACGCGGTAGTGTTCCGGACTACGTTATGATTAATTGCTGTACTTCGGTAAAAATTTATGGCCAGTAAAGAGGGGAATTTTTTAAAGAGGAGACTAAATATATATATATATATATATATATATATATATATATATATATATATATATATATATATATATATATATATTTTATTTCTTTCTCAATTTTATTAATTCCATCTTTCCACTTTATAAAATGAATAATACTGTCATAGTAATTGTTTATTTTAACCTACTCGCTGAAAATTGTACAACGGGAATTCACTCTATAACATATTGCGGTTACCATAACTCCTTAATAAAATCAAACAAAAATATGTCATTTATTTAGATATGCCAGAAAAAAAATATAAATTTTCATTCTTATAGTTGTAAGTATTAAAATATTCATTTTGTTTACATATAATCATTAATTATTCTAATAAATTTACAGTTTTCTCCTGAAGAAGTCACAAAATCGTGACGAAATATTGAGACTGAACAAATAGAGTTTTATTTCCTGACCGATTGCTGATACTCTAAATCAATATTTAAAACAGTACGGTCGAAAAAATCATTTGAAAAATATATGTATATATATATATATATATATATATATATATATATATATATATATATATGTATATATATATATATATATATATATATATATATATATATATATATATATATATGTATATATGTATATATATATATATATATATATATATATATATATATATATATATATGTATATATATATATATATATATATATATATATATATATATATATATATATTATATCGCACTAATAATACAATAGTGTCGTAACTCAAAAAAAGATGATTTTTAAGAATCAACGAAAACTCAAAAAAGTTTCTTTGTACTCTTACTTAAATAAAAATACTGACAGTGAAGTTATTTAAAAATTTTGAGTTAACACTCAATTGCTCTAAGCAATATGTTCGAAATGAAATATTATTTTTAGTTATGACATTATTTATGAACTATTTTGTGTTACTACAATTTGATTTACTAGTTTTTTTGTGGTTTACGTTAGTTTTTGGACATACAACAATTTTGGGAACTGATTCTTGGTATTTGTTAACATTGGATCTAAAGAGATTGTATTACACGTTAACAATTACCGAGAATTGTTGTTTTTGATATTAATAAATAAATCAAGACTGTTTTTAATTACGTTTATATTATAATCAAATAAATTCAGATACAGATAACAAAATACAGTATTCTTGAACATTTTGTACTTAATCTATATATTTTAACAAAATAAACCTTCCAAAAAAAGAACACAAAATCTAGTCATAAGTAATTCGTAGTCAATTAAAAGGACATACTTAAAAAAACAAATTATTTAAACTTAGTTTGAATGAGTCTAAAAATTAATTACTACTGATTACAATTTTAATTTTTAATCGGTCAAATTCTTATAGTAAGTTTCACAATAACTCCTGGGTATTACATTTTTGTCAAGTAATTCCTTTAAGTCCCTTTTCTTATTTTGAGTTAAAGGTATCTTGCTTGTGTACTCTCGTGTCAAACCATTAGCAAATAACGAATTTCGGTTTTCAGTTGTATCGTCGTCGTAAGCTACGTACGAAAACTTTTTGGTAATCTTCATCTTCATAAGAGTTCTTATAAAAGAAAGTAAATGGATGTTCGTTTTTAACACGAAACACGTCATGCCATTTTATTTTGTCTTTCACCTCATTAACATTAAAATTGTTACCCCACTCCTTCTTGAAGTAATTTCAGATTGTAAAATTTTTCATTGGTCATTTCAGTCACGCTATACGGTTTGCCTGTCTTTTTAGCCGTCTGAATTAATGTCATATATTGTTGTGGGACATACACTGGACCAGATTTTACGAAACGCTTTTCTTGCTTTTCTATGATGCTGTGCACATTGTCACCCTCGTTTTGAGAGTGAACGCGAATTAGAAATTTATCGGTTATGCTTTAGACATTCAGTTTCTGTACTGCGTACGCATATGCTATAAGAATATATTTATTTTTTGCTGTCCGCAACAATTATCAGAATAAAATATAAAGTCCAGTTCTCTACCAGGAGTAGCCTGTATAATTTTTTTTTATATTACAGAGTACAACTCCCAAGTTTATTTCGCTGTTTCACTGTTTAGGTCAGTTTCTTGAAGTACTTGATGACTCGTAAATGGTGAAGGTATAGGTGATGGTTGTCCTTTATCAACGTCACTGTTTTCTATTTGGCCACCAGGTTCATTAGTTGTACTCTTCAGTGACAATAACGACGGTGAAGAGATTTCCTGCTCGCAATCCTCAGCATTTGTTGCCATAGCAACAAGTAACCGACCACGACTCAGGTATTGAACCTTAAAATGAATTAAGTAATATTATTATATTAAGTATATAGGTACTTGATGCAAGAATGTCACAAATTGTGTAGTAACTCTAAATTTATAAAATAAATTAGTTGGTAAGCTTTCTTAATAACACTGCTACACATTTTAAATGAGTTATTACTATCCGGTGATCGACAAATAATAGATAATGATTAATAAATGTTTTATAAACAACAACAAAAATGATTTAAAGTGATGATTCAACAATAATGTAGCTTGTCAAAAATAATAAACTGAACCAATAATAGTGTCGTTAGTAAAAATATTAATTTAAAAAGTGCTGGTGTAAATCAGTAAGAGTGTAATAACTAGAAAAACAACAATGTTTTGGTTAGGTTCAAATCAACAAGAATGTAATAACTTGAAATATACCTATGGAAACGTGGAAACTCGAAATGATAAGCAAAGCAACACGTGCGTGCCCGATCACTATTGGTCGCAACTAAAGATGACGCGATATTGTGACAGGGGTGACGACAGTCGGTCAGTCATGAATAACGTCTTATGGTTCCATCTCTTATTCATTTATTGCACTATTAAAATGACAGTTTTATTGACTTATAGGGAATTGAATTTAACGTGTGAATATAGTGTTATGTCAATTTCGAAACATTTTGAGTTGCGACACTATTGTATATTATATTGTATATTGTATATATATATATATATATATATATATATATATATATATATATATATGTATATATATATATCTTCTTCTTCTTTTTTATATAGACATGACCCTGTGTTTCAATGTGCCTCCAGTAAGTTGTCGTTCCATCGTTTTCGTGGTCTTCCTACTGATCGTCTTTCTATTAGGGAACCGTCTCTTGCCGTTTTTACTACTTTATTTGTTGTCATGCGACATATATGATCGTTCCATTCTGCTCTTCTATTGCTTACCCAGTTCTTGATGTTCTTCACCTTGCATCTACGTCGTTTATCTGTACTTCTAGCTCTGTCCCATAGTGTCTTTCCATCAAAGTGTTTTCATCTTTGCTGTTTCTTAGATCCTTTTTGACCTGTTTGTGTCAGGTCTTGTTTCTGCCGCGTATGTCATTATTGGTCTGATGACTGTTTTGTAAATGCTGCCTTGCGTTTATTTTCCGATATTTTTATTTCTCTATATTGCGTCATTTATGCAGCCTGTGGCTCTGTTTGCTCTATTCACTTGCTCTTCCACTTCAGTTTCGAACTTTCCCTAGCTAAATAATGTGATTCGTAGATATTTAAACTTCATCACTTGTTCTATTATCTAACCTTCCAGCTCCAATTTACCTCTTAGTAAATTTGCTGTTGTAACTATGCATATTGTCTTTTTTGGGGACATTAACATGTTAAATTTTCTGGCGGTTATATTAAATTGATGCAGCATACGTTGTAAATCATCTTCACTTTGAGAGAATGGTATTGCGTCGTCTGCATATCAGATTATTTTAAGTTGTTTTTCTCCCATTTTGTATTCTTTTTTAGTTCTTACTTTTTTATTATTTCATCCATAATCAGGTTGAACAACAGAGGGCTCAGGGAATCTCCCTGTCCTATCACATTGCCAGCTTCAATAGGGTCGGTTAGTTCTTCTTCTACTTTTACTTTCATTGTGTTATAAGGTTGATTGCTCGAATAAATGAATTTTGATCAAATAAAAGGCAGATATCGAGCACAGTTTATTCAATAAATCTTGCCCAAGTACTTTCGCTTCTAAAGCATCTTTAGGAGCATCTGAAATAAGCCAACAAATGTTTTTTCAACTGAAGCAAATTAATTAACTTCGATAAAACTCGAAGTTGATGGTTGATAATTTTTTTTTGTTTTTATGTAATATAGCGTTTTAGACTTACTTCGTTAAATTTGGCCCATTCAACAAAATATTGAGAATGTCATAAACATTAAAAATTATACATTAACACGACACAAGAACAAACAGTTTAGAATTTAAAAAAAAATGACGAAGCTACATATTGGTTGGCATCAGGAGAGAAAATGGCTCCTGGTCTTAACGGAAATATTAAAGTGACATGTGACATATGACAACTTGGATGGGCAGTCACAATCATGGTGATGTGATCTGCACATTTCAAAATTCTATGAAACTGAGCATTGGCCAAAGGTCCAACTGACACTACTATAGGAAATCAACTGATGAAATATGAAATTATATAGATTACTTTAAGTAGATTGCATAATCCAGATCTGACACTCAAACCTGTCTGTAATAATTATGGTGTTAGTTTGGGGGCAACTGAAGTGAACGTCGAGTATGAATGCAAGAAATAGACTAAACAATCTAATAAATAGTGGATGGTTGACTACAATAAAAGGTCTATCAAGCACTATCAATACTGTAGAAAAGAAGAAATCGAACTATGAGATTGAAATACTAAGAAATAAAATCAAAATTGAAAGCAGAGTGTATAAATGGGGTATAATCCAAATAGTTCAGTTAAACCCACAGTCAATGGGAGAACCATAAAATTAAAATGTCAACACATTACTCAAGACTATCTGACCAATAGTGGGAGATGTTGAAATATACAACTGTGGAGATGGTATATCTAAATTACGAAGAGGTATTAGAGAGTATAATCAACGCCAACTATAGATCAATTGAACCTGAGCAAGCTAGTTTTGTAAATTATTGAAGAATAAAATAGTAATGCTAATCAAAATATGAAATTAATAAATTCTTAATGGGTATACTCAGTGCAGGCAGTCTAAACAGCCGAGCTGGGTCCCCCACGAGGTGAAGCTGCAATAAAGTTTTTAAAAATAGGTTTAAATTTAGTACAATTTAAATTAATTTGAGTATTCAGACAGTGAGAGGTTTCATTTGTTTCCCTTGTTATTTCCAAATTTTCCAACAAATCCAACTCCATGTTGACCAAAACTTGAAGAGAGAAAAGTGGTCTTTTCAAATGTTCGGAAATTCTACATAAGAGGCATCACAATCATCACATTTTCATTTATAAATACCACTTTTGTTAAGTGTGTTCATCCTGTCTTTGGTGTTGATTAAAAAGGAACCTAAAGAGTTGTGTGACTTGAAGGAAATTTTGATGCCTCAATTGTAGAAGTAAAAAGTTTGATATTTTATTGGAAATGTTGCTAATATAAGTAAAGGAGAAATATCTTATGTTATTTGAAGCATTGGGTTGAAGCAAACATTGTGATGAATAAGCAAGGTTTTCTGCAATTTTGAGTTTAGCTCTATTTAGAAGCTTATGGATAATGTTGGGATCATAACCATTATTGAAAGCAATTTGCTTGAGAGTATTAAATTCTAAATCGAAGTTATCATTAGAAAGTGGAAATTTCAGTAACCTATGAATGTAACTGTTAAAAGCAGCCATTTTATGTTGGGTTGGATGATTAGATGTTTCATGTATAACATGATCTGTTCGAGTAGGTTTGCTGCAAAAATTGTACTCTAGAGAATCTTTATTATGAGATATAGTCATATCCAAGAAGTTCAACTTATTGTCAGATTCTGGTTCCAGTCTAAACGAGATGTTAGGATGAAGGTTTTTAAGATCATCCAGAATCTGTAAAGCATCATCTTGGGTTCCCTGTGTGAGAGCTATACGATCAGCAACATATCTTGACCAAAAAACTATTTTGTTGTTGTTGTTAACAAATTTCTGTTATAGACAGTCTAAAAAAATATCAGCTAGAAAAGGTGATAATGGAGATCCCATCGCTAAACCTGTTGGTTGTTTATATATTTTTTGATTAAATTGGAAGAAGTCCTGATCAAGACAAAATTTAAGCATAGTTAAGATGGCTTCTTTGTCTTTTGCTGGTATGCTGTAATTGTTTAGAAGGTTGTGTACTAAAGGTAATGTTTCATCTCTTGGTCCAATTTGTTTACTTTTGTACCATTTGTTTACTTCCTGTCTCGATCTGTTTAATGGATAAAAATGATTTGATATGTAATTTAGTATGTTAAAAATTATAAAAAAGAAGAAGATATAATTCGCGGAGGATATTAACTAAATGTAGTCGCTTAATCGGTATGTCGCATGTCGTAAAAAAAGCAATGTATTTGATAAGAAATATTTAAGTCAAAATAACCGGCAAGTTGTTCTAAACAATATCCTCATAAACGGTTTTAACTGTGGAATCTTCTCTTATTTTATTATTATACAACACTACTTACAGTACTTACAATATTTGGAATATTTTTTTGGGTGTTTCGAGCCTATGTTAGATACAATTTTACCGTTTGTAAATATATAATGAAGTAAAAGATTATGGAGCCACTAGAGATTTCACAAAATGCTTCCTAAGTTGCAATTACGAGCAAATTCCGTTTCACCAGCGGGATTAATTAGTCTAAAATATACATTGTGGCACAAGTAATCTCCTGAATATTCGACTAGATCACACTATCTGATTTAGGTGAGTCATCAAGTACAAATTACTCCTTTTCTTTTCAGAATAATATTCTTTTGCTTCATACCCTCCTAGTAAAATAAGTTATATTTCTTCACTACGCTGTTTGGCCACTGTTTATCCACAATACAATGTAAAATTTAAAGTAAAATATCGTGAACAGAAGTAATGTTTAATGCAATGACACCTATATTTACAAAGTTAGTAAGTAAATAACATAACAAAGATTAGAACGTAGAATTAGATAAGATAAGAACATAACTTAATATTGTATGTGAGAAAACATATAAATGAAACTCATTATGTAATGAATATAAAAGTAAATTAACATAAAAACCCAAAATTAATACTGAGTATTTAATCCTCTGAGTTGTACTACACTTTCCATGCGATCTCTTTAGGTCCTTATTAAGTTTCTGACTGATTCTTGAGGAATCGCTTCATCTAATGCAGTTTTTAGCTCCGACACTGTCGCTGGTGCTGGATTATATACCCAAACCCTGCGTTTAAGTTCATCACATAGGTGCGCGATGGGATTTATATCCGGGCTCAATGGAGGCCATTCCATTGTTGTTATATTGGTGTTGGCCAGGTAATCTTTCGTAATCCGCGCTGTGTAACATCGAGCTTTATCATGCATTAGCATGAAGCCGTGGACTATGTAGCAGGCGTAAGGATTAGATTAGATTAGATTTAAAGAGGTGGCCTTTTGGCCTATTCCACCGCAACCTTTTCAGATCTATTGTGGTCCTCTAGTCCTAGATAAAATTCTCTAGCCTGACCCTTTTTATAAAGTCTACTAGCTTCGAAACTGTACCTTCCATGTAGCTATTTGCCGGTGGATTTTCTTCTCCTAATGCAAAGAACCGCACATTTGCTAGACTGTCACACTGACATAAAATGTACTCTGCTGTTTCTTCTTTGAGGTGACAGAATCTACACAGGTCATCATCGATAATCCCATCAGCATCAAATGCCTATTCAGCTTACAGTGCCCTGTTAGAAGACCTACTATGGCTTTGACTGTTTACCTGTCTTTGCTTATTAGGTCTGCCGTAAATTTTGGCAAATGTTCTGTAATAAACTTTTTAGCCTGTCTTTGTCCTGGTGAATTCCTCCACCATTCCAGAGATTTGTGAGCTACCCACTTCCTTGTAGCCGTACTTGTTACTGACTTTGCAACACCGCAGAAGGGTTCCGGTCCAATGAATGTCATTGATAAGCCTTGTTTGGCCATTTTATCTCCAAAAATTTCATTGCCCTTATGATCCTCGTGCCCCGGTACCCAGGCTACCTTAACCTTGCTACGGTTTCCTAGTTTGTTTAGGGCACACACGCAATCCCATACTAGCTTAGAATTGACCTCTACAGAATTGAGTGCCTTAAGCACTGACTGACTATCTGTGAAGATGGCAACTGAACAGAACGTTCTTTCCTGCCTTTCTATTTCTTCCATGCAGTCATGAATTGCGGTTATAGGCGTAAGGAACAACATGGTCTTGGAGAATATCCGTAATGTAACAATCCGTTGTCAAACCCCCTCCGAGACCACCACTGGGCACGAACACAGTCTCTGGTTTTCCTTCTGAAGATATACCACCCTAAAACATACACGAACCAACTCCATAGCTCACTGTTTCGACGCTGCAGCATTGAGCAAATTGTTTTTCGGTCCTCCGATAAACGCGTCGCTTGTCATTGTTATACAAGCACATCTGACCCTCTTTAGAAAATAAAACTCGGCTCCATCGGTCAAAGTCCCAATTGACGTGTTCTCGGGCAAACTGAAGTCAAGCTTGTTTCTGACAAGCGTTTCATTTGGGCCCTGCGTTAGCTCGTCTTTGTAAGTCTTCTCACAACTGTCCACTGAGTGACAGTAACACCTCGTACATTCCTCAAGGATTGTTAAAACTCAACTCATGTCGCATGCCGATTCCAAAAGGCACTTAGGACAATAAATTGATCATCCCTCTCTGTCGTTACACGTCGCCGACCCGAACCTAGTCGTCGACTGTAGCTATCGGTCTCCTGGTATCGACGGTAAGCCCTTGAGACTGCAGACTGCGTCATAAGTAGACCATCGGTGACAGTCTTTTGACTATAGAACTCTCGTAATAATTCAATTACCTAGGCCGCCTTCACTGGTGTAGTATCCATTTATAAAATATTCACTTACTGCACTTTAAAGTGAACACACACGTCAACGTTTGAAAAGCGACTGAGACGACCGCCGACAAACTTATAGAGGTCTACATTGCGTAGTACATGCCCGTTACAATAGGTTTGTTCGTACAGACAAATTTCCAACCGGTTGACAATTACACACTGCGCAGGTATGATTGGAAACTGTAAGAAACTAGTTGCAAATTTTGATGCTCTGCAAACGGATTATTTGGTCTGTTAATTCTTATAAAAATTGACAGAAGCCAAACGGCGTTCGACAAATGTCAATATAAGAAGGTTATAGGTTATTAACCGAAGTATTTTTTACTTATATATTTTGAAAAATGGACGAATTCCAACAATTTATAATTCTTGTTACAGACCACGGTTACTCACGGTCCATTGAAGGCAATTTATCCGAGAATTGAAGACGCTAGAAATTTTATGTGGACAACAAAGTCGACTCTGTTACTTTTAGAAATGTATAAGGAGTTCAGAAATTTAGTAGGTACAGTGAAAGTTAAAAAATGTGGCGGTTGATTGCAGCAAAATTAAAAGAAAATTTTGGAAAATCCACTTCTCCCTCTCAATGTGAGAATAGGTGGAGAGTGTTGAACGCAACTACAAGAAGTTTGTGGACAATAAGAACCAAACAGAAGCAGGGCGGAGAGAGATTGAATATTTGGGACCAATGGAAGAGATCTTGGGTAAAAAAAATATTTCACCAACAGTTGTATTGTCAACATCAACAATATCAAATATTTTAAATCCTGTTGAAGAATCCCAATCAAGGAAGCCTGCAGTAGAAAAACCCATGGTAGTAGAAAAGGTAAATGCTGGTCCATCTAAGATGCAAAAAAACTGAAAGTAGTTAGCAGAAATAGGAAAAGTGCTGGGAAAAATAGCGAAATATTATACATGATTAGGAAAGAAAAACAACAAAGGCACGAAGAAAAATTAAATTTTGAGAAAGAGGCAAAAGAAAAGAGAAATATTTTAATAAAAGATCAAATAGAAGAACAAAAAGCGACAAATCAGCTTTTGATTGAAATTAAAAAAAAAGACCAGTGTGAAAGAATATTATTTATTTTTATTTATAATTAGTTATCTTTGTACTGTGTATGAATGTCTATTATTAAGTTTTGTTTGGAAAACAGGAATTTTGTTTTTAATATAGAACGATTTTTCACTCTGGTGTGCTTGCTTTACATTAACATGTTTTTTTTTATTTTCTTGTTATTAAACTACTAAGGTAGATCGAAGCTGGAGAGAGTTAGAAACGAACAAATAAGAAACGAAATGAAAATGGAGCGAAATATCAATGATGACATAGAAAGAAAACAATTAATCTGGTTCGGACATGTTAAAAGAATGCCAGAGTACAGATGGCCTAGAAGAGTACTGGAATGGATCCCTCTTGAAAGAAAAAAGAGAGGACGACCACGGAGAAGTTGACGCAAGGATATTGATGAAGCAATGGCGGCAAGAGACTTGACAGCCGTAATAAATCCGTTATTATATATATATATATATATATATATATATATATATATATATATATATATATATATATATATATATATATATATATTAAACTACTAATTCTTTATTTCAAATTTTTATCGCGGCAGAGCAAATCAAAATCAAGCATTGATTAAAGATGCAAATTGTGACATTTCAGTTTAACAAATGCAATGTTTCAGGTGTAATTTGTTCTGAATGAAAACAAATTTGTATATGGTATACATTTTTATTAATTTACTAGAAAAAGCCTTTTAAATGATCTAACTCTTGCAAGTGAAGCTCGGGGTTTGAAAATAAATATCAAGAAGACAAAAACAATGATTATAAGTAGAAATGATTACCCCAACGCAAAGATATATGTCTCTGGAGAAGAAATCGAACAGGTCAGGCAATTTAAGTACTTATGTTGTTTGCTGAATGAGGGTTGGGACCCCGAGAATCAAATAAAGAGCAGAGTTGAACAAGCCATAAATGCTTTTTTGAGGCTTCGTAAGTTTCTGATTGATTGCAAATTGAAATTCAACCTCCGATACAAGATGCTTAAGTGTTACGTGTGGCCTGATCTCTTGTACGGAATGGAAGCATGGATGTTAAAGGCCAGTTCCATTAACAAACTTAAAGTGTTTGAAATGTGGTGCCTGCGTCGAATGCTTAGAATATCATGGACGGACAGGGTCAGAAATGAGGAAGTACTCAGAAGGGCGGGCTTACAGGATATGGAACTTTTTAGTTATGTAAAAAGTAAGAAGACTGCATACTTGGGACACATATTACGAGGAGAAAGATATACTTTTCAGCGACTGATACTCGAAGGGAAGATAGAGGGTAGGAGAGGTCTTGGACGTAAAAAAAGTCATGGCTGCGCAATATTCGACAATGGACAGGAATCCACAGCTATGAAATACTTCGCAATGCTGCTCAAAAACAGAATTATTTAATCCTGACTATTTAACATCTCACCTGACAAGACAATGTACGGTGGACGCCTACGCAGAAATGCATGGCACCTTAAGAAGAAGAAGACTAGAAAAAGATAAAGTAATGTTAGTTATATGGCAGAATGTTTACAATTTCATTTCTCCTTTCCAAGCCTTCTCTACGTTCAACTCCTTCTGCTAGTCTGATGGTATCCACGCCTTCCACATAATCTTCAACAACAGCTACATCATCTGGAGCATCTTGATTTCTGTCTGGAAAATCATCTTCTAGCCCCAGATTGTGTAATATACAGCAAGCTCTAATTGAAAGCTATATCATTATCATCCCCTAATTTTAAATGATACAGCTGGCGAAATTTTTGTTTCATTACTCCCAAGCAGTGTTCTACAACAATACGAGTTTTTGATAAACGAAAGTTGTAATTGTGTTGTCTTGCTATTAGATTACCTAAAACTTAAATGGAGTCAGTAAATTCTTTTTACAAGGATAACCACTGTCTCCTAAAATATAATTATCGCCACATTTTTGAGGTAGACCTTGGCCAAGAGGAGAAGCATTAAAAACTCTACTGTCATGCACTGACCCAGGAAATCCAACCATAACATCTGTAATTTTACTTCTATAGTCACAAACCATCTGAAACTATAATCTATTTATGAATAATTTATTTATATAGATAATATTAACATACCTGCATTGCATAATATCCTTTTCTGTTTATATAAGAATCTGAATCTTCATTAGGTTTATCAATGTGTATGTGACTTTCATCAATAACTCCTGTAACAGATGGAAAACCATTGGTTGAAAATTGTTCCATTATATGTAACTGTTCCTCTTGAGTTGGCCACAATATTATTTCAAGGCTTAAGTTACTGAGAAACTATGTCATCCGCTGAATTACTTTCCTTAATGTGCTGATTGATATACAAAATCTATCAGACATATTCCTGTATGATGTTGCTTCATGACCAGCAAACCACAAAAAATCAATGTATAGTCAATTGCATTTAATTTGCTAAATTTTCCACTTTGTTGAAAAAAATATTCTGACCTAGCAAACCTCTCTGAAATTTTTGGAATAATATGCCTGCTAAGTCTGAAATGCTCCATAAATTCTTCATCTCGATATTGTGGAATGATTTCCTCTAAATAATTTTCATTTTTGTGCTTAATGTGACGATTAAATAATATTTCCAATTCTTCATCACTTGAAGAACTAAGTTCATTCTGCTCGAATATCTAAAAAAAAATTACAAATTTAATATCCTACATTTACAAGCTTGTTAGTTTTAAAGATTGTTTGAATTATCCATAAGAAAATTGAATTATTCATAAGAACATAGACCAAAAATGACGAACGTGGTTTTATTATTTCAATATAAAAAGAATAATAAAAATGTACAAATTATATACATTTTAATAGGAATGTACTTATGTCCATGTTGTACTGTTTATTTATTGATTTTCAAAAATTCCGACAACAATATAACCTTCAACTTCCAAATATGGTTAGTGTTAGGGATTTGATTCAATCAATTCGATCTGCCCAAGTCTCTGATTCACAATAAGCAGAAAATTTGCAAATTCTTTTGACTATCATCAACTAATCTACAACTTCAAATGTTTGCTCTACGAACAAATGATATTAAATATGATAGTTTTTTATTGTTCTGCAAAAGCTAATAATGAAACAGGCATGCGTCGTGCAGTTGCTGATGCCTGTACGAACAAACCTAATGTTTGTTGCATTCCCTGTGCCATACAGAAGTAGGCAAATTTTACAACACGTTGACAATTTGCATAAAACAATTATTTTTTAGAAGCTCTATAATAGATAATATTTTTTTTTCATTAGTTGTTTTAATTCAAAGTAATACAACATAAAATTACTAAGCATAAAATCCTATTTATTGAGTGAGTCAATTCTTTTTGCTAGCAAAAATATAGTTTGGATTGTGTGTTGGCTAAATCTGTAAATAAGTACCTATTCATCGGAAATAGCTTATAGCATATCTAATCAGATTATTGCAGTCAATAGCTATTAATATGAATGATTGTCAATTTAATTTCCGCGTATTAAACTATAACAAAGTGCATCACGCGATAATTAATATCAAAATGTTTGCCGGCGTCTGCTTAATGATTCTGTTATTACCATGCACATCTTCAGATCTCATTTAAATTAATAAATAGCGCAGAGTATTGTTTAGTAATATTAATTTATTAAAAGCTAGGGTATTAAAATTTGTAGCACACAATTTATTAGTCGATGAAGTAAAACTTCATTATCAGAATAGACAATTACGCAAGTATTTAATATAGATAAATTTTGATTATGATTTTAAATATCTGCATCCGTTTTTCTAAACTATCCAAATTATAAGAGGTTTAACAAAAAGGTATATTGTAACGATTTAATGTGCTTACGAGATAGGGTAAGTAAACAAACCGAAACATTTGCGAACGGCCACTCTTGTTTTGGTTGGAGAGCTGGGGTCGTAGGTAAGTGAATAAGGGAGGGACTGGAAGGGGTAACTACAAAGAAAAAAAACATACTTACAGAGATTTCCTGGGCAACATAAGAAGGTATAACATAACAAACATAACAAACATAAGAAGGTTCCTAAACTATTTGAATTGGACGCCGCTTAAAAGAATCCTCTTGTTGGATAGAAAGAAAGGCTTTTCTTTCCTAAAAAATTTTAGGAACCGGTAGGAATCCGGTAAGGTATATACACGAGTTATAGACCTACGTGAATTTTGATTTTGGGTATAAGTTCTCTTTTTGTCTTCTACTTTTATTTGCCAGTTAAGCGAATCTTCTTCTTCTTCTAATGGCGCTACAACCCTTTGTGAGTCTTGGCCTGCTTAACAATGTTCTTCCATTCTGCCCTGTCGGATACTTTCCTTCGCCACTGCTTGATGTTCATGGTTTTAAGATCCCTCTCTACGTCGTCTATCTATCTTTTACGGGGCCTTCCTCTTGTTCTGTTTCCTTGGGGCTTCCATCTCTGGACCACTTTTACAGCTCGATTATCTGGCATTCTTTCTAGGTGACCAAGTCGGTTTAGTCTTTGTCTGACAATGTCTGCGCTCTGCATTACTTCATCCAGCTCGTGGTTCATTTTAATTCTCCACGAACCATCACTGCATTGGGTTGGTCCAAATATCTTCCTTGGTAGTTTGCACTCAAATATTCTCAGTTGATTTTCATCAGTGGTTGAGAGGGTCCACGTTTCACATACATATGTGACCACTGGTCTAATTACTGTTTTGTAGATTCTCAGCTTAGACTCACGATTCAGTAACTTACTTTTCATTAAGTCTTTGTATGCATAAAAGCACTTATTACCGCTAAGAATCCGTGCTTGTATTTTTTGACTGATGTTGTTGTCATTTATTATTGAGCCTAGGTAGGGAAAAGTGGAGGCATATTTGTAGGTATGGTTGTCTGCCTTCAGATTCTCATGTTCATTCGATTTTGTGCACTCCATATATTTTGTTTTGCTTTCATTTATATATAGACCAAACGTAGCAGCTTCTCGTTTCAGTTCTATAACTTTTTCGCTTAATACCCTTTTGTTGCGGCTTATTCTGGCAACATCATCCGCATATGCGCATATTTGCATTGATTTTGTATTAATACAGCCGTTTATATCCAGTTTTCTAACAACAGCTTCTAAAGTTAGATTAAAAAGTGTTGTTGATAAGGCATCACCTTGTCTAACTCCATTTTCAATAACAAAGGCGTGCGTCATATCTCAATCTATTCTCACCATAGCTTTAGAACCCTCCAGAGTCATTCGTATAAGTTTAACCAACTTATTGGGTATCCCTAACATAGATAGTTGCTTTAACATCTTTTGTCGATCTACTTCATCAAACGCCTGTTTGAAATCGATATACAAGTTGTAAATAGGTATGTTATATTCAACACATTTTTCATGTATACCTCTTAACGGTCTATAGTTGACCTCTTTGACCTAAAGCCACATTGGTATTCACCAATAATCTATACGTGCAATGGCAATTTGCGCCTCTATAAGTTCTAACATCTGTTACGAAGGTTGCCCACCGCTTAGATATTAATTAAGTTAAGCGAATAGTAATTTTTAAAGATGCTTTGCTTTCGTTTATTAGAAATGTTCATATGATACTTCATTTTGCACGAACATGGTCCAACTAGGAACTCTTTAGCATTTTTACGTTTTCCTTCTTCTGTGACATATTTTTCTCCTTTCTCCCTGGCTATCTTCCTTTTATACCTTCCGTGATTCTCAAGATTTCTTACTTTCTTTCTGGAATGTTGGTGCGATTTGCCGTCTGGTTCATCATTGTCTTGATTCTTAGTGTTCGACAACCCATTTATTGAGTTTTTTTCACGCGAATCATTATTATTCTCATCTAGAACAATAAAAAATATATTACAAATAAGTTTGCGGCAAAACAGCCTAACCCACATTTGTTTATAAATGGGTATTTAAGGATTATCTTGCTTGTTCTATATTTAAATATTAATAATAGTGTTACTGTCTTACCTGAAGACTCGATATTTACAGAACTGGGATTATAATCGCTATCTATATCGCTGAAATCGGATCCGAAAGGCTCCGATGCTTCATTGCTCATGTTTACAGATATTACAAGCACTTATTAAGCCTAATCCAGTAAAAGAAATTTTTGGGGTTAGGCACCTTTTCTTCTGAGCCACTCAAATAGGTAATTGCAATAATTATTAAGGTGTAAATTTTGATATTATTGTGAATTCCTGAATTTTATAAAGAGTATATAAATGATAGTTTTTACAAATAGGGTTGTTATTAATTTTAATATCATTAAGGAATAAAACAAACGACTTAACGCAACAATATATTAAAGCTAGAATTGTAACCAAATTAAAAGGTAACTGGACACTATCAGAGACAGCAAAACTAACATAAGCAGATCCCGAGTTTTTCTGTTAATAAAAAATGGACGGAACACAAAACTCGAAAGAAAGCGAGGGTCTGGAAGACCGAAACTATACTAAATTTAGGTATGTAAAAATAAAATTATTTTGTAAAATCTCCATCAGCATTGGTAACAGCTTGTAGTCTTGGGTCCATCTGCGTGAAAGGAACTATGAAATTGTCTTCTTCAGAGAGCTCTTCCCAAACCTGTTGTATACCGTGCCACAGCTCTTCAGCATTTAGAGGTATAAAATTATGCCGATACAACCGTTTTATAGTAATTACTATTTAAATGGGAATAAGCCACAATTAAAGGTTAAAGTAAGTTTATTGACGTTTCAATTTCCAAAAAAACAAAATTTGTTTAATTTACTAATGTTTGTATTTTGAGAACGATTTCCGAAGTGGAAATTGAAACGTCAATAAACTTACTTTGACCTTTAATTGAGGATTATTCCCATTTAAATAGTAATTACTTTAACATGCCACAATAAAATAGCTTCAGAACAACCGTTTTATAATAATCTCCCACACATTCTCAATTGGGTTTAAATCTAGACTATAGCTGGGCCATGGTAAGGTTTCAATGTTGTTATTCTGGAGCCACTGGTTTATTATATCTGCAGTGTGAATAGGACAATTATCTTGTTGGAGGATAAAATTATTTTCTGGATACAACTGTTCTACACTGGGAAACATAATGTTTTCTAGAATATTCAGATAAGTCTGCCCAAAAAACCTGCCATCAATACGCTATACCATTCCCATTCCTCTAGATGATATCCATCCCCATACATTGGCGTTGAAATGACCAGCTGCTCGATATCTATCAACATATTATAGAGGATTAAATCTATTATTATCTACCCCAATTTTGTCCTATTAAGAAGATTGAAAAATTTTCTCATCTATAAAAATATTACCCTGTCCCAAAAATCTTAATTTTGTATCTGATGGTTTAAGGCAAATATAAGTCTTGATTTCTTCTGTTGTGGTGTAAGAGCTTATTTTTTTGCTGCAGTTTGGTACCTAAGACGCGATCCTTTAATTCTGCGTCAAGTTGTTGACGTTTTTTCCGGAAACCTGTGACATAATTCTTGCAGTTTTCGCATCTTTAAAAGGATTCTGTTCTAACCTCTCCAAAAGCGTCGATCTTCATGAGAGGTAGATATTTTTGGTTTTCCAGAACCTTGCGTTCTTTCGAGAGTTTTTTTTCTCTCCCTCTTTTATTAATATTAAAAACTGTTATCTGCTAACGTTAAAATGGTTTGCTACGGCAGATAGTGACCAACCATCTTCTAATTTCGTTGCAATTCTTGCTTTTAGTTCTTTGCTAGCACGTGGAGCAATTTTTTGAGGTTAAACTGAATAAGTTATCTGACAAATTTTAAGATTTGACAGTGACAGTGACAGTATGTAAATAAAAAATAATTATCCTTCAAAAGACACTGCTAAGTTGTCTATAAAATACGGTTTAGGAGTCGTATCAGTTTTTTTAGGAACCAGCTGTACAGCAATATGAAGCAATTAATGCTCAAAATCGTTTATTTTTGTCTCTGCAGCTTGGACTAATATATTAATCTTTAGGCTAACTATCTTTTAAGTTTTACTTCACTGACTAATAAATTGTGTGCTACAAATTTTAGTAACCTAACTTTTAATAAACTAATATTACTAAATAATCCTGCGCTATTTAAAAATTTAAAAGAATTCTGAAGCTGTGAATATTAATAGCACAATCATTAAGCAGACGCCGACAAACATTCTAAACTTAATTATCTCTGGGTGTACTTTGTTTTAGTTTATACGTGGAAATTAAATCGACGTTGTTTTATATTAATATATTATATTAACTGTCCTGAACTGACTATATATGCTACAAGCTGATTTCCAATTAAACTTCATTCACTATACATATTTCCAATTGTCAACAGAAGCACGTGAAAGCCAAACAGGGTCGTACTGATGTGTATCATATGATGTTTAAAAATATTTACTTTTGAAACTATTAGTCTAAGAATTTCTTGAAATTTAATCATTAAATCACAATTAAACTAAACTCTAAAAAATAACACGACCAGCAAATAACTTAACAACAACTATAACATAAATATAACACAATATATTAACTTAAAATCAACACGATACGATTTGAATTTAAAATGCTGGCAAGTTTGGATCTGTAACATGAGAATCTGTCTGGCTTAAGGTAATAAATTATATTTAATAGCCTTTAATATCAACACGTGCTCATGTTTACAGATGGGAATTTTCTAAACGAATGTACTTTAATATATACTTATTTACATATTTAATCAATAGGCAATCCAAGTTAGAAGAGCGTCAAATAAACAAAAGTAAAAGAAAAGAAGTAATTTGAATTTGATGACTCATTTAAATCGTTCAATTAGATTTAAGCAAATTTTCAAGTGATTACTTGCCACAATGTCCATTTTCTAATTAATCCCTGTAGTGAGACGGAATTTTCTTTTGGTTGCAACTTACGGAGCCTTTTGTAAAATCTTTAGTGGTTCCATAAGCTGATAGAACATCATTTTAAGTATTTTAAGTTATATAATGCCAACAATACTTTCTGAGCTTGGCGTGTTAAACTCGATAAAACGCTTTCTTGTAGTCAACCAAACATGCATATACGTCGTAATTCTGTGCATCTTTGAAATAAAACTCATACTGAGGACAGAATCTCTCCCGTACTAAAAGCATTTATGAAACCGAAGTGGTTGGGGAAAATTTGACTTTCTGATCTTATGGATTATCTTTAGGAACAGTTTTAGAAGGTGATGCACGAAGTTTATCGTACGGAATGGCTACGAACTCAAACTTGAGCCATTCTATTGCTATTTCTCCAAAAATGTATATGTTGCTCAGTATCTTTGTGCATATTGCTATTGAATCGTTGTTTATTAGTTTGAGTAGTTCTACTTGTATATTATTGGGGCCTGCTGCTTTACCATTCCTCAGCTATGTTATTGCAAAATTAAATTCCTGCTGCAATCTGAAAATGTTATCAATATGGTCTTCGCTCAGTTTTTCCATATATTCTTTCCACGGTCTTATTTTACGCAGTTTGTCCAAGGTGATTTTTCCATCAGAATCAGTTATATGTCCTTTTTGTCTCCGCCTTAGGCTACCTGCCAAAGCAGGTTTAATATACCTATTTAATTTTTCAAATAAATAAAAAACTTAACTGCTGTAGTTTTCTTTAATTAGTAAAGCTCGGATTATAGGCAAAATGCCTTTTTTGTCTATTTTGCCTATTATAATTGTCTTTTGCACTTTTTGTCTTTTTTCGTAAATTCCTCCTATTTGTGCATTTTTTAAAATTTCATGGTACTACCCATGATATTATTCTATTACTAAACCATTCTATAATAAAATTTTGGGTCAATAATAAAATATCAATGGTTTGTTTATATAACAGATTTCTAGGAAAATGTACCTGATCGAGACTTGGAGGTTAACTATTTGGAAATCCCTAAGCTTTATTAGTTTATTATCAGTTGTACAGTCGGTTACTGTATCAGAGTTTAGTCACAAATTGCTATATCCTAGTTTAGTTTTGTTGCGTATACCAAAAAGCAAAGAACACGTTTTAAAACGTTTTAGACATTTGTGTGAAAAGATGACATCTAAATTAAGGCTATGGATCGCACCTTATTCGGAACTTTCTCTAGAAAGAGATGCAGCATTTTGTAAACCATGCGGCAAATCGGTAAGTTTTATTTTTTCTCGTCCCACAACATAACTAAATTCTAAAGCGGTTTTAGAATTCTAATTATTTTTTTTAATTCTCAGATTTCAAGTAGAAAAAAGTACTTTATTGACCAGCATTGTGGAACCCCACTTCATAAAACGTAATTTGGAAAAATTAAATTCCTCTAAGTTAGCCCAAATATCTCTGCGGGATAGTTTAAGCAGTTCAAAAAAAAAAGGAGGAAGACTCATTTAAATTTGATTTCTGCCAGATGATGATTGCATCCAACATTCCTCTATATATAGTTAATAACCCTAGTTTTAAATGCTTTTTCGAAAAATATCTTAATAAATCCTTACCGGACGAGAGTACATTGAGAAAACATACTGTGGAAAAATGTTATGTGGAATGTATTTCAAAAATTAAACGGGAGTTAGAGGGCAATTTTTTGTATATTATTGTGGATGAAACGACAGATGTATGCGGCAGGTATATAGCTAATTTAATGATTGGAATTTTGAACGAAAACTTTGCGAGAAAACCTTATTTAGTTGCCGTTAAAGAATTGGAAAAAACAAACAATTTAACAATAAGTCGATTTATACAAGATAGTTTAACAAACCTCTTTTTACCCAACGCTATACCAGTGAATAAAATAGTTTTAATGCTTTCAGATGCTGCGGCAAATATGTTAAGCTGCTGTTAATTTAAAGATTTTTTATCCTAATTTAATTCATTGCACTTGTGTAGCCAACGGGGTAAAGAATTGCTGAAGAAATAAGAAATCTGTTTCCGTTGTTGGTAAATAATTTTATAAATTTTATGAAAAAAGTTTTTGTAAAGGCTCCGTTGAGGGTGCAAATATATAAAGAAAGACTTCCCGGTGTCCCTTTGCCACCTAAACCAGTAATTACAAGGTGGGGAACCTGGCTCGAAGCAATTTTTTTTTTACTTTGAACACTGCAATGGAATAGAATTAGTTATGTCAGAATTTGATGATGATATTTCCGAAGCCATTCCGAATTAAAAAAAAATCCCAAATTGAAACAGCAACTCGCTTATATCAATGACAATTATAAATTAATAGTTACCACAATTACCTTATTAGAAAAACAAGAGATAAATTTATGTGAGTCAGTAAAATTAATAGATAATTTAAAGACGAAAATTAAATCGGCACCTGGAAGTAACGGTCAATTAATTAAAAAAAAAAATGAAATATGTTTTCGACAAGAATGAAGGTTTTTTGTTTTTATCTAATGTTGCTAAAGTTTTGAATGGGACATTTTCCGAGGAATTTCAAATTATGCCAGATTTATTATCCGCTCTGAAATATGCTCCAATTACATCTGTCGATGTCGAACGTTCGTTTTCAATGTACAAATTAATTTTAAGTGATCGAAGACATAGTTTTAAGACCGAAAATATTGAAAAACATTTAGTTGTTTCTGTTAATGATAAAATTTTAAGTGGTTACAATGTTTAATTATTAATTTACAGTTATTTAGTTACTAGTTTATTGATACTAATGTTATGATTATGATGTGTAAATATACCTGCCTTAAGTTAATATTACGTTAATGCACTTTGTACAATAAATAATAAGTTATATTCCTTTATTGCCTATATTTTGCCTCAATGTTAATATTCCTGCCTTTTTTAATAAAAATATTTGCCTATATAGGCGCCTTTTTCTTCATTTTTTGTTGCCTATAAATCCGAGCTTTATTAATTAGACATTTTACGTTTACTAAGGAGCTGTAGCGATTAATCGGTAACCTCGTATATCAGGCAGACACCAATTTGTATGTGATTCTGATATATACTGCAATATTGTGTAATAGCGAAATCTAGAAATGAAACAATTGCGGTATTATAACGGAAGTGAGACATCCAGTACATCCATTTGAAGAAAGAGAAATAAAGCCCTACACATTTTTAATGAGCACAGTGTGGAGTTCTTTGACAACGGTCTTTACTCAGAGATAATGATGGTATGCAAAGCAATTTAAACTGGGCTTTGTAGTTTCCCTGAGCTGTTTTTTCAGTTTTTAACCTAATTTTTTATTTAACAATAAAACTGCAATTTCATGTACTCCTCGTGGAAGTTACTCTAGAAAATAAAAGACTTTTTTATATTCGTCTAACGAGAGAAAACTTTTGTTTTTAGAAATACAAAAATAATTACGAATATTTAAAAGGTCGACCTCATTTACTAAAGTTGTTGCGACTGAAGTGCAGCAATGAATATTACGTTTGTTATAATTTATTATTTTACGTATTTTACTTCTGTATATAACTTATATATTACAAATAAATATAATATGGAAGTTGTTTAAATTGTTGAGTTAAACTGATTGGTCGCTGGTTAATCGTGGTGGTAATTTGTTCGATAGAGTGAAGAAATAACTCGTTAGACCACGATACACTTACAACGGTATGCCGACGCGCATCTTCAGTGACGTCACGTCGATGCAAATCCAATAAGCTTTTTGATGTTGGTTAGGTTGAGTGTTTTTATTTTTAATTTATCCCATTGTGTATTTACTAATTTACAATTTTTAAATCGAACACAGTTGTAAATGAAACGACACGATATTGTGATACAAAAATTTTTGTAAGAATTTATAGAAATGAAATTAATAAAAAAAATTCAATGTGATTGGATTTTAACCCTTAACTACTGTGGCCAAAAATAGTAACATTTGTACCATGGCAGGGTCAAATTTGACCCCCCATTGTTTTTTGTATCAAAAAATATTATTTTTTTAACTTGTTTTATTTTAAATTATTTTGTTTAGAGCTACTTTTACATTTATATAAAAATAAACGAATTTGGTTAATTAGATATAACTTTATTTAAAAAAAACTTTTGTATTCAGTCAAATTAACATAGCTATGCACTTTCTCGAATTATAAGAAAAATAATAACAATGTGCAGTTTTTTTATATCCAATGGTGAAGTCTAGGTATCATAGCTCCTACCTAAAATAAAAAAAATCGATTTAGATTTCGTATCTCAAAAATGACAAGCATGATTTTACCTTAATTTTCAACACAGCTTATGCATAACGTCTGTATGCGGGAATGATTTTTGCAAATAAAATCTTGACATTTATCGCACGATGACCTTTCTTTCTTTTGGTTTTTGGTATATGGACATATTTTACACCTTCCCCTCTTTTTTCGTCGTTGTGGCTCTGGATTTGCGGCAGGCATTGGTTCCTGAAGTCCGGAAACTTTAAAAATGGCACTACGAATTTCTCTCGGTAAACAAGTTTGCTGAGCTTTACGAGTTAAATGGGCCTTAATAAGTTCTTGACCTAAAGTGTTTAGAAACAATCTTCTTTCCATTATTTGATTTTGCTGAACTCCATTAAAAATTACGTTAGCATTTAATCCTGCAATGTCCAAAATGCGAAACCATATTACTTGAGGCCATCTACGAGTTCTTCTGCCAGTTTTATAGCATGCACATTTCTTATCCAGTGAATGCATAGTTGACACTAACAACACTGCACGATTTTTCTTAGGAACAAAAGATACAAGGCTATCGCTTTCTGTAAAACCAAATAAGGCAGAATTAGGTGGCCTGTTTTTTTGGGGTTGAAATTCAGCAGGAACCTCTCTTTTATTTCTTTTTAGAGTTCCAACATATGAAATTTTATGGCTTCTCAGTTCTTTTATGAGCTCAATGGACGAAAACCAATTATCTGCTGTTATGTTTCTATTTGTACCAGAAGTTGGTGGAGTAAGTGTCAAAACATCTAGAGTGGGGATGGATAACTTTTTTGGATTTGCTCTGCGTGTATCTTTTCCAGTATATATAAAACCATTTAGCAAATAATGTGTCTTAGAGTCTACTAAACACTGCATTTTCAGACCGTATTTGTCTGGCTTATTTTTGAGATACATCCTGAATTGGCACCTTCCTCTAAATGCAATAAGTATTTCATCTATTGTGAGATATTCACCACAGCTATAATTGGACTGGCCATTAATTATAAACATATTAAAAATATTGGATATAGCTGCCAGTTTATCTCCGTGCGCAATACGTTCTTGTCTAGTAGCTGGGTCGTCAAAACAAAGGCTTCCAAGCAAAAAATAAAATCGGCTTAGTGACATGGTTGCTCGAAATATATCACGGCCAGTACCATTCGTAGCAAATAAAGACCTTAAATCTTCATTATTGGATTTAAATACCCCAGCTAAATATAATAAGCCTAAGAAGGCCTTTAATTCAATTATGTCAAGATGATTGGTATATTGACACGATAAATTGTGTAAATTATATTTAGAAGCCATATTAGTTATTCGTTCATTTCTCAAGAATTTCTTGCAATATATCGTGGCTAATAATACATTCCCAAGCATCAACTGTTTTCTCTGGCATACTAGCTCGAGCTTTTCCAATAACACCAGGTAAATGACTAATTAAATTATGCTTACGTGTACGAGAAAAGGTGGGAGAAGTTTTAGACCACTTGTACCTATTTTTGCCATAAAACACATCCCTTGAGTCAGCTATATCACTTTCTTCACCCGAATATTCACTACCAATTTCGGAATTATTAATTTGCCAATTTTTTTCGTCATCATCGTCCCATTCCTCTTCACTGTCTGTGTCGTGATCACTGTGTTCACTAGCCTGGTCTAAAAACTCACTGTCACTATCTAGTCCATTGTCCATAATTTTTTGTCCCTCCTCTTCAAGTTCTTTCTGTGTCAGAGGACGTTTATTGCGACTACACCCCGCCATTTCAAATTACTCGTTAATTGCACTAGAAACACTTATACCATAAGCGGGTCAAAATTGACCCTATGCGTGCCTAACTCTGCAGTAGTAACAGATAAACTAACGGAATTTTCGTAGATCGATAAATCATCTACCGGTCGAAGATTAGCAGAAAGTGCGCAATGCTCAATCTATGTTTCGGTAGCGAAACTTGGCATTAAAAACGCGGGGGTCAATTTTGACCCCGCCATGGTACTTAAGGGTTAAGAATATTTATTTCAATATAGAGGACTTCAAAGGACTTTAACAGAATAATGTTTTAATACTTCTTAGGTACTTATTTATTTTTTTTACGATGTGTAAATTTTCAAAACTTTTGTAGCTTCTGGTACAACTAAGGCAATAAATAACTTGATAAGGTATATTTACTTCATTACCAAGCGTGGCAACAGTACTGTCAGCTATCAATGAAAATATTTTTTTGTCTTTAGAAAGTGACGTTCCATGCATTAAATTGAACTCTGTTTCCAGTACTTCTGCAGTTTTCATTAAATCATCACTCGGATTTAAAAGGCCACCTCTTGAAATACAAGTTAACCATTCATTGGACTGGTTTGTTGTGACCAACTCACAGGTAGAGCCTAAGTATTTATATTTATATTTATTTTTAAACTTATAAGCATCATATCCTGCAATATATTTTAGGGCTTCTTTGTTAACAGTTTCTTTGCATTCAAACTGATGTAGCAACTGTAAATGTTCGCTGTTGGACCTGGTTTTTAATACATTCTTTATTTCTGAAAGGGTCAGTAGTTGTAAGTATTGATATATTCTTGAACATGGTTCCAATCAAACAGTTATTTTCATCTACAATTTGTAATTGGTCATGACTAGATTCAAAAGGAGTCAATAAACAATGTTCACCATGTTCTTCTGTATTCCTATTTTCAGTAAAAACAGCAGCTGAATTCTTTTTTACCTTACCATCTAAGGCGATATTTAAATTCTAGAGGATGGGGATGATCATTAATAGCTCCCATGCCCCTTATATAAGAAAAAAAAATTTTAAGAATATCTTGATTTAATCTTGATGTTAAAATATATTCAATATTATAATTTTTATGTAGATAATCAAATTATTCTGTCATTGACCTGTTTGTTAAAAGAATACCCTTTTGAAATGGAATTAAAGACTTTCTATTTCCCACACGCATGGTGCTAATGATGTCTGACACTTGCTGTAACAATTTTTTTTTGATTTTCTATGTCTACACCAAATGATTTTTTTGTTGGATTATTTTCTACAAATTTTGATCTAGAATTTACCAAGTCAAACCAATTATTTATGAAAAGTGCAAAATCAGAAGCTTATTTCCAAGGTACTTTCGGTGGCATAAAATCATTTTGTCCACAATATTTTATTGCCTTTGAAACAGTATTAGAAAAAAGTTGAACAGCAGGTCTAAACTGCCTTACTCGGTCCACTGGTGTATTCTTGATAAGCAGTTGGACGTTGTAACGTTATAAACGTCACATCTCTATTAATTTATATTTAAATAATTATTTCATTTTAATTTGTTTATTAATTTATTAATTTCTTTATCTTCAGTTTAATTTTTACTATTTTTTATTTATAAGAATAGTTGGTGCCCTATGTTTTTTCTTTTCTTCCTCTGTCTTTATTTTGTTTCTCTTTCTGCCCCGTAGAATAAATATTCACCCTCTCTCTTTTTGTTCGGCAGACTATTCCGTTCCGTGTTGACAGACAAGCTAGTTTCATGATATCTATAGCAACATCCTATGACATCTGTGCTAACTTCATTCAGTCTCCCACTTTCTGTCAAAACAACTTTTCTGTAGTGGGATTATTTTTTGCCTCTTTTTGAAATTTATAAAAGAAGGCAAAAATTATTATAAGACTCATTTTTATGGTCTACAAATTCTCTTGGGTTTATTGGTTTACTCGCAGTTTATTGGTTTATTGGATTTATTGGCTTTATATCAACCACCTTATTTGGAGTTCAACAATTGGTCAGGACATACAGCCACGTGTGACTGCAGCTCTCCAGAAGCCACAAATTCTAATTGGAGGACCCAACAGCTAGAACACACAAGCAGCCCATCGAAGCAATAAGTAACACTTATTAACTGTTAAGCTTTGGCAGGGTTAATTATTGTTTTTTTTATTCTTTTAAATAAATATGTTTGGTTAAAATTTGTCTTATTTGCTATCAACTGAGAACTCAGGTCCAATCCCTAGTTTAAGACAAGACGAACTCACCCTTGAGATACTGAGCTAGGCAAGGTATAGACGATAAGCTCCCATGGTTGATTAAGGTATTATTTTTACAATAGTACTTCAATTCTCTTTGGTAGTCTTATCGTTACAACGTCTCTAATTTTATTTTTGCTGACGACCACAAATTTAGTTTTTGATATTAGGATTACTTGTAGTCCAAATCTTTCACTTACTTCATTAACTTTGTTTATTACTTGCTGTAAACTGTTTAAACTGTCTGCAAAAATAACGATGTCATCTGCATAGCGGTTGTTGTTAAGGTGTTCCCCATTTAAAAGGATACCATGTTAGCAATTTTTCAAGGCTTCACTAAATATTTCCTCTGAATATAGGTTGAATAATATAGGTGAAAGTATACATCCTTGTCTAACGCCTCGCAGAATCTGAATCGCTTCCGTCGGTTTATCTCCAAGATTTGTTCTTATTGTGGCTGATTGGTTCCAGTATAAATTTTGTATTATACGCCGGTCTTTATCATCTATTTGGGCTTTTGTTAGAACATCCATCATTTTTCGGTGTTGAACTGTGTCAAATGTTTTTTGGTAGTCCACAAAGCAGGTGTAGATATCGTAAGTCATATCTCTGCATCTTTGGAATAATACCTGTAGACTAAACAGTGCATCTCTCGTACGTACACCTTTCATGAATCCAAACTGTGTGTCTTGTATTCTCTCGTCGCATAGCTTGTATATTCTGCGATGTATAATTTTAAGAAAAAGTTTTAGTGTATGGCTCATTAGACTTATTAGCCTATATTCTCCGCAATTTTTCGGTCCCTGTTTCTTTGGCAACGTAATAAATTCTAAAACTAGCCAATCTTTTGGAATCTTGCCTGTGTATTGTCTATATCATAGATATTATTGAAGATTTTACATAGTATTCTTAAAGATTCATCATCAAGAAGTTTAAGAAATTCAGACTGTACTCCGTCTGGTCCTGGAATTCTCCCTTCGTTTAGTTTGGCTGCTCTTATTTCTGGCACTAGTATAGGTTGTCCTGTTTCCGTAGGTATTGGGGACTGGTTCCCTCTCATCACAAAATAAATTTTGTATGTAATTTTTCCAGATATTATTAATACTCTTTGTCTACGATTACCTCTTCGTTGTAATTATCAAGTTTACTTACTCTTCTGTTTTTACATTTGTCTGTAATTTCTCTTACCTTTTATGCACGTTGAAGTCGTCGTATTTACTTTGTATAATTTGGATTTTTTTGCATAATTTCGATTTCTTTGCATTTTTATTCCAGTTCTTTCTGTTTGGCTTCTCTGATCTTTCTCTGTTTATCTCGTTGTAATGTTTTATGCAAAGAGTTATTGTTCTTGTTTTTCCTTCTTTCTTCCATCAGCTGCAGAATATCTGCCGTCATCCATGTCTTACTCTTATCTTCTTCGTTCTTCATAAAATTGTCTTTAATGTCGTCGTAGTTATGGTACTTAAGAATTTGGCGAGGAGCTGTGTTATCTGCTAATTAAAATTCTTTATGTTTTAAAGCCACATGTCTTGTGTTTATACTAAGCATGCAGTTCAGGGCGTCCAGATAAATTTGTTAAAAAAAACTTTTATAATAAGATATCGTACATATATATATATATATATATATATATATATATATATATATATATATATATATATATATATATATATATATATATATATATATATATATATATATATATATTCATTAATTTTGTACTTTTGTTTAGATTTTTACTACAGGTACCAATCGCACATTATCATTTTTTAATAGCTACGTGCAGACTTAACTAGATATTAAAAAAAATCTTATAAGCGTTTATGTTTAAAAAACATTATTCTTCAATCCTTCAATAAAATGTGCAAATTGCTTTGCATATTTGTCTTTTTAGCATTCACGCCTTAAGAATTCAACATTCGCCTCCTTTTGTTTCCGATTTTCTTTATTCTATGCCACAGCTATTTAATTCAGCAGTGCTACCCTTTTGATACCAGCGCGTCGATGCTATTTCTGTTCCTCTTTTTACCAACGTCTCAATCTAATGATTCTTTTATTTCCACGATTATTCGTCAATCTCGCTACATGATGGAGAAAATCCCATTTCAACTTTGCATATATCTAAGATAAATAAGAATTTTACTTATATACCACTCGTTAAGTAGTTTGAAACTTCAAGAAGTCAATTATTACTTTTAAACGGTCTATGCCAGATTTACTTATCCCAAGCGAACCTCAATATTTTTAATTGAAGCTTAAAATATAGTTGGAAAATGACTTAAACATGAAGCAAAGGAAGAATTGTCAGAACTTATGATGCAGGGCGGTATTCATTTGATTTAAAATTTCTATTATACTTATTATTTAGTTTTCAAATTATATAATTGATTCATGCAGCTTTTTATAAAACAGATGATGGAAAATATTGTGCTTTTCTTCTCAGTATTCTAATTCTTCTTTTTAACTAATGGTCTGTATATGTACGGTGTAGAAGGCAAAGGAGCCTGTCTTTTACCATTGTAAATTTGAAACGACCCATCAGAAACGATCCCTATAGCTTTACATAAAGATTTCTAAATGATACCTAAGTATGGCTTCAGATGTTGTCTTCAAGTAGCTGAACAGGATTGCAGTATAATGTAGTGGTTAGTTGCTGATGATGTGGTTAAATTTAGATACTTTCATGTTTGTATTTTTTGGTGGCCATTGGGTTCTAAATATCAGCTGCAGTTATTGCTGCATGATCGACCATGTGCTGCGGAATTTAAAATATTTCCTTGCCATTTGAAGATTGCAAATAATCACAATATTAGCAAACTGGCAAGGATAAAATAAATATAGTTATTATTAAACAAATTAGTTAAATTATATTAAAGATACTAACTGCATATGGGAATAATACATTGAAAAATAAAACGTGGTATGTAGTTTTAGGTTATGGCAAATACGAAATTATAAGACATATATATAAAAAAAATTGATCAACTAGAAATGTAAATACTCACTTCAGGAAAAGATTTAATGTGTAAATGAATTTTGAGCTGAAGATCCAGCGTAAATAAGCAAAAGATATATTATAAAAAGGAAACCCCCTTTCTTTTGCATTGAAGTGTGACATGGCAGGGCAGAGTTGCCA
Organism: Diabrotica undecimpunctata; assembly: GCF_040954645.1. NCBI lineage: Eukaryota > Metazoa > Arthropoda > Insecta > Coleoptera > Chrysomelidae > Diabrotica > Diabrotica undecimpunctata. The sequence continues at coordinate 34,662,940 of NC_092808.1, read as the reverse complement.
ACTGACAAATAACGTTTGTTGAATGAAGTGTGGCATAGAAGTTTATATATGTTCTATCACCTCATAGAACATAATAGAGTCTGAATAAAGGAATTATAACTAAAATAAATTAAGATTGAAAATGAACATGAACGTTTGTCATGTCTTACAATTCAAGTTAAACCTAAAATATATTATTCGTATTTTCATAGTCAATGTAATGTTTAGGTACCTGTGAGTTTCTATAGTTTCTTTTCGTATCGGTGTAATCGCAATCGATGTATAATTTCTTAGGTAATGTATAGAAAAGATATAATTACTACTGATTTATTTATGCTTATTATAACCGTAAAGTTGGGTATCGACATGCCGTGTGCAAGAGTTTCTTCAGCTATTTCATCATTGAGATCAAAACAATTTGTTTGAGTTTTACTAGCACTAGGATAAAGCCTCTATTTTTTAAATTATTTATACATGACTTATAAATCTGAGATAAATTTCCTCTGTGGTTTTGATGAATTTGAATGTCTGTATGAAAAAAAGAACTAGTATATAGAGAATCCAAGCTATATATTGACAAAAAGCTTCATTTCATTTTTCACATGAGGTATCTACAATTTGAACAGTTAACCAAATATAAAACTGTGAAATTATTCAAAGGGCATGTGGAATATTGCTAAAATATCTTTTGTCTTAAGTTGTCGAAAGAAACTTCATATTTTGATCCAGAATACGATTAATATACAAACACATAGAAGTTTTCAAGATTGTTTTTTAAGAAGAAGCGTGAGTGCCTTCGCTGGACAAACGTGGGATGGGATGAAGCTGAATATTCTTCTGCAGAGAAACACAAAGCTACAGCTGATGTTTTTAATAGACTTTATCTAATCTCCCGAACTGGTTCCAGTTAGCTTAGGTATTGTATTATTTCTTAAGGACATCTTTGCCTTTGTGTCTTCACAGTGACCTTTAAATGTAAAAGTGCGTTTTTATTTTATCCGAAAGTACTTCGGTTTTTTACAGTGCTCTAATAGTTCTCTTCAACACGTTATGTTTACCGTTTTTCTGGCTTGGTGGTTGTTCAGGTGATAGGCACAGACTTGATTTTTTTTTGGGTTTTGTCTTAGCGGATTTTTTCTATACTACTCTGCTGGTTCCTCCAATGCCGTTGAGAGTTTGGTTTCTACATCTTCTACGCCCAACATCTGTCATTATTTTTAATAATCTTTAATTATGTATAATTATCTTTAATTACCCTTAATTATCTTTAATTTATCTTTATCTTTAATTATCTTTATCTTTAATTATCTTTAATTATTTTTAATTTTCTTTAGTTATCTTTAATTATCTTTAATTATCTTTAATTATCTTTAATTATCTTTAATTATCTTTAATTATCTTTAATTATCTTTAATTATCTTTAATTATCTTCAATTATCTTCAATTATCTTTAATTATCTTTAATTATCTTTAATTATCTTTAATTATCTTTAATTATCTTTAATTATTTTTAATTATCTTGAATTATCTTTATTTATCATTAATAATATTTAATTATCTTTAATTATCGTTATTTATCTTTAATTACCTTTAATTATATTTAATTACTTTAACTATCTTTTATTATCTTTAATTATCAATAATTATAATTAATTATCATTATTTATCTTTAATTATCTTTAATTACCCTTAATTATCTTTAATTATCTATAATTATATTTAATTATCTTTAATTATCTTTAATTATCTTTAAATATCTTTAATTATCTTTAATTATATTTAATTATCCTTAATTATCTTTAATTATCTTTAATTATCTTTAAATATCTTTATTTATCTTTAATTATCTTTAGTTATCTTTAATCATAAGCATAAATAAAGCGCCTCGTATCATAGTGACCTGGAAAGTTGTTAGTGTAAATATTATACAGAAGAGATGTAAGCACACTTCCTTGAGGCAGCCCATTTCTCTGATCTTTCCAACGGCCCTTGCTGGATTGTAATGTAACATAAAACCAACTATTCTAAAGGATGCACCTCAGCAGGCACATAGTTTGAAGTCCTTAGGCATCTAGTACTTTTACTAGCAATTTTTGGTGGTTAACGCTGTCATACGCGGCAGATAAGTCAACGATTCTGAAGGATTCACATCAGCAGGCACATCAGTCTGAAGTTCTTAGTTATTTTACGGTTTTAGATTTTTGATGGCCTCTTTAACGATTTGGTTTTGAGATCTATATCCTTTCATCTGTTGTTTTGTTTGGTGTTTCTAACTTCGTTTTTTGTTTCCGATTCCATTCTGGACAAGGTTTTGAAAACTCCTCCTCTTTAATGTGGGTAATTTCCACCAGTTCTTTCATTCCACTCCTTCTGTATTCCGTATCATAAATTTCCATATTTTAATTTGTTGATATTCGAAGTCAACTATTAACTACAATTATTAGTAATGATTGCGTTTCATTAATAAAAATTTCATTATTTATTAGATTAGCCTTGCTATATTTTTTTACGCAATTTTTATCCTGTGCGTTGTATTTATGTGAAACTTTTTTTGTCATTTTTTTTTCTCATTTTCTGCGAAGGATATGTGTAGGATAGTAGCTGTCCTTTTTCGATTCGAAGACCAACAAACCGTCATTTAATACAAAACCTTCCTTCCAATATATAATAATATTAGATGTTTTCCTTTACCCGAAGGAGTTTTACGTTTACCCAGGTTTCGTCGATGTAATATATCTTTCGACGTTTTTATCTTATTTTCCGATTTCTCTCAAATGTCGTCTTCTCCACAAAATAATTTCGTCATGTTTTGTTAACTAAAATAGAGAGCTCGAAAAGGTTTTTATGTTTTGGAGATGTTATTGTCTTTGTAATTTTTGGATATATTGCCCAGTAAATCGAAAATTATTTTCTCTTGTTACAGTTAATTAAATTTTGCAATACAGTAAATATTGGTCTTCATCATTTAATTATGACCCACAACTCCTAAAAGTACAAATTGGTAATTAAATTTTTAATGGGTTTAAAGTTGCGTTTGACGTTTAGATATAAATTTTACTGAACTTTTTTTACTTTTTCATCAAGTTTATGAAGAAATCAAGAAATAAACTTCTTGGTTAATGTTTTTTTATTTATATGGTCTATTTTTATTTCGGTAATTTTATCATTTATCCAATACGAGAGAAATCTAAAACTCAGTTCAAGTTTTGCTTCATTTTTTAAAGCCCAATAATAAGAAAATTTACTTAATTTAAAAAATTTATTATTTAGAGAGTTGCATAGTTAACATTGAGTCTATAACATTAAACTATAATCAATGCATATCAAAAAATGCATTCTTGACTATGAGTTCTGTGTTCAAGAGCCATGACCTCACCCTAGAAATAAAAATAAGGCTCCTTAAATGTTATGTGTACTTAGTGCTTCTGTACGGAGTAGAAACGTGGACATTGAAGGCGTAGACTCTATCAAAACTTCAGGCAAAATTTATTATTTAGAGAGTTGCATAGTTAACATATAACAAATATTTAGGGGTTTGCTTCACTGATACTAATGACCAGACAAGAGAAATCAAGAGGCGAATGAAAAAGATAAACATCAAAAACATTGAGGCATTCGAGATGTGGTGTTACAGGAGAATGTGGAAAATACCATGGACAGAAAGAGTAATAAATCAAGATGTTCTGCTGAAGATGGGGAAGGAATGCGAAGTCATAAAAACCATACAAACGAAAAAACTGGAATATCTGGGCCACATAATGAGAGGAGAAAAGTACTCTCTGCTTAGACTCATAATCCAAGGAAAAATCTCGGGAAAGAGAAATGTGGGACGTAGGAGGATTTCCTGGTTGCGAAATTTAAGGGAGTGGTATGGGTGCAGTTCAATACAGTTGTTCAGAGCAACAAAGTGAAGATTGCTGTGATGGTAGCCAACCTCCGATAGGAGACGGTACTGCAAGAAGAAGATAGTTAACATTGAGTCTATAACATTGAACTATAATCAATGAGTCGTGGGACAATACCCAAGAGATTAAATGTCGCATCGGAAAGGCAAAAAGTGCATTCTGGACTATGAGTTCTGTGTTTAAGTCCCTTGACCTCACCCTAGAAACAAAAATAAGGCTCCTTAAATGTTATGTGTACTTAGTGCTTCTGTACGGAGTAGAAACGTGGACATTGAAGGCGTAAACTCTATCAAAACTTCAGGCTTTTGAGCTATGGTCATACAGAATGATCCTGAAGATACCATGGACAGACAAAGTCGCCAATGAAGAAGTACTGCGGAGGATGAACACAACTGCGGATTTGGTTAACATCGTGAAGAGCCGTAAGCTGCAGTACTTGGGACATATAATGAGAAATCAAGGCAGATACGAGCTACTTCAATGCATTTTGCAAGGTAAAATTTAAGGAAAAAGGACCCCAGGACGAAGAATATCCTGGCTTGCTAACCTGAGAGCATGGTATAGAAAGATCTCCACACATCTATTTCGTATAGCAACCAACAACGTCGAGGAAAACTCGAGGCATTCGAGATGTGGTGTTACAGACGTATTTTAAGAATTTCATGGGTGGATCGTGTGACTAATGTTGAGGTCCTACGTAGAATAGGCAAGGAATGCGAGATTATTAACACCATCAAAGAGCGCAAACTAGAATATCTTGGCCATGTTATGAGGAATGAACGGAGATACGGCTTGTTGTAACTCATTCTTCAGGGCAAGGTATTTGGAAAGAGAGGACCGGGGAGAAGAAGAATATCTTGGCTTCAAAACCTGAGAAAGGGGTTTAATACATCGACAACCGGACTATTCAGAATAGCAGCAAGCAAAGTTAGGATATCCATGTTGATCGCCAACATCCAGAACGGATAGGCATCATAAGAAGAAGAAGAAGATAGATATGGGCTACTCCAGATAATTGTAGCAATAATGTATTCGATATATAAACGGAGCACTCTTAAGTGAGTTAGTTGATAAGATATTATTGTGCTGTAAGCTTATAAATTAATAGTTATATATAAATTAGAACCGCTCGTTTTATTGTTAAACACGTTACAGTGGTACCACGGTGTGAAATAATTTATTAAGTTAAAAATAAATTAAGCCGGGACTTTTAAAAAAGACTTTTTGAACAAACTTTTGAAAAAGTATTGTTCGTCGAGAATATCTTCCTAATTCGGTAGTGATGTTTGTAAGAAAGAACATTTGGAAAGTACGTGTATGCCTGACCAAAGATTCTGTTAGTAAATCTTTCAATAAAGTAGTTACAACGTGAACAACTAGAAGAATGGGATAAATGTCAAGTCTTTTTACGACCATCTACGTTCAACACAGGTTCTCGAGCTGTGACTTGAATATGATGATGTCCTTCCGAAAGACGTCTGATAGTGTTGAGGCTAGGCTGAACAGTACTGAATATGGTGAACTTCTTCGAGCTGTATTAAATTACTTTAGATGTGGTGAAACGTTCTCTTAAAGCACATAGTCTAATGTATCGATATTGAAAAACAGTAGCCCCTAGAGGTCTACCTTCTCATGGTCATATGGAATAGTTATTAGTTTTTTTGAAGCGTCTGACAACATAATAAATGCTTGTGTGAGCAAATCACAATCTCAAACAATGGCATGATAGTTTAATTCCTCAAAATGTAATGTTACTGCTTGAACACATTCATCTCGAGTCATATTTCTGCTAGCCCGTTTCATATTTTAATTAAACAACAATTAAAATTTATACCAAGACAATTCTCAAATGACCGAACGACAAAACTGACAGGACTAGCCATCTTTGAGATTCTGGTCACCGGTTCCGGCTCACTTAAGATAACCAAATCACTTTGTCGGATCACGGGTCGGTCGGTCGCTCAACAGAGGTCATATGCAATATGCAAACAAAAAAGCTATAATTTTATCGGTAAATTATCAGTTCATACTTATCATTGCCTTCAAAAGAATAAGACCATAAAATATCTGACGAACTTGGGATTTGGTTGACACTTTGCTTTCGCTTAGAAACCGCTTAGGAAACGATGTCGTTCGAAAATACAATATCGTTAAATTTTTATCGATCTTCATAATATACAGGGACATCATTAAATATTGTGTAGAAAACAATTTCATAATTTTTCAACCTTGCTCTTTTTGGCCTCTCGTCGATCCAAGTCTGTTCGTAGTCGCTCATGGATACTCCAGACGATGATAAAGGGCTATGCTAGACACATTCACAGACCAACCTGGTCAGTCAGTCGACTGACAAATCTTGACTTTGATGAGAAGTTCTTTCAGTAATTTAGAGGAAGGTCTGTTTTCCGGTTGGCCCAACATTTTCTCATCACATCATAAACGTCTTTATAAAAAGCTTTCGGCTTCTCCAAAACGATTCCTTTTTGGACTTTTCGGACCACTTCTGTGATTTCTAATCTTCCATAAGGCATTTTCCCACATGTACATACTTCCCACATAAAAACACCATACGCTCCCCAAACGTCCAATTTCGACGAGAATCTGGTGTAGTTTAATACTTTAGGCGGGCTCCATTTGATGTACTTACCTAAAGATGTATACTGATCGTCGAAAACGTTCCTCGCTAATCCTAAATCTGTCACTTATACCGTATTTTCGGTACTTACCAGGCTGTTTCAAGCTGCCAAATCCCTATGGATGTACTTGAGTCGTTCTAAATACGCCATTCTTTTACAGACCTGTATGCACGTATCTAGTAAAAGTCCTTGGTTATTACTTAGAAATTACTTGTCGTCTCAGATGGTCTCAAGAGATCCGTATCTCATGTATTCAGTCACGATATAAATATGTCGTTTTTTGCTGCAGACACTATACAACCAGATTTGCATCCTGTAGTTTAGTCATCACTTTGGTCTTATCTATAAAATCATCTTCAGACATTGTTCCCTTCTTTATTATTTTGACCGCTACGTCAATGGAACCCCTCTATTTTCCTCCTCGCACAACTCCAATCTGGCAAGATCCGGACTCTTCTACTAACATCAGTTCGTTACGATGGATTTCCCATTTGCTATGACTGAATCCTGCAGTGGCTGGTGCAGGTCTATCACAAGGACTGATCTTTAATCTGGAAACCAGTCTAAGACTATTGTATTTATGATAATTGATCAGGTCGGGTATGGGCTTGCAGCAATGTTTCTCCTAGAGATAGTCCCTTTGTTACTGAATTTCTAACCACGAACTAACCCGTGATCCATTTAATTTAATTTTTAGATTCGGATCAGCTGAATTTTTGTAAAGATTCGGCTCTTTGCCTCGGGTCAGTTCTGATTTGTCCATCTTTACTGTAGTTTGCTTTCTATTTGAAATAGGCACTTCATTAAATTGCGATGAGGAACATGTTAAAGAATAAAATCGTATTTTTTCTTTGTTTTTAAAGATATCAGGGAAATTCAAAAAATAAAATGTTTACAAAACATGAGACTACAACCGACTAGAATGATGACCGTCCTAGTGGGTATACACTGAGCAACGATGATACTGGCCCTTCTATTCTAAAATCAGAAGTGGAGAATGCTATAAAGGGTCTTAAAAATAACAAAAGACCAGGCAACGATAACGTATACGGGGAAGTATTGAAAATGCTGTGCGAAACAAACAGTCAATTTCTAGAGTCACTCGTCAGACTCTTTAACAATATTTATAACAGCGGGGAGTTTCCTGAAGACTGGCTAGAGTCAACTTTTGTTGCCATACCGAAAAAACCAAAAGCAAAGTCTTGTGATCAACATCGGATGATAAGTCTAATTAACCACATTTCGAAGGCATACACCAAGGTTATTTACAACAGAATAAGCAAAAAATGCGAGGATAACATTGGAGATTCGCAGTTTGGGTTTCGGAATTCTCTTGGGACAAGAGAAGCACTTTTTAGTCTACAGGTACTCATCCAGCGCTGCAGAGATATGAACAAAGACGTGTACATATGCTTTATAGACTACGCAAAAGCATTCGATAACGTAAAACACGAAAAGATAATTGAAGTTCTCCATAAGATCGGAGTCGACTACAGAGACATTCGAACAATAGCGAGTCTCTATTGGGGCCAAACAGCTAAAGTGAAAGTAGGATCTACATTGACCAATAAAATTGAGATCAAGAAAGGGGTACGACAGGGCTGTATCTTGTCTCCTATTGTCTTTAATATATACTCAGAAGAAGTATTTAAGACAGCGCTGGAGGAAAGCACAGAAGGCATAAAGATAAATGGAGAAATAATTAATAACATAAGGTATGCTGATGACACTGTGATTCTCGCAAGTAGCATGGAGGAACTGAGTTGCCTAATGAGTAAGATACAAAAAACAAGTGCATAATACGGACTCAGACTAAATATCACAAAAACCAAATGGATGTTAGTAAGCAAAACCCAACAACCACCACAGCAACTGATATTAGACAATGAAAGAATTGAATACGTGGATTCGTACATCTACTTGGGAACAACAGTTAACTTAAATTGGGATCAAGCGAAGGAAATACGTATAAGAGTAGAAAAGGCAAGAGCATCGTTCACTAGCATGAAGCAAATTTTCACCTCTAAAAGCCTCACCCTACCTCTCAAAATTCGACTTCTGAAATGTTATGTAATCCCGGTTTTGTTATATGGAATGGAGGCGTGGACAATGACCGCAACATTGATGAAAAAAGTAGAGGCCTTCGAAATGTGGGCTTACCGACGTATATTACGTATATCCTGGACTGAGCACGTGACCAACGAAGAGGTACTACGCCGTATAGGTAAAGAGAGAGAGGTAGGAATAAGTATAAAAAAAAGAAAGTTGGAATACTTGGGTCACGTTATGAGACATAATAAATATAGAGTACTACAACTGATCGTTCAAGGGAAAATAGACAGCAGAAGGGGTCCAGGGAGGAGAAGACACTCGTGGCTCCAAAACTTGCGGCAATGGTTCGGATTGTCATCTGCTGAACTATTCAGATCTGACGGAAACAAAGTCAGAATAGCCATGTTGATTGCCAACGTTCGGAACGGACAAGGCACATGAAGAAGAAGAGACTACAACATTATTTCGATGTATACCCACCCTTGTGCATCGTCCTCCCTATAGGATATTTTAAACTTAATATAAGAAAACATTTCCTTTCTTCCACCTGGTATAAGCTCAAACGAGTGGTTTGCTCAACAGTGTAAATACCAAAGAAAAACCTAAAATAATATAAAAATAGCAGAATCCCTTAATTTGTTCACGAGAGAATTAAGTATGGAAATGAGCATAATTTTTGGTTGCGCAAAACTTTTGCGCGTAACTGTATAATAATTTGATTTGCAGTAAGAGTGCTATTACTACTGCTTATGAAGTGTTGTTATTAATTTATGTACCCAATCGATAATATTTTGTACGTTTCTGTTTTTATGAGAATAAATTTTCCGCTAGATATGTTAGTACACGCACATCCAATTTTTGATCTACTGTAATAGTAGCAGTAATAGTAAACCCAAGTCAATCTAACTTTTCGGTTTATATATCCACATATAAAAATTGTGGCCAATTTCGCCTCAGATACTCCACTGTACGACTCAAATAAAGATATGCAAAGCAATTTCAACTTTAACGGGACCAGCATGCGGCACAACTTCCTTCCTATCTCACTTTTCTTATACAAACAGTATTTCAAATGTAAATACGGTCTCAGGCATACTACACGGAAATATTTCAATTCGAAATTGTTTGCACGATTGAATAACTCGATGGGTGAGAAACAAGAAAAACGTCATGGTCAAGTTTTCGCAAAATTTAGATTTTTAATATCGTAAAATTTCAGTTTTTATCGTACTCCTCAGATCATCAAACATAATATTCTTACAAATTTTACCCAATTTTTATATTGTAGTATACTTTAATATTGGGATATCACCCAATTTAAAAATTTAATTTTTAAAAATTAAAAATACTTTATTTTGCTGTTTATTTTGTAAACAGAACAATTTTTAAAAACTGAAATGTTTTAGCCGCGCAATAACATTTATAATTATTAATTCGTGTAGAGTTGGAATTACCCTATAGTCGTCTATACTGTGCTTTAAACGTTAGAATCAGTTTGGTTGTATATTGCAAGCGGGTTTGCCATATTTCTCCCATTCTATGAATTATCATAAATAAATCCTCCATTCGTATTCCACACCAGTTACAGTCTGTCCCAAACCCTTCTTTCAGTGCGTCACTAATTTTGACGTCATAAAGGATTTTAAGAATGTCGAGAATTATTGCATGACATTTTAGTTCAATTTGACAGTTGCAGGATCGTAATCTCTCTTTTTCTAATTGAAAATAATTTAATAATTTTAATATTAGTCTTTGTTCTTTCTCGATATGCCTCGGCATATTTAAAATTTTTTTATGAAAATAAATATAAAATTAAATTTTCACTGTAAAATGTCTGATAATACTATCCTGGAATGACAATTATCATTTTATCAGTTGACATTGTGAAAGTACTGTCACGATCGAGACAATCTGCGTCAAATTATATTTATGCGCATCATTGATTGGATATCTATTTAGCGTATTCTAAACTCCAACCAATTATACATCCGTAAGTAGAATTAGCTTTACGATAAATAATTTTTTAAGTTGCATGTATAATAATCACAGACTCACGTTTTTTTCTGTCACTTCTAGCTTAATGTGTTAGAGAGAATTCGATCAACTATGACGCACTGAAAGAAGGGTTTGGGACGAACTATAACAGCAATAATCCTCTATAAGTACCTGCCTAATATGTACTTTCATTTGCTTCTTTTTCTCAGCGACCACCAAACTTAATAATTTTCTGACAGTACTGAATAATTATTTTTTCTTTCAATTCACTCGTGAACGGTCAACAACAAAATATTTTAATAAAAAACATTTATAGTGTTGAAGTTTTAGACTATTTTATGTTAGGCCATTTTGAAAACAATAATTCAAGATGTAAAAATCTTAACCATACAAAAACAATTTTATTAAACCCTTACGAGGTTAAATTATTGTTGTGAAAATTGACTAATAATATAATAGACCAACACGTTAACACTATAAATGTTTTTTATTTATACGTAGCTAATATAAAAATTTGTACGGAAGTTGTTTGTTGCATTTGTTTTATAATACAGGGTGTTTAAAAAAAAGGTAACCCCGTCTCTAGGGTAGGTAAAAAACTGAAAAATAATTGGGGTTTGCTTAGTAAAAAATTTTTGTAACGCCATCCGTTTTCAAGATAAAGGGCGTTGAAGAAAAAAAAATGTTACGCATTTTTTACGATTTTGCCGAAACTACTGGCAACATTGTAATGAAATTTTATACTAATATGTTTTGGAAGCTGATACATCCCATGAATTTGTTTTTATATCTGATTCTCATAGAGGGCGCTAGTTACACGGATCGTACTAAGTATTAGTCAACATAACTTTTTTAAGAGTATAGTTAATAATCAAAATTTCAAGTAAACTTAAACATCATTCAATTTTACACCAAAAAGGTACTCTTGGTAAAACTCGATACTGTGTACCGTTTTCGGACAATTTTGATTTGAAAATTATGAAATAATAATTGATGCTGGTATAAAATAGTTAGTAATTAAACAAAACTCACAAGAAGAAAATTCAATTAATGACTAAGAACATAAAATAAAATTCAATTACAGTAGGTGTTCAAAATGCCCTCCGTTTTCGCGAATACACAAGTCTATTTTTTTTTCTAAAGATTCCATTAACCTTCTAAACGGTAGGGGATCAGCTATGATGTCATTAAATTGACATTGAATGCTTTCTTAAAATTCTTGGCGTGAATTTACCTCTGTAGCATAGACTTTTTCCTTAATATACGACCAAACTGCGTAGTCCAAAGGGTTAAAATCGCATGACCGAGGAGGCCAATGAATCGGAGCTTCTGCACCTCTACCAATCCATCGATTCGGAAAATGATTACTCAACCAATTACGACACCTTCTATCAAAGTGTGGTGGAGCTCCATCGTGCATAAAAAATAAAGATCTTCGCTCGTTTAGCGTTAAATCTTCTAATATCTCGAATAAGGAATTGTTTAAAAAATCAAGATACATATCACCATTTAAATTTCCGGGTAGAATATGATAACGTATTAATTTGTTACCTAAAGTTGCTGCCCAAACATTAACTTTAAATGAGTGTTGGTAATGTGATACCCTTTTGACTCGTGGATTCTCATCACACCAGTAGTGTGCATTATGGGAGTTAAACATACCTTGTCGCGTAAAGGTGGCCTCGTCCGTAAAAAGAATACATTTTAAAAAATTTGGATTGTGGGCTGTCCTTTGTTGCAATGTTTCACAAAAATCCACTCTAACCGGTAGATCATCTGGCAAGAGCTCTTGGACTTGTCTGTAATGATAAGGATGTAATTGCTGTTCTTTCAGTATCCGCCAAGTACTTGAAGAAAAAGTATTTGTTTGTCTTGCTATATTCCTTACGCTAACTGTTGGATCTTGCTCAAGTAAATTTAAAATATTATTTTTTTTATTAATTGTTCTTGTTGCTCTTGGTCTACCAGAATTTATTTTATTTGGTCTCACATTCCCAGTTTCTCGACAACGTCGTTCAACGGCTCTAAATGTTTTTTTACTTGGTAAGTTTCTTCTAGAAAACTTTTCTGCCTAACGTGTCACAGCTACACTAGAACATCCTAAACATTCGCCTAAGGTTAATAACATGTTAGTGTATTCAACATTTGAGTACATTTTGATTTGATTTTACAAATAACAAGGTTTCAAAACTCTAATTATTGTTGATTTATCGTCATAACAATCAATAAATGTCAGATTTCCATGGCACACTTGGAGAAAATAGAGGTATACCTATTAGAACTTTATCATTACTACCAGCATCAATTATTACTTCATAATTTTCAAATCAAAATATTCCGAAAACGGTACACAGTATCGAGTTTTACCAAGAGTACCTTTTTCGTGTAAAATTGAATGATGTTTAAGTTTACTTGAAATTTTGATTAATAATTATACTCTTAAAAAAGTTATATTGACTAATACTTAGTACGATCCGTGTAACTAGCGCCCTCTATGAGAATCAGATATAAAAACAAATTCATGGGATGTATCAGCTTCCTAAACATATTCGTATAAAATTTCATTACAATGTTGCCAGTAGTTTCGGCAAAATCGTAAAAAATGCGTAAATTTTTTTTTTCTTTAACGCCCTGTATCTTGAAAACGGATGGCGTTACAAAAATTTTTTACTAAGCAAACCCCAATTATTTTTCAGTTTTTTACCTACCCTAGAGACGGGGTTACCTTTTTTTGAAACACCCTGTATAATGGGGAAATAGGAACTATTTTTAATAAATTAAGGATAAAACGAGGACCACGAGCTGCAGGAGCTTTTAAGCCTGTAATTAGGCCAGAACAAATGCATCTCTATGCGATTTTATAGACGTGTCTACCCATTCTTTTGATATGCTGTGGCCTACGTTTACCCATAACTCATTTAAATAGACGATATCGTAGCCTTCTTCGCGATATTGACGAATAAGTCGTAGGTAACGACGACACCATGAAACTATCTCCTGTTTCTCAATTAATATAGACTTTCTACAGCGTTTTTTAAATTTAAAAAACTCGATATTGCACAACATCGATATCAAGCTTCTTTAAAAATTGAGCAAATTCTCCACAGCGGTAACCGTAGCCAAAACAGAGCTGATTGTCGGTGGTCTATTTTCCCAAAAGAACTGGTGCACTATGCTTCGAATCACTCTTTTCTGTCTCATCGTATTTATTTTCACGAGATGATAGAATTTTACCGATTTCAGGTTTTTTCTTGGTTGTTGAAGACCAGCAGATGATCCTAGCGCACTCTGTAAATACTCTTTTCAGAAACACCACTTATTTGGGACATTCTGCTGTGATCTTTCCAGATGTCCTGCCCATCTTAGTCTTCCTATTTTTATAAAGGATACTACGTCTTTACCACCACATATATGTTTATATCTGTGATATATCTCGTAGTTGTACCTCCTTCTCCAAACACCATTTTTACAGATGCCACCGAATATTCTTCTCAGGATCCTTCGTTCAAATATAAGCAGGAGATTTTCATCTGCCTTGGAAATGGTCCTTGTCTCCGACCAATATGTCAACACTGGTTCTATAAGGGTTTTGTATATGGTTATTTTTTGTTTTTGGCTTAAGTTTCTGCTTCTCATATGTCTACTCAGTCCAAAATAGCATTTGTTTGCTAGGCTTACCCTTCGCTTGATTTCTTCCGTCATGGCCTTCTCCTTGGTGATCAGGGAGCCTAAGTATGTGAATTTGTCCACCACTTCAAAGGTAGAGTTATCAACTGTGAATTGGTGACCGGCTCTATTGTTGGGTGTTGATTCCATTATCTTAGTTTTCTCATCATTTACTTGCAAGAACATATTTTTTGAGGCATTTGACAAGGTGGTATACATTTCTTCTAGCTTGCGTGTTGTGCGGACAACTAGGTTAACATCTTCTGCATATGCCAAAATTTGGGATGATTTTTTGATGTGATTGTTCGCCCTGTATTTCGACTTTGGAAACAACTTGTTTTCACGTTCTCCACTTCTCCTCGAACTATAAGATCAAAGATTACTTTCATGGCAGCTGTTACGTTATGTTGCATATGTTATCATTACACATTATTCATTTTTATGTATACACAAGCTAGTCTTTGAAGCTTCGAGAGATTATTTCTCGTGTTCCTTAGATGGGCTCTACTTCTCTGGACTGTAACCAAAATTAAGCTTTGATAGGGGAGAAAGGAGACCCAGAAGCTAGGTACAATTGTGAGTAACATGAAAATTAACCCAACAGAAAGAATTTAGGATAAATAAAGAATTCCACGTCTAAAGTCGTTCACCATGCAATGACCATATGGTGTACCGGCACTCGGGTGTTTTGAAGAACACAGCGGCGAGCTTAGAGGGGCGTGTGTCTTTAGATCGCTAAAGTCTGCGTTGAAGTCAGAAAAAGAGTAAAAAAGAGAATCGTACAAACTGAAAGAAAGTAGGGGGTTGGAAACAAGGCGAGGAGATCTATATTTAAAAGTGAACCTGCTGGATGTGGATGAGATAAGATGGTTCTAAATTCCTTGTTCACAAAAACTAACAGATGAATCGAACGAAAAGTACCATAACATTTTTTTAAATATATATATAATGTGCATATTGTCTATTTTTTTAAGGTATTTAAAAAATTAACAATAGTAAATCAGATTTAATATAGTTGGAGAAAAATTAAACTAAACGTCAAACTTATACTTGTTTGTATTCCGGTAATACTATCCTAATGTTTTTGTTTGTTTTCCTACGATCTACAATGATGTTTCTAACAAATTGGCTTAGCTGTCCTGATTGGGAGTGATAACATGATGGATACGGCTACAGATCGATCATACGTTGTCATTTTCCGTTCGATACGTACTCGAACGTTCGATAAGTTTAACAGTTAAAAAGTCTTGAACACTCAATTTATTAGAACTGTCTAAAATTTCAGCATCAGTTTGTTTAATATTTCTTCTTGTATACTTTATAATATATAAGCACTTGTATATCCAGCGCCGGTTTAGCATATAATATAAAACAAAAGTTATAAGCAAAAGTATCAGAAACTGGATTTAAGTATGCGATGTCGCTTTACCAATGACACCTCTTCATATATCCCTAATTTTTTTTCAAAATACAATTGGTTTTACATTTTTAATACGAATAATTGCCAAATATTGGAAGCTTAATGGGGTAGAATGAAATTATTTAAGAATAAGGCATGTAGGTAGTGTAATAATCAGCACTTTTCCCGAAATTAAATGACCTTTATGTCATACTAGTTCATTATTGTGCTTCTATTGCTTAATTATTTACTACAGAATAGTATACTTTATGCCAGTGCGGGTATAAAGTGCACTTTATGTCCCGCACAGGCATAAAGACAAAAAAATTTGATAACTTTTTAATATACTAAGTGACATAGAAATCCGAACATCCAGTTTAAATGATTTTCTTTTAATAAAATTTTGTATAAGTACTCCAATGCGCCTAGGCATGCTTCTGATCAGGTGGTCAATGTCCTCTTGTGGTATCTCATTCCAGGCAACCACCAACTCCTCTCGAAGTGCTTGAAGAGTCTGAGGAGGACGTTGCAAATTGAGCAATCTCCTACCCATCATATCCCACACGTGCTCAATTGGGGATAAGTAGGGAGATCTTGGTGGCCATGCTAACAATGTGACATCATTATGTTGAAAGAAGTCCATTGTGACTCTTGCAACATGTGGTCGGGCATTATCTTGTTGGAAAGTTTGATTTGCCAGGGTGTCAAGATAGGGTAAAAGGTGGGGTTCTAGAACTTTTTGGATATAACGCTGCGCGTTAATGTTACCTCTGATGAAGATTAAAGGTGACCTGGAACCATAAGCTATAGCACCCCAAACCATAACTCCAACAGTGTGATGAACATGTCTTTCAACAAAAAACTGTGGACTCGTCACTAAAGACAATACTGTTCCATTCCTGATTCCAGAGTGACTGTTCTCTGCACCACTGAAGGCGATTACGGCGGTGTTCTGGAGTTAAAGGGAGGACCCAGTGTGGTCGGTATGAAAACAGGCCAAAACTTCTCATTCGTCGGTAAACACTTCGCATGCCAATAGGTCTTCCTTGTTCTGCAAACCATTCATTTGCAATGGAGCTGGTAGTGGAGAAACGGTTTCTTAAGGCCAATAATCTTAGGAGGCAATCTTCGCGGTCTGTTATTCTAAGGCGGAGTCCAGTGCCTCTTGCTCTTTGCGTACGGCCTTCTTGAAGCCATGCCTGACAACACCTAACCACGGTGTCTACATTTCTTTGCACTCTAACTGCAACTTTCCATTATATGACCCCTATCAAACTCACTAAGTTGACGAAATCGTACAGCTCTCCGTACTCTAGGCATCGTAACCAATCGTAAAGAATGTCAAGAACCACAATCCGCCAAATTTGGATCTTTACTGCGGCTGAAATATTCATTTTTAGATTGGTAGTGAATTTAAAAACAAAAAGTATAAAAACCGGAATCTCCAACTGATAAGGCTAAAAACTTTATCACTTGTTTTTTTTTCAGTAAGATAAATAAATTACACCAAATTTTATTGAAATAAAATCATTTAAACTGGGTGTTTGGGTTTCTATGTCAGTTAGTATAACATTATCCAGATTTAGCCTTATTGCTCACATTCCCTCTAAGGGGAAAATTCATTGATCCCAGATACCTACGGTATCAAAAGGATTGAACTCTAGTGGGACTCTTTCTGTGTTATCGAGCCCTAGGTGACTTGGTATGCTGGAGTATAAATGAGATCTAGTCAATTATGTGCCACTGGGTTTTAACCATTATAATCTTCACTTATAAATAGCCCAGTGTGGTTATGCAAAAATCATCGATTTAACGGCAAAATTTTTCGCAGATATCTGAAGCTTTTAAGACATAGGTGGGGGTTACTAGATGACGAATAGATGAAAAATTACTCGTATTTTCACCTTGCGTTTTTTTTTAAACAATAATTTATGGTCACAATTTGATTTTTTGTCTTAGGGAAGTTTTTCCCTTATATTTTACATAAATAATATTTATATCATTTTTTTTTATATCAAGAATATCTTTATTTTTCCGTTTTTTAAATTAAAACTGATAAACAATTTACGGAGATATTTGCAAAAAAGCATTTTTTTGCACTAGTTTATAAATTTTATTAATTTTTTTATTAACAAAATAAAATGTTATTAATCCATTTTGACATCGAGGACTTACCATCTTTTAAATTTGTGCAAAATTCCCCCCCCTAATTTGTTTATCCCTAAGGCTAAATATTTAAACTATTAAACTTGCTCTATTAATGACGCTAGACACATTTAGCAAATTTCCTAGGATTTTTTAAGACTTAAACTATCTCAGAAGTTAAATGCATATTGCATTTTCATCGAAATTATTTACAAAATAAACGTTTGAAAAAGGGGTATGTTTTTTACATATAAACAATTTTAATAACTTCTACAAAAATTTACATTATTGCGGCTTCCATTGCAGTTAAAAGATTATTTTTTTAATCTGGGGTAGCTCGTCGAAATATGAATAACTACATAGTTTTCACTGGCCGGGAAATATGGGAAACCTCGGAAAAATTGAGTCCATTTGAAATTCACCGTAAAAACTTACTTTTTTTTAATTTGGCTGGAATAGTCTATCGCAATTTTAATAATGATAACATAATTTTAACTCCCCTGGAAATCTCGGAAAATTCCGGAAATTCAACATATATTTTTTTTCATTTTATATCAATGATGTAATAATACTTACATATTTGTAGCTGCAACGGAAGTCGAGATAATGTAAATTTTTCCTACGTGTTCCAATTTGAAGTTCCGATCTCGAAAAAAAAACGGAGCTAAAACAGTTATTCTCTACTTTCCTATGTCGATATTTCGAAAGTACCTTCGTTTCGAAGGACTGTAAGTTTCCAAAAATTGGATGAATTTTATTCGTATGTTTGGACAAATTTCCGCGGGCAGATGAATAAAAATTACTAAGTTATTGGGAAGAACCGCGTTGAGAATTGAAAACTCGACGTTTCGACACCCATTTTGGAGCCATTATCAAGAGTGATACGGTTCCGTTCGAGTTCGGGGTCTCAATCTGCCTACTCCCCTCACTCGTGACGTACCAGTATCGTGTTCTGTATAAATACAAGAACCGTCAAACGGCACTGAGGTCTCATTCTGCCTACTCCTCATTGTCGAGTGCCTAGATTTTTGTTTGTGTTTGCGCTGCTTTCTTGGGTGGGAATTATTTCATACATTTGTATGTAGTAATACAATGTTGAAACGATTCAATATATTAAAGTTTTTTGAATACAGGATCATAAGCAGGAACACTGAAATCCCATCTCATAACTAGATATTCAGTCTTAAACACAAACAATCATTTTTATGGCGCCATATAAAAAGTTTAATTTCATTTTAACAGTTGAAAAGTTACTGATTGTTATTGTGAGCAACTTACTAGAAATCTTACACAAAGTTTTGTTTTGTTTGTTGCAGAGAGAAGTTGGTGTGTATAGACTTGAATGGGTAAGAGTTTTGACAATTTTTGTAGTTTTATGAAAAATTTGCAATTAAAGAATTATTTGTTTCTTTTTTCCTTGTATCATTTTTTGTTTGTAAGATGTGTAATAAAAAAATCAAGTCCTAAATAAAATAAACTTTATTGTATATAAAAAAATGTACATATAAAATAAAAAGTATAGTTAGTATTTTAATATCCACCATACGATAATGAAATAATTTTAAAAGTGGGATTAAAAAAATATTTTATTACACTAAACCTACTACTTTTAGTAGTAGGTTTAAAGAATTAGAAATGAAGAAGTAAAAACTTAAATGAATTAAAAAAAGAAAAATTAAAAGTCATAAATATCATTCGATTAGTAACAACAAAAGAAAAGAATTTGTTATCGCCTGGTACATCTATTTATAAATATAGGTACAGAGATCAACAGCTTGCTCAGTTTTTTAGGTTGGAGGGGGATTTGGTCTATTGTCATGATATTGGTAGTCTAATGAATGAGTTTGTTATTGAGTATAATAAGGATGATTGGAGGCTTTTTATAGACTCTTCAAAAACAAGTGTAAAACCTGTACTCTTACACTCTTATACAATGAGAACTCTTATGCTTCATTTCCTGTTGCTCATTCAGTCCATAAGAAATAGAAATAAAAATCTTGACACAATTCTACAGAAAATCAGCTATTCAGCTCACAATTGGATGATCTATGGAGATTTAAAAGTTTTTTGCTTGCTACTTGGTCAACAAAATGGATTTACAAAGCTTCCATGTTTTATTTTTTGAATGGGACAGTAGAGCAAGAGATAAATATTGGTTCACAAAACAATGGCCGATAAGAAATGTTTTAACACTTGGCGAGAACATTTTGTACAAAATTTTAGTAGATCCAAAAAAAGATCCTCCTCTCACTGTCAAGGCCCTGCGTAAAGATAGAGAATGTTTCTAGTACTTGGGTGGAAAGTTTCACCATCTATCAAAAGCCAAATTGAAAGATGATTTTATTGTACCACATATTCGTAAAATGATGTTCGACTTCACCTTTGAGACCAAGATGACTATTAAGGAAAAAGAAGATTGGATTGCATTTAAAAAAGTTGTAACCAAGTTTTTAGGTAATGTGAAAGACCCTAACTACGAGCTTATAGCAGCTAATTTATTTGATAAATTTAAAGATTTGAGTGGACAAGGATGTGTGCTTTCCCCTTTACTTTTAATATGTATTCAGAAGAATTGTTTAAAGAGGCATTAGAAAACGTAAATAAAGGCGTATTTATTAACGGAGCACTTCTGAATAATCTTAGATACGCAGATGACACAATACTCCTTGCGGACAGCAGAAAATGACTACAGTTCTTGGTTGATCGCATTACCCAATACTGCGAAAGGTATGGAATGGCACTGAATACAAATAAAACAAAAATCATGATGGTAAGCAAGAACAAGATTGAGAAAGACAGTGTTTATGCTAAAGGAAAACTTTTAGGCAGGGTGCACAGATATCAGTACTTAGGTTGCGAACTAAATGAAGAATGGGATAGAAGTACGGAAATAAAACGGCGTATTGAGATAGCTAGAAGTGCTTTTAATAAGATGAAAGCAATATTATGCAATGGAAAACTCAACATCGAAATTAGAACTAGGGTATTGAGATGCTACGTGTTCTCTGTCCTGTTGTATGGAGTTGAGGCCTGGACAATTACAGAGGCGACAGAGAAAAAACTCATTAACTTTGAAATGTGGTGTTATCGAAGAATGTGGAAAACGAGATACTAAGAAACGAGAAATACGAATTGATGCGGTTGGTCATACAAGGGAAGGTGGAAGGCAAAAGAGGACCAGGGAGAAGACGCACGTCCTGGTTGAAGAATCTGAGACAATGGAGTGGGAAAACGTCAATAGAACAGCGCAACAATAGAGAGCAAGAAGAAAGATTTGGGATGTCTAATGAGCCACAAAATCCACTTTTTACATAACCATCTTGAATTTTTCCCTGAAAATCTGGGTGATGTCAGTGAAGAACAAGGCGAACAATTCTACCTCGATATCACGGTGATGGAAAAACGATATCAGGGACATTGGAACACCAACATGATGGGTGATTACTGTTAGTCATTTCATTGGGAACAACAGAGTGTCTCGGGTAGGAGAAAAAGCTACTTGAGAAGTTTTACAGAAAAAAGAGAAAGAAAATACAAAAGCATTGACTCCTGAAATGATTGTACAGACCTATGCTCTTAAACGATAAGAATTAGATAAAAGGTATTATTCTAATAGTATATCATTTTAATATATTTCGGTAATTTGTCTGTTTCAAATTATTATGACGTCGAATAAACCAGTGGCATATTGTGGGAAAACTGTGGGTGATACGAAAAGTCTAATTCAGAATTTAAAAAAATATCTAGTAGGTACTTTAAAATGTTTTATATGTCTGAATAATTCTCATTACTTATTAAAGCAATTGGACATCATACAAAATACCGCATTAAAGCTTGCACTTGGAGCCTACAGGACCAATCCTGTAGAAAGTCTGCATGTAGAAGCTGATGAACCACCTCTTTCAATTAGAAGACAGAGACTAAGTCTACAATATGCAGCTAAAATTGGAGCAAACTCTAAATAACCCTGCTTAGTCCTACACATTTTCTGATAATTAATTTTTGAACAAAGACCCTTTCTTTCTGCATCATTTAGTAAAAGAATCACAGGTTTCAATTTTCCGAAAGTTATTTCCAATGAAATAAACTACCTTCCTCCTTGGACGATAAAACTCCCCAAATGTAATATAAATCTTCTACTGTATCCTAAATCTAATACTTCATCACATATAATTCTACAACGGTTTCAAGCGATTAAAGACAAGTACAAAAGATATTAGAAAATATATACAGATGCGTCAAAAACTTCTGAAATGGAAACGGTAGGTGTAGCTTTCGTTGACGAAACAATTAAACATCAGTTCCAGCTACCTACGGAGTACTCCATATATTTCGCCGAATTGTATGCCATATCTAAAGCCCTACAACATATATCAAACCAGCCCAAATTGGAAGCAGTCATTTTCACCGATTCTTTAAGCGCAGTACAAGGAATATTAAGGGTTTACCCAAACCACTCAATAATATGCCAAATTAAAATTGATCTAGAAGAACTTTACAGTAAGAATAAAAGGGTAGAATTTGTTTGGATTCCATCTCATGTAGGCATAATAGGTAATGAAAAAGCTGATCGGGAAGCTAAAGAAGCCTGCTATATAGAAGCTGAATAGACCAGATAAAAAGCTCCTAGAAATTCCTCATTCCGACATTCAAAACACCATCAAAGAATTTTCAATGAGAATATGGCTCGAAAGATGGAAAAAACTTACACTACAACGCATCAACCCAAATTTGTCACCAAAAGGGATAATGTCACAAAAACGACGAGATCAAGTCATGCAACACCGCTTGAGAATAGGACATACCAGTTTAACCCACCAGTACCTAATGAAGAAAGAACAACAAAAACTGTGCTATGTTTGTGATATTCCTCTGACATTCGAACACATTATGGTTAGTTGCTCACTCTATCACCTGGAACGACTTCAAAGTGTTTTACCAAGTGATCTGAAAAGTGCTGTGAACTATAGTAAATGTGTCTAAGTGACTAAGTTTCTAAACCTAACTTAATTGTACAATCTAATATAAAAATAGACTTAAGTTCTCAATTGTAATTAGTTGTTATAAGCAAACGTCTGATTGTATGTAAACTCTTCCCCGCCAATAACCTTTCATGGTTGACGCGGTTTACTTAATAAAAAAAAATTCTCATTACGAATGAGAGAGACACAATTAAATTATTAGAAGATCAGTAAACAAAATATTGTGTTTAATTTGTATTTTAAACATGATTTCTGAGGTGGAAATCGAAACGTATTTTTATCTAAAATTGTGGTTTATTTCCATTAAATTTAATGGTAAATAGTATTTATTAATTATTGCTTAAGAAAATATTTAAAAGTTACGACTAAATGCATCTTCTGGTTTTAATTATGTCTATAAACTATGCGTGGTATTATTGGGAATGAAAACCTTTGAGAATGGTAATAATGCTCTGTTATTTTAGTTGAAACGTTTTATGCACTAATTGCCTTTAAATACACCTTTATTCCTCGCGAATTTGAGATGCAGCTATATATTACAGTGTCTAGTTCTTAGTCACTGGTTCTTTGTCACCGATTATAATAGATGTTATAAGAACAATGTTTTTACAGCATCCCTTAGGGGAAAGATTAACAATGAAACCTTCACCGATACTTGCCATACTCACGCTAAAAGATAGGGTGATAATAAAGGAAGCTTAAGCTCTTTAATTATTAAAGGCGAAAGGGTTAATTATTGTTCGCGCCATTAATAGAGGAAACAGATTTGTTCGCTTCGGAAAGTGATCCAAGGGAGTCTTTTTTGGAGGTTATAATGGTGATTGAAGGTTGGACGTAAGGAATTTTTCTCTAATAGACTTTATGTTTTACCTATTTTGTTAACGATTTATGAATTTTTTTTTCTGAATCAAAGAGGATGCGCCAAAAAGTAACAAAACAAAACAAGAGCTGAGGTAAATAGGTCAGGAAATGAAGCTGAAAAAATGACAAAACCTCGCAATTTTTTCGTTTAACATCGACTTGTACAAAAATTTTGGGATAAGTATCATTTCACCCTGTAATTTATTTTCTATGTCTAGCCGCTCTTGGTTTTTAAGGGTAAAAACTAACCCTAATTGTAAAAAATTGTAAAAAATCATTTTAAACTTTAATATGGTCAACATTTGATTTTTATTAGTTAAATAATTATTGTTTTATGCGTAAGGATATAATATCATAATATTTCAACCCTTAAAACCAGCCTTGTTCGAGCTATATATAAAAAATTTATTTATTCTAAAAGAATGATTTCGGCTTGCATCGATTTGCATTAAAATTTGGGATTAGGATCACCTCACCCTGCACTTTATATTATATATCATGCTCAAGGGCGTTGATTATTTTTAGGGGTGTAAACTACCCCTTATTGTCAAAAATAATATAAAAATATTGTAACACATCATTAAAAAAAAAATTTTAATTTTCAAAGAAACTAACCAATTTACCAATTTTCAAGAACCCCTTATTTACCTATCTTCTTCTTCTTCTTCTTAGTTGTTAACCTATGCAGGTATCGTGATATCATGAAGCTATTAGCTAAATTTCCCAATGTTCCTCCACGTTTTTCTATCTTCTGCCATTCTAGCACATTCTGACAATGGAGCGCCAATGGTAGCAACAATATGGTCCGTGTATCGTGTGGCAGATCTACCTCTATTTCTATTGCCTTCTACTTTTCCCTGGATGGTAAGTTTTTCAAGACCATTTCTTCGAAGCACATGTCCAAAATAGCTTATTATTTGTTCTGATATTTGTGTTCTTAGTATTTTCTTTATGTTTAGCTGGTCCAGTATGGATTCATTTGTTCTTCGGGCCACCCATGGTATTCCCAGCATTCGTCTCCAGCAGTACATCTCAAATCCATCTATGTTCTTTTTGTCTTTCTCAGTAAGGGTCCAGCATTCCGATGCATAAGTAAAAACTGGAAAAACTAGACTTCTTACTAGTCTCATTTTTGTATCGGTAGTTATTTCATGGCTTTTCCAAATTTTTGTTAATTTTGCCATAGCGCTTTTTGCGATAGCTGACCGCCGCTTTATTTCTTCAGTACAGCCTCCTTTGTTGGTTATTAATGAGCCCAGATACACAAATTTATCTACAACAGCGATATTGTTTATCATGACCAGATGATTTTGATTGTTGTTAGCTCTGTCAATTATCATGATTCTCGTTTTATCTCTGTTTATTTTAAGACCCATCGTTAAGCTTACGTCTTCTATCCGTTGTAGCAGGTGAATCAATTCAGCTTCAGAACTAGCGAGGATAGTAGTATCATCTGCATATCTCAAGTTGCAAATCTTCTTCCCGCCAATGGTGATGCCACCGTTCCAGTCCTCAGTAGCTTTCCGCTTTATCCATTCACCATAGATGTTAAATAGAATTGGGCTTAGTATTCAGCCTTGTCTTACGCCCTTTGTGACCCTGAAACTATCGGTTGGTTCCCATTTATTCGAACTCTGGCATAATTTTTATTGTACAGGCTTTTAATTAGCAGTATCAGATGATTGGGGACTCCCATTTCAGACAAAACCTGCCACATTTTACTCCAGTTGACCAAATCGAAAGCTTTACTATAATCTATGAAGCACAAATATGTTGTGATGTTGAATTCTCTGGATTTGTCTACAATCTGCCGTACGTTTAAAATTTGTTCTCTAGTACCACGTCCGGGGACGAAACCTGCTTGTTCCTCCGCAATGTTAGGTAGTAAAAAGGGCTTTATCCTCTCGAGAATTATGTGTAAGAGTATCTTACTGCAATGCGCAATTAGAGCAATTGTGCGATAGTTGCTACATAAATCTTTCGCTCCCTTTTTATGTATAGGATTATATAGTGATTGTGTCCAGTCCTCAGGCCATTTACCTGTCTCCCACACTCTTTGACAATTTTGATGTATTTTATCCACTCCAACGTCATCTAGGGCCCAAATCATTTCAAAAGGTGTGTTGTCTGGACCGGCAGCTTTCTGACTTTTTTGCCTCATAATTGCTGCTTCAACTTCACTTTTGAGTACGTCAGGTTCCGTCACAAAACTGTCTGTGCTTTCCTCCATCATCAGTCGTCCACAGTATTCTTCCCATCTGTGTAAAATATCTTTTTTAGAAGTGAGTAGAGGTCCGTTATCATCTTTGATAGCAAGGTAGTTTGGTGTAAAGGAACGTGTTATCTGCTTTATTTTTTAAACATGTCTCTGGTCTCAGTTTTGGTTTTATGCCCTTCTATTTCCATGCAGATTTTGTTCAAGTGTGTGTTCTTGTCCTTTTTGCAGAGTCGTTTTATTTGACCGTTCAGCGCTTTATATGCCTCTTTATCACTTTCACTGTTCAGTCCTGTGGCTTTTAAGCACTTCCTCTCCTGTATTTTAGTCCACGTGGAGTCTGTTATCCATTGTTTCCTTCTTTCTTCTCTATCACTCTTAATGTTTTTCACAGCATTATGCAATATGGATTTTGTTTTTGTCCATATGCTATTTGAGGACTCTTCTGGATTTAATGATTGTTTGAGGTTACATAGCTTTTGCATTGCGGCTTTTTTGTACGTATCGTTATATCTTAGATGCCATTTAGTTGTTGTATTTCCTGTTTTTGGACTGTTTCTTAACTTCATGCGGAATTTCATTTTAGTTGTTGTATTTCCTGTTTTTGGACTGTTTCTTAACTTCATGCGGAATTCAGCTAATAAAAATTGATGGTCGCTATTACAATCCCTTCCTGGATAGGTCTTAACATCCTTAACAGCGCTCCTCCAACGGGTTTTTACCAGTATAAAATCTATCTGATTTCTGTATCTATTTCCTGGTGATATCCAAGTGTATAGACGTCTTGGGTGATGTTTAAAGCCTGTATTAGTAACAAACAGGTTATTGTCTATACAAAAGTGTAGCAAGCGTTCTCCTCTGTCATTTCTTTAACCAAGTCCATATAATCCGACGGTCTCTCGCAAGTAATGATCTTCTGTAGTTACACCAATTTTAGCGTTGAAATCGCCTACGACTGCTGTGATTTCTCTATTTGGAAGCTTCCTAAGCGTCTGCTCCAACGTACTATAAAATGTTTCGATCTCTTCATCGTGAGCTTCGCTTGTTGGGGCATATGTTTGTACTACATTAAGATTAACTGGACTGGCATTCATTCTGACAACAATTATCCGATCGCTGACGGTTATGTATTCTTTTACAGAGGTTTTAATGGCATTATTTACTATCACTGCCACGCCATTCCGAGATTCGTTATCATTGCCGGAGAAATAAATATCATTGCCATTTTTTGACGTATAATGTCCTTTATCCTTCCAGTGGGTTTCAGATAGACCTACAATGGCATAATTGTGTATCTCGTTTTCCACTACATCCAATTTTCCGGGTTCCAGCAATCCTCGAACATTCCACGTACCAATTTTAAGGGTGCTCCATATTTTTATGTTTATTCCAGACTCAGAGTTTCCATGGCGTGCCTGGTTTCTCACAACATCATGGCCGGTAGCCCATTTCACACCATCAGCCCCGGACGCTGATTGGCGCCAATTGCTAGTTGGATCGCTCGGCATACTGATATGTTTAGATGTCATCTTTCATGATAGTTCTTGGGGCAAAGTAACGCAGTGGGGCCCCACTTCCTTCTGCGTGGTAGAAAATAGTTTAGAGTAAGGAAAGAGAATAATGACCCGTCCGCACTCGAAAACCTAATAGCCAATCGGGGTCGGAAAAACAAGAGTTGGCCAAGAGAGGCCGATAGGAAAGATAAAAGACATTTTACTCAAGACTAGTTGAAGAAGAGTAAAATGTGAAGTTTCTCATGCAGCGCAAGATGCGCTTCATGAGAGTATGAGTATTAGTACACCTTGTGTTCCCGCTCATACATCGGGGTACTGACTACAGGCAGTATAGCTCGTCCAGCATGCTATAGCAAGAAGAAGAGAGTGTACACCATCTCATAATGTAGAAACTAATACACTCCATCTCCATGGCCTGACTATAATTACTTATACAATTGAATAATTCTACAAAAATCTGACGAGGAATCAACGAAATATACACTCCACACGCAGACACATGAGCAGATGTTTCTTCTTTTCTGTCTTTCGAATTTTTTTAATTCGAATGGAGAAAGTGGAACATATTATTACGTATTACTGCTGAAAAACCGGTTCTGTGGTATTATAAACATTGAAAATGCTCTATTGCACTCCTACGCTGGTTATTCGAATTTTTCGAAAAACAAAATTCGTTTTATTATAACAGCTTCTTCATTTTTGGCGATAAAAAGTTTTTGCAAAAATGATTTTGTAGGGTTTTTTGAATAGCTATAAGACTATGTAAATTAAATTCCGTAAGATCCCTTAGTTTTTGAGTGGAGTGAGTTTAAAGGGATGGAATAAGGACAGCTATACCTCACCAAATATTCACTGCAAAGAAAGTCTATGCACAGGGAAATTTTATTTATTAAAAAAGCTACAATTTAGTACACGTATCATTTTTTGTATCTCCAATATTTTCGAAGAAATTTAGAAGAAAAGAGTGAAAAATACGAAATTGCATAAAATCTATTTATCTTTAAACTTCAATTTTTCTAAAATTAGGCCTTTTAAGTAGGTGAAACTTCTTGAATATATTGATAATACATATATAAAAAGAATAACAGAATGGTGAAGATCAATTTTAATTAGAATTGGAGTTAGGGGGTTAGGGTTAGGAAGTAAAAAGTAGGTACCGACCTTATTTTGATTATAAGTCGCTCAATTTTTATGCTAGAATCTTTTTTTGAAAGGACTAATTTTATACTTTATAAAAGATTCTGTAAGTTTTCCTCGAAAAATGTTTTACCGTTATTTGGCTTTAAATATTTCAAATTATGCATTTGACGAAAAAAGCTTTAACATGCCGTATCTCGGTTTGTATTGGTCGTAGAAAACTTATAAAAAAAGGATTTTGTTTGTGTTTCTAAAAGATACAATTGTGATGTCTACAGTTTTTTTGATTAAATGCATATTTTTCGAGTTATTCTCAAAAAACACTTTAAAGTATCGAAACCATTTTTCGTCGAAAAACTGTTTGTTTTAACTGCGAATAACTAAAATAATAGAATAACGAAAAATATTAGTTTCACGAAGAAAACGTAAAAAACATTTTTTTCGTAGTATTACCATCGATTTTCATGGTTAAAATGTAATGGAAAATTCCCACCCCCGAGATGGGGTAGCACCACCCCAAGGTTTTAGCGTACAGGGGCATGATACAGAAAATGATCTTTGGGTTATTCCTTATCTTCTGTGAAAAATTCAAGTAAATCCATACTGGACGAAAAAACTGCGAGCCAAAATGCTTCATTTCCTGACCTAAAAAGATGAAGGTCTTTTTAAAATATTCTTCTTTTTCGTCATCTTTTTTTTTCTTCTTCTATTTCTTTTACTTCTATTTTCAATTTTCACTATAGTTTGTCTTTCAATCTCTCCATCTATCCTGCAAATCCTCATATGGCAAGTTTCTTCTTTTTATTGTCTCGATTACTACATCTCTAAATAATCTTCGTGGCCTACTTCTCTATATCCTACCTATAGGAATATATCCTGTAATTCTATTTATCCTGCGTTCTAAGTAAGCTCTTCTGACACCTCTATAACATGCTTTACCTTGTTTTTAAACTAGAAGGAGTCTATTACTCTATTAAATTATGAAATTTTGACACTACTGACATAGTATAATAAATTCATAGTTAAATTAAGTTGTGTCGGCGATTTTTTTTGTATTTAATTTTTAGATTTTTATTCTGCATTTATATAAAAAGAGATCTTTTTAGAACTTTTTAGCGACGCATTAATGGTATTAAGCTACAAATATGAATTCAATGCCAAGTACCAGTGGTAATTGCCCTTCTCCACCTAAAAAACGCCGAGTGAATTTGGGTAATTGATCATCAAATGAAAAACAATGCATTATAAATATGTATAAACAAGTAAAAATTGATGATCCTGAAATGCAAATAATAGCCATGATAGCAAAATAAAATAGGCAGCAGGTTATTTTTGTAGAATAGTGATTTTTAAAATCAAAACATACTAAGTAATGTGATAATTTCAGGTGTTGCGATTTCAAAAATTTATAGAACAATTAAGGAATATAAGCAGACTGGAACAGTAAGATGTCCTAAACAATCTGGCAGTCGACCTTCTACACTTGCAACGTATGATGAAAAATTTAAGTTTTTGTATTTCTTGTTTTCAGTACCATAGGAAAGTCTACTTTTTGTCACTGTATTGTATGTTCTTATTTTTGTTTTTTTAGTAATGCCTCAATGTGTTTATACTATCTTGTACTTATATATTCTATGATTTGATGTCTTTCTCAGTTGGTTCTTTTATTTATATAAATCCCAAATCTTCTTCTTGTTGTGCCTATCCATTTCAGATGTTGGCGATCATAATGGCAATCTGTATTTTGCAAACTGCGGCTCTGAAAAGATTTGTAGTTGTTGTGTTGAACCACGTACGTAGATTTTTCAGCCAGGAAATCCTTGGCCTTCGTGGTCCTCGCTTTTCTTTTACTTTTTCTTGTAGAATTCATTACAGCATCTTTCGCTGTTCCTCATGTGACCGGAGTATTTGATTTTGGCTGTATTTATTGTTCCTGTTGTAATCGCAGGATTTTTAATTTGTTCCACTTTCGGGGGAGTCCTAGCATTCATTGTGGGGATTCTTTTCACCTGTTAGCTACTGAAAGCCTGCCACGGACTAGAGTCCGTTAGGGTTTTCATCATTGTTTAACTTAGGATATACTTCTGTATCTTTAATTTGGGTAGTTATCCCGTCACTTTCTACATCTTTATGTAGTTGACTACTTCTTGGTAGGTCGTTCGCCTTTGAGACTGAGATAGTGAGAGGTGAGTTTTTATTTAGCCTTCTTAAATCGTCAGTCAATCGTGTAGAGAAATAACTTAAATAGAGAAAGTATTGAAATGGGACAAAATTTGTTTAGCGGTATTCCTGGATATCGCAAAAGCATTTGACAATGTATGGCACGACGGCCTGTTAATGAAACTAAAGAAAATATTTTCTATGCAACTCGTTGAAATATTGAAATCATACCTACATCAGCGAACATTTAGTGTTAAAATGAAAAACGAAGAGTACTCGTATTTTAACTTAAGCCAATAAACGCAGGGGTTCTACAAGGTAGAACCTCCTTCTAACTATAGGAATTAAACGAAAATTTTGCCAGTTTTTTGAAACTATCTGCCGACCTTTCGCTGTAAGCCCTCCCTTTGTTTGTTTCCGTCCAGTTTCTAACTGCCAGCCAATCAGAACTCTTTTTAATTACTTTTTGATTCGATAATGAAGAAGTAGAAGAAGAAGAGTGCTGGGCTTTCACTTTTGCGTTTTAATTAAATAAATTCCCACAATTTCGCATAAATTGTGGGAATTTATTTAATTAAAACGCAAATAGACTCTTCGCAGATGTCTATTTTCTAAGATGTCTCGCATAAACCGCTGGGTAAACAAAACTTCAGATTATTATTATGTACCAGCCAGGGGCGTATCAAATAAACTTTTATACATTAAATATTCTTACTTCTATTCTTGATTTAAGTTAAGAGATCTTGGCAACAAAGTCAAGAATATTTTCGTTTCTACCTTTTGTTAATTGTAAAAATTCTTCCAATTCAATTCTATCTCCAAAATTATTTCTAAATGCTTCTCTGATTGAAGGCCAGGTATTTAAATCTGGTCGGTACATAACAACATTTAAAACATTGTCGTGTAAATTAGAACAAATTACATTGAAAGTAAAATCATTTAATGTGTTATCCGTGGTTTGTCCATACGTGTGATAATATTTATCGCACCTTTGTACAAAACTTTCCAGTTTTAGAGAATTACCATTAAATATTGGTAAAAATTCTACAATAACCTTTGGCTGTTTCTATAATTGGTTTATTTGTCTGATTTAGTGCCATTTTATGTAAATTTACAACTAGATTCTCAATATCACTTTGCATTAAATAATATGATCTATAATATGTATTATTTTCTTTTATTAAAATTTAAAATAATCTACTCTGTCGAATCAGATTTACGGAAATAGAAATCCCTAACAATAGTGTATATAAGAAAAATAAAATAATAGAATATCCAGTAAAAAGAAGGTAAGACAGGAATTTAAATAAACTTACTTTAAACTGGTACGTAGATTCTCCAAACAAATGGTGGAAATCAACGGTTAAACTGAGTTTTCTCGGGAATTTTCTTCTAAATAGCCCTCAGGAATCTGCTAGAAACCTTTAGAAATCCTACTGACTGCGCCAATTAAATTTATTTTTGTAGAAACTTTGTTTTTAAAAACTTTATTTTCAAAATACAATACAATATGTTCGTTGCCGATCTATAAATAAATGCTCTTATTACAATTAATATAACTATCAAAGCAGTAATAAGAATAGAATTAAATTTAGAATGTAGAATGAATGTCTGTAATAAAAAAATACATGCTATTTCTACCTTCCGTGCGGATGAACTGTGGTCAGAGGATTCCAAAGAAATTATCTGTTTATACTTATACAGTACGTAAATCTTTCAGCTGGAAATAGGTAATATACATTGAGGTAATTGTGGCAACTGCGCTTTCTCGATTATATGCCAATATCAATATCCCACGACACTAACGATAGCATTCAATGACTCTGACAATAAATAAAAAAAATGTTACTAATAAATGTAATACTATAATATTCGAATTGTACGAGGTGTAAATCAAATACGCCGTTTACTAATAAGAAAATCGAAACAATATTGGTTCACAATATGTTTATAGCTCTCCTTACATTTTAATGAGTAATATGCGGTCTTTTTCAATGAGCCAGCTGTAACAACAAACGAATTCACGATACGTTTTAGCAAATTAATATTTGGTTAGCAAAATTTTTCTGAATTCTTAATTATTATTTACTCTTTATCAGTGACGTGTCCTAAATGCATCTTAAAAGACTTTTTGTAGTATTGAAAGTGGAATTTATTTGAAAGATTTTTATTTATTTTATAAAATGAATAGGTAGATAACATTTTTTTAAATAATTTGGTTAAATAATAATGAATTGCCAAATAACAAATATAACGATTGTTAGTAAAACGTTTTTATATATAGCTGTTTATGTCTGTTACTGTTATGTCTAAAACTGTTTGTCTCTTTTACCTATATTCCCATAATAGTAAGGTAAGATCGGGTAATTACGAAATTCACAGAAGGACAAAATTACTAACAGAGACATAATGATAGAAATAATGTATAATGAAATAATTCAATTTTAAAAAAAAATAATGAAATAACCACGCCGCTGGAATTGTATGATTTTCCAATAGGTGGCCTTGACTTCAGCAGTGGGCTTAAGAAAGCGCAGTTGCCACAATTACCTCAATCTATATTGCCTATGTCCAGCTGAAAGATTTACGCACTGTATGATTGCCGTCATTCTGAAAACTATTATTTTCTTGAAATATCCTTTAACTTATTACGCGTTGTCACTTTTAAAAACACAGTAAAATTTAAATTTTATAAGTTTGCAAACCTTACTTTTAAAGACTTATTTCGACGTCAAAAAACTGTCAAAGTGTTTAGACGCATTTCAAAGTTTCTCTTAAAAATTTAAATATTTAAACGATTATTTCTTCAGTTCTGAACATGTAAATAGTGAATTATATTAAAATCAAAATCATGTTCGAGTCTAATCTAAAATAGCTCGCAAAGAAGTTAATTTTATAGTGGTTTAATAACTTAAGAAAAGTAACTAAGTATAAAAGTGAAAGTGATTTGTATACTGAATATTGGAATCGTGAGTAGATAAAATATACTTTTTTCATCTATTTGGATTTATATATTTAAGTAAACAACTGCAATCAGTTATAAGTATTATCCAATTTACATGAACTGGTATCACAACGAAAGCTGTAAAACAGCACCGGTTTTAGTCGGATTTTAAAATCCATTTAAAAGATGTCATCTTCCAATCAGCTACCACAAAATGCATCATACTAAAAGCAGTTAGTCAACCACGTAGTATATTAATCCCAAGCAGAGATCAAGCTATTTTGTTTAACACTCTAGAGAATTGTACAATTAATGACTATCTTGAAGGATTGAGTCAGCATATAGAACCGAAAAATATAATTTTCGCATCCCGTATATCAAACGGTAGAATATGCATATATCTATCATCCAAAAACCTAGTAGATAAATTCATAGCAGAAACAAAGAAAATAATAGTAAATGGAAATATACTAGAAGCGAGAAGATTAATAACTCCATCAGTCCGCTTAATTCTGTCCAATGTATGTCCAAGCATACCTTCTAACATAATAATGGACGAATTAATAAAACTAGGTTTAAATCCTCTCTCAGACATATCATATCTACGGATAGAAGCAACCAATCCTGCCTTTAGTCATATTCTAAGCTTCCGAAGACAAATTTTCGTTTCACCTTTTCCAGACAACTTTGTACTACCTGAATCTTTTATTATCGAGTTGGAACAAACATCATACCGCATATTTATAGCCCAAAACGAAAATTGTTTCAAATGCAAATTAACTGGACACCAGGCAGCTAATTGTCCAAATATTTCACCTTCTAACCATCCTCACAATGATAGTGCAATGCAAACAGAAATAAGACAAAATTCATCAATAAATCATACTCAACAAGATAATCTACAAAATACTCCCACAATCTCAAATACCACTCCCTCCACACTTACTACGTCTTCTCAAACCACATTACTAAGAGTAGCAATCCCAAATTTATCAATAAACCAAACCCAACAGTGCTCACTACAAAATACATCCATACATTATTTGACCACTTCTTCAGTTAACACTACAATCGCAACACCTACATCGCCTGAGTCATCCTCTAAAACCCAAAAACATAAATCAACCTTACCCGAAACAAGTCAACACTTACCTCCAAATAAAAATACACATTTGAATTCTTACGAACCCCAAGTAACTTCGAACAAAGCAACCGGAAAAAGAACCCTAGAAGATGCAATCACGCCCCCTCCGAAGAAAACTTTGAAAAACCTAAGCTTCAATTAAAGAAAAAAACCAAAACTGATGACAAAAACTTAAGAAATGATATACCAAATCTCCAAACATTATTGGAACCAGTTAGAGAATATGTAGAAAGGGAAAAGCAATTGTTAAGCTTCGATCAAGTAGTGGATCTATTCGAAAATATACAAGGATCAAAAGACATAATCAGCGTAACAAAATTGTACTCAGAAGACTCTTATGTACTTATAAAGTTTCTAACGGAATTACATTCATACTACATCGACAAAAGAATGAAAACCATAAGCACCAAATTAATACGAAAACTTGGCAAACACATAGGTTTACTCTCTACAGTGAAAACTTCATTATCGGAAGAAGATTGCGACTCATCGGTAAATAATTCCTCTAAAGAATAATAATATCACTGTTGACTTCATGTCTGTTCCATCACAAGTCTTAGGAAAAAACATGAATATTAAAAAACACAATAAGTTATCTTAAAGACTCAGAACTGTATCAATTATTGTAATTTTTTCTACCTTTACCTGTATTATATTTTTTAGATCGCTAATAACCCTTGTGGTTGCAGCGTGAATAAATAAAAAAAAGACTTATTTCACTTTAAGAAAAAAAAATGTTTCACATGTACTAAAAAAATGTAATATTAAGACTAAAATATTTATCCAATAAACGGCAATCAAGACTCGCATTGAGTGCACGTAATCTACTCGACTGAGAGTTAAATTTCACTCTCCAACTCGGCCATGTCGTTAGGAAACTCTTATAAATACTGTATGTACCTTTCTATGGAACGGAAACATAAAACACGGAAATCGCCGTCCCGAAAGATGGAAGTTGACAGAAAACTTTTAATAAATTTAAGAGGCAAAATGGGTAAGAAAGATACGAAACAGTTGAGTTGAGTTTAATTATGAGTAAAATAGAAAGACGGAAAGCTCGGTTTGACAAAAGTTTTTGTGGATAAATAATATATCAGGGCAATTTTAAGAATAAAACATGAAAATATCGATCATGTGGCTTTTTGCTAATTCAGTCACTAATGAAAATGACTGCTAGCAACTATAAGATCAGACAAGTTAGGGCTTATATTATGGAAGTAATTTTGCTATAAAGATAAAGATTAGATTGTTTAATTTTAAATGCAAATATTTCAATTTTGTACTTGTCGTACTCGTCTCTATATGGGGCCGCAGTATCCAGTAATTCACTTTTTAAGTAATCTTTCTCGAAGAAAATTAGACATCCTTAATTTGCCTTTTGTTTCAAAAGGTTTGGAATTAACGTCTTCTCAAACCATTCTTCATATAGATCCTAGTCCATTTCGTTGTGGTAATCAGCGGTTCCCTTCTTGGCCAAGAAAGTTAATTCGTCCCATGTCACAAAACCAGTTTCGCTTCCAGCATGAAGAAGAACAAACCAAGGACCTCTTTGGGCTGGAGCTTTCAGTCCAGTAAAGAGCCCTTTTTTATCTCGTGGATTCTTGATCGTTGTGTCCCTCCATTCCTTTTTGACTGAAGCACCACCGACGTTAGTCCAAGACTCATCGGTATAAACAAGGTTTACATTATTCTTCTTCCTCAATGTTTTTATTTGTCTGAGGTACTTGTGTCTCCAGGATATATATCTTTTCATTCCATCATTATCGAATCTCGACCTGTTTTACCATTTTCAAAACCTATGTAGTTTTTGAAAAAGTTGGTAGAGACTCATCATCCTTCACTCTGTTAATTATGCTGTCGACGGTTGGAGGAAAATGAAGGATGGAAAATTTTCCTAATTCGACGTTTTACTCCCTCATCGTAAGTATTCTCACGTGAATTGAACTGGAAACTGTTTTTCTTCCTTTTTTGTACCGGTTTCAGTTCGCCTTGATGGGCTTCTTCGCGGATGTCATAAATTTTGCGAACACTCACACCGCAACTCACACTTTTTCCACAGTAATAGTTAAGCTGTCGCCATTTTTAAGTTCAGACGATAGTTTAATACATTTAACACCACACATTTTACTTGCACACTAAGAGTTATATCTTGTTTAAACTTCACAACATATACTGGCAAAGGCTCCATGATGTAGGTACTTTCATCCGCTTGCGAAAATGAAATTGAACCTTCATAGTTTTTGCCAACAAGTTTTTGGTCGAATCACCAGTACCCAAATCGACAAAGTCACATGTTTGCTTTGCGTGGACAATCGGTATTAAAACTGATTCGCTTCTCATAATAACTTTATAATGATCTTTATTTCCCAAAGAATGTGTTTAAAATTGAAGCTATTGAAAATTTATAAATATAGATAAGCTATCGACAATTAGTTTTTGATATATTTACTTTTTTTAAAGTATTTTCCTTCATGTTATTATTTAGTTCGACAATGTAACGTTCTTATCGATGATTGAAACATGCTTTAGTTGAAAAAATAATAATAGTCTTTTGTAAAGCCCTAGGCAATTGTTGTGTGCGCGTGTATTCCATTGCTATGATTCTTAAATCCGGACCTCATACGCCACTCGCGGCAAGTGGCCTCTACTATAGAACAAAATTTTTGGTTTTTATTTATTGGCGTCATGTTTGTTTCAAAAGTATTCCTTATATTGATTGAGATACTTTCATGTTATGTTTCTTACGCTTATGCATTTATTAATTTAAATAATCTTTATTGAATTCAGTAGTCTCAAAAATAAGAAATTCCATCGCTATTCGATTTAAACGCTAACAGTTTTCCGATGGTCTCGTTTGACACTTAACGCAAGGAAGGAGAATTGCTGTGCTGTCTGATTGATGAATGAGGGAAGTTAGGGACGGTTAGTTGGTTGACGTCAATTTTGAGAATACGGATTTCGGATGGACAGTTTTCTTGGAATGCAAAGGACCTAGCTCATTTTTTCTTTTTCGGACTTCGCATAGGGTCATTTACAAATATTAGGACAGCCTATATTTCTTATATGTCAGACATAGTTATTAGTATTTGTTGAAATTTGGTTCAGGATTATAAAACGAACCATTCACTTCTTATTAAATTATCGATTTATTAGACACTTTATGTGTACCTTTTAAC
This sequence comes from Diabrotica undecimpunctata, assembly GCF_040954645.1. Classification (NCBI taxonomy): domain Eukaryota; kingdom Metazoa; phylum Arthropoda; class Insecta; order Coleoptera; family Chrysomelidae; genus Diabrotica; species Diabrotica undecimpunctata. The sequence goes on along the minus strand of NC_092808.1, from coordinate 34,625,030 downwards.
TGTTTCTCAGGAAACAAAATACAGGGTGTAACAAAAACGTAGGTCATAAATTAAATAACATTTTCTGGGACCAAAGATAGTTCCATTGAACCTAATCTTTCTTGCACATAAAAAAAGTTACAGCCCTTTAAAGTTACAAAATAAAAACCAATTTTTCCACTATGTTGAAAACTGTCCCCTTAAACCCCCCCCCCCAAATGTTTGTGTACGTTCCAATTAAATTATTATTGTGACACCATTAGCTAAATAAATGTTTTTAAAACTTTTTTGCCTCTTAATAATTTTTCGATAAGCCAGTTTTTATCGAGATTGGGCTTCTTTTTTATGTTTAAAAAATTCTATAGTTGGCTGTATAACACTTGTTAATAAAAATAATAATATAGCGTTTATTGTCCAGCAGAATCCATTTATAGGACAAAATATTATTAATTCATAGGTACTAACTAAATAATACATTTTTCGAGTATTTTACCTTAACATAAAGAAACTACTCAATCACCTAGGTAGATCTCAGCCATCCTAGTAAGCTGCTTTAAACTACAGTGAAATATATCGCAGTAAGCACTTAAGGAATTATAATAGTTGCACATGAGAAATAGAGGAGTGTTGTTGCTAGAAATACGCTATATTAAAGAGTAGCAAGCAAGCAAGCAAGCAATTTAATTAAACCCAGCTTGTGAGAAATGTTCACCCCTAAGAATTACGTTCGGGTGTAACAATTCATTGGAGCGAGGTGTATTAACTCGAGTAAAAACAGGAGTCACTCCACCGCACTCCAATGCTCCAGACCATCCCTTTCCCCCCTATAGCACTCTGATGCGCGATAGGGGCAAAACTATCAGCCAAATTTTCTTCATGTGGAGATCCTGGGTAATAGAACCCCAACATGGTTTCCTAACCGAATTCAAAACTCAGGACAGCGCATTGTCGCTATATTCGTGTTATCTTAATGTGGCTTATCCGCGAACTAAAATTGCTTACTTGGGCCTTAAGTCTCCGCTTTGAGCTAGGCTCAATTCGGCGACTTGGTGCTCAAGGGGTTGGGCCCTAGATGCCCGAGTTTTTAGTGGTTTTTGTTAATATATCTTTTGTGGCGTGCGCCAGTTTTTGTTAGTAGTTTTTTTATTTTTTTGGTGGCTGAAGCCGTTTTATGTTGTTTTATGGATTTTTTTGTAGGAAGAGTAGCATCGACAATACATAATTGTCAGTAATAAATATTCCAATTACTGTGCATTTAAGATTATTAAGAAGAACTAAATTTTTTATTACAATGGCGTACACGTTTTCAGAAATGGCAGATATTCGTTTCATTCTGGGTAAATTTGAGCAAGCTAATTTAGGGTTTTAGATAATTATTGGTAATTTGGTAATTACAGATAAATGTCCATGGAATAGCTGCAAGACGTTGTGCGGAAAAATATCCTAATCGAAAAACACCAGGCTGACGATTATTTATTCCATTGATCGTCATTTACGAGAGACAGGCACAGTAATAAGGTCGACCAAAAGTAGATACAAACGATGAGGAGATTTTGGAAGCAATTGAAGAAATCCCTGGAGCAGTACAAGAGTAGTAGCGATTCAATTAGATGTTTCTCACATGATGGTTTGGAGAAGATTCAAGGCTTAGTACTACCATCCTTATCAAGATTATCCTAACAGAATGGGATTTTGCGATTGGTTGGTTGGATAAAACACTAGAAATTACAATTTTATTAATCATGTTTTGTTTATCGACGAAGCTACATTTAACAGAAATAGCATTACGAACCATCATAACATCTGGGCCGAAGAAACCCAACACGCAAAATAGTTTCTCAACATAAAACAACATTGTCCATGTTTGGGCAGGAATTGTGGATAATTACCTAATAGGGCCAGTATTTCTTCCAAACAATTTAAATGTTTAAAGTTATTTACACATACAGAAAGTGTTACCAGAGTATTTAGATGAGATCAATCTGGCAGTCAGGAAAAGTATAATGGTTTTTACAGGATGATGCTCCAGCACATTACGATAATAATATCAGAGAATATCTTTTCGGTCAGTATCCTGGAGGTTGGATTAGAAGGGCACCTATTTCTTGGTCATCCAGAGTTGCAGATCTTAACCCAATTGACTTTTGGTTTTAAACAATTATGAACGAAAAACTACTAAGGAATAGAATCATGGAAGCTGCAAATCGATTTCGTCAAAAGCTCATTATTTTCCAAAATATTCGATTTTTCTTTTTAAAAACGTGCCGAATGTGTAGGAAATGGAGGCCATTTTGAACATTTGTAAAATCCACCACATACGTGTATACAGTTAAGTAAGATTATAGGGACCTGGTAATAATATAAAAGTTTATTTATAATTTACATCTTGTTAGGTGCTCAAAAATATTGAAATATATTAAAAATAAATCCGCATTTTGATAAAAACTGACTTACCGAAACGTATTAAGAGGCAAAAAAGTTTTAAAAACATTGTGTTTAACTAATGGTAACACAATAATAATTTATTTGGAACGTACAAAAACATTTAGGTAGGTTTAACGGAACAAAACCTTCATATAGTTTAAACTTAATGTTTTAGGATAATGTAAAAAATTTTATGGACTAACCTCATGTTCTTTCGTTTTTATTTCATTTTTTTTTTATTTTCAAATTTTTATTAACTGAAAGTCATAACTTACAACATTATGGTACAATGTATATGTATGCACATGTAACAAAAATTAAATCATAATTTATTATAGAATTTACAGTAATTTAAAAAAGACAGAACTTAATTAAATTTTGTAACCAGTGCTTCTTTCAGGCTGTTAGGTATCTTGAATATCGCCTTGGCTGAGGTGTACTCTGGACATTCTATAATTGTATGGTTGACTGTGAAAGGTGTTTGGCATCTTTGGCACATTGGTGGTGGTTCTTTGGAGATTATGTAGCCGTGCGTAAGTCGTGTATGCCCAAGCCGGAGTCTGCTGATAATTACCTGGTCTTTTCTTTTTGGTGGTATAGGAAGATTTTTTGAAGTTACGTCTGGTTTGATGCTTTCAAGGTTTGTGTTTGTTTGATCCCATATTTCTTGCCAGATTTTGTTTATTGCTTCAAACGCTGTTTTGTCTGCTTGCAAACCACATAAATGATATGGTTTTTCCAGAAAATTGGAGCGTCGCAACGCGTCTCTAATATTAGTATTTGTTTTTCATTTGTGGTTTTACAATGATTTAGTGCATCAAGTATTGCTTGGAGCGGTATAAATACTACAGCCGTCAGTTAATCTAGTGGCAGAAATTACGTTTTCTGATACAGTAGCAGCTTCTTTGGAGGAATCAGTGAAGAACAATTTGTAAGTGGAATATTTGAGTAAATTTGCATGATACTGAAGCCTGACCTCAGCAGAAATGTGTGAATGCTTATCATGATTAAGTAAGGAGAGGTCTACTATTGGTAAAGGTTTTTATTTCATTGTATTACTGAAAGATTAATTTAAATTTATTTGAACATATCCAGATGAAGCAAATAAATTTTGCGAAAGCTCGATACTGGCAAAGAGTTTTACTTATCCTGTCCTAATTATTCATGACTGCAATCTCAAAATAAAACATTATTTAAATAAGTGTCAGTCAATAATACCAAACTACTTATGTTGCTAGGCGCGAGAATAAACTAAGGGATGGTTTGCTCTTTGCTCACACGTCAACATACTACATATAATAATAATTGACCATAAGTGAAATAAATATTTTCTACTTAATAATAATAGTCTCCTTTTATAACGTTAGTGCGGCTTTGGGATAACAGCAGGGTAGTCTGCTATATCTTGGACCTACGGTATACAAGAGAGCTAACAGGGCCAGAGCTAGGCTTCAACCGCCTATTATTACCCCTAGTTTTACCCAAGGTACTAATTTTATTCACCTGACTCGACCTGGGACCTGCAGTTATTTTTAAAAATATCTAGATTTTTTTTGCCGGCGCTGGGATCAAACTCCGGTCAGACACTCTAATGCGAGATCTGTCTGGTCCATAAATAACAGGTACATAGGTACATAGACTAAATATGTTTTCTATATACAGTCCACAAGTCCACAAACTTTCAAGGATTGGCCTTTTGATTTGTTTATCGCCATATCGAATGCAAGAGGTATCGGATATTGGATTCGAATGGCATGTCGGTTGGTATTATTTGAAATTCTCGATGAGAACTTCTACGTCATTATTGGACTACTCAAGTCTGACGTCAGAATGGGCGGGGTTTTTAAAAATCTTTCCAAACATTTCTAATTTGTGATTTGTCCCATAAAAAGTTGGAAATTTGTTTTAATGTTGTTTTAATCAGGATTATTTCAAAATAATTTAATAAATCATTAAATTTATTTACAAAGTTGAAAAATATTTAAATTAATGTTTTATTCTTTTTTTGTTGCCAGTGATTTTAGTCTGTAAAAGACTAAAGATATTCGTTTTCTCGTAGTTTAAGTTAGATAAAAGAACATTCTGTGGAAACTTTTTTATCAAATTGCCATAATGAGTGTTTAAAAAATGTTTTTTAAATGTTGTAATCGTTTTTGAGTTTATTTTTAGATCTGAACATGTAATGGCTAGTAAACATGTTTTGAAGATATCCGGTGTTACTGAATTTTTTAGTAATGACAACAAAACTACTATTAACTACGAGGAAACGAATATACATATTTAGTCTTTTAGGGGATAAAATCTATATCACATAACCTTAAAATATGAACATTCATAGTAAATATTTTAATACTTTGATATTCTTACCTCACAAATTCACTAACAATAAATAATACCAATCACACAGAATGTATGGTCATAACCAAAGTTCTTTATTTATTCTTCAAACAATTAAAAAAACCAATATTTTAAACTTCTTATCGGACAAATACACACAAATTAGAAATGTTTGGAAAGGTTTTTAAACTCCCCGACAATTGTGACGTCAGAGCTAAGGTAGTCCATTTTCCATTGAGTATCGTTGCGTGTATTATATTGTCTATGAGTTTTCACACCACCATACATAGTTTTAGTTGGTTCAGATTTCTAATTATGACGACGATTAAGACAACCTTTAGTTGCATATTGTGCGGTGGTAAGCCAAGTATACGTCTTCTTTTGTTACATAGTCGATATATTTGAAGGAATGCAGACAACTAACAATTTGATTTTGAATAATTATATCTATATCCTTGTTCTTTGCTACTAAACTTGTTCGTTCACTCAACCAATTGTGATAATTTTTGATCAGCACTAATGTTTTAGACCACTTTATTAATGAGCTTGTTCTTTGTTAAGACAAAATATCAAAATTAGAGGAAACAAAGTCAATTTGTTTTCCTAATTTTTTTTTAAATTATTATTCTGCTAATTTGGGAGGAGAAAAATTCAATAAATCAAAAATCATGAAAATCAGTTTAGTCGTACTTGAGTAATAAATGGTTTAAATAACACGATTTTCGACTTATACACAGTACAATACCATTCGCTTTTGGTGGATTGATTCGCAAGGTTCTGAAGCCTATTTTCCTTACGAGTTTTTTGGGAAAGATTAGAGTTTCTGCATCGGGTCATAATATTGTAAAACAAACAAATCGACGGGTAACTTAACTTTGTTTTTCACAAAAAATTACAGACGGCATGAAAAAAGACACTGTAGTAACATGTGTTAATATCGAAAAATGTAGATGATGTTATTTTGTAGAATTTAATTTTTTGAAAAAAATTTACTTCCAAAATAATAATTGAGTCATAAAATCACGATTCGTTTTCCCACTGTACAAAGGTGTCGTATAATAACATTATTTTTGGATTTATTTAGATTTATATTGTGAAATCGAAAATGGACATTTCAACAGTTGGTGTTAAATGGCCTAATATATTTCGGTTTATGACACCTCTAATGCGATAACAAATTAAATTGACCGTGCGATCTGATAGTGGGTAAACATGTATGTAGTGTAACGTATTGTCTTGTTTAAGGTGAATAAAGCAGACAACCGAATAGAACAGACAACCAAATAACAGCCGTTACGGTTTGATACGGTATGATGACATATAATGTCATTATGATGACATATAATGTCATCATACCATATCAAACGAAAAATCACCAGTAAGAAATATAATCTATCTTAGATATTTTATGAAAAAAAAATTAAGATTTAAGATATAAAATGTGACACCATGTGACGAGGGATCCAATCAATTGTAATTTACACTCACTTCACTAAATTTTTTCTGTCTTCCTTCTTTTTAAGACTAGGATAACAACAAAATAATATTTTAATCTATTGTACAACTTTCATAACAAATAAATCACTTTTGAAGAATCTCTGAACTTTTGCGTAAAGTCGTCTTATGAAATCGATCTACGTATAAAAATCGGCGTAATTCTAGTTTGGCAATTCATTTGTTGGGAAAGCTCGAGTTTTGTATTATATTTTTTAACGATCACCAAATTCGCAGCCAATTTTTGAGGAATAACAATTTTTTAAAAGGGTTAAATTGTTAAAATAATAAACTTATTGCAGGAAATGGCCGGTCTTTTCACCTCCAGATAAACATTGTCCTATCTGACAGATAGTTATCTTGTAACGAAGATATTTTGCCTACACATAGGGTATTTCTATGGGGGCTTGAAAATTGGGATAAGAAATTATTGGGGCAGAGATAGGGCAAGCAAAACAAATCGAAACTTATGCGAACGACGCTCAGGGTTTATTTGGAGAGCTCGAGTCCTGGATCAGTGAATGAAACAGGGGGATTGGATTGGGGCAACTACAAAAAATGAAACAAACGAGTACTTACATGAATCTTCTGGAACAAACAGACAAACAAAACACAAGAGTTCCCTCTAGCTATTTGAAATGGAACGCCGCTTCGAGGAAACTTCCTGCTGGAGGAAAGAAAAGGTTCTTCCGTCCTAAAAAACACAAAAAGAGAATAGGAGACTTTTTTTAAATAAATAGACAAAATGGTTCTGAGAAATAAATTAAACATTTATTACTGTCTCACCACAATCAGTTACAAATACAGATAATGCAAAAATAATTACTATATAAATAGTTACAAAAATTTATACCAAAATAACAAAGAAGAAAAACTTACATATCCTATCCGTTTACAACATCCGTTTACACGTGGGAATTGCTACAAAACTTACAAAAAAATATTACTGGGCTATATACTGTGGCAGAAATAAATCATTACTAATAAAAGATATATTTTTAGATGAAACTATTCATAATGGTTAACCTTTCTGTAAAAATAAAACAAACTAGTGTAAAAAAATAAAACTAAGCTAGCTGTCTTATGCCAATATTGAGTTTTAAAACTAAACAAATAAAATGACAGATAAGACCAGGCCCTAAGATCCTAAGATTTACAATTTTAATTATTACAATTTAAATTGTTATGAAAGCAATTATTATTACAAAAAGAGGTTAATCTTTGTAAATGGGTATATTTTATAAAAACCCTTAAAAGGGCTACATTAAAAAACACGAACGTTTTCGGAACAACAGTTCCATCATTAGGTTAAAAATACCTAAAATAAGTATAAAACATTTAATTAAATTATACTTATTTTAGGTATTTTTAACCTGATGATGGAACTGTTGTTCCGAAAACTTTCGTGTTTTTTAATGTAGCCCTTTTAAGGGTTTTGACGTGACAACGTCTTAAATTAGGTTGTGGCTCGGAGTCACTCATGAAAAAGTGTAACGCCCGCTCACGTCTGTTACGATGAGTCACCGAACGAGAGAGAAGCCCGCCGGACCGGCGAATGCCTTGCGTCTCTCTACAAGTTCACACGTGTGGTTAAAGTATCGTCAGATGTGTCTGTAGTGAAAATGTGGAGTGCTTAGATTCGTCATTTACAACAACTACAACAATAAAGGTAAATAATTGTACACTAATATTTCATTATCGTAAACTATGATTGATTGATTAATTGTTAGATTGACACAAAAGTTGAGAAACTGAGTTTATAGGTTATGTCATACTATTGACAAATGTTGATAGTGTTAAGTAAATTATTAGTTTAAATCACTCTGCAGTCAATCGTAATTCAGTCGATTGAGAAGAAACAGCGCGTTTCAACTGCAAACAACTATTGTGCAATTTAATAATATTCATATCAATAAATATTCTACCGAGAAAAAGATGTTGTCACGTAAAATCTTCGCCCGTAAAACCGACTTTACAGGCAACCGATTTTTTTTATAAAATATACCCATTTACAAAGATTAACCTCTTTTTGTGATACGTGGTATACAGCCAGCTGCAGGAACTATTTTCATTGTGGATTTTCAATTATTATTAGAAAAAAATGTCTATCTTTACTTTAAAATTTAAACACAAAAAAGTTACCTGAGTTTTACTAAAAATGCACTAAAACTTCGGTGGGTGGAAACTAGACTTACATTCCCTGCCATACGAACAAAAGGACTGCATCTATGGTCTGAAACGATGACCAGGGACAAATAAAGTGAGGTTGGAATTAGCGGCACATTGACGCACCCTGGAAACTTCTTAAAAAACTGGAACCATCGTAGTTATGTATATTTCAAATTTGTTGTACACGACACAACCCTCTTCTAGATACTTGGAAAAATAGTGATTACTCTTTCTAAATGGACATATTACATAGAGTAAAATTTACTATTTTCAACAAATTTTGCCGACTTCTACAAACTACATAACGACGTCTGTCCCCTTTGACCAAATCTTCCAACCTAAAAACTCGAATTCTCTCGACCCTCGATGTTGTATACCGGCTTACCGGCTCGTACCATTTTTCTTCCTTGCGTATCAAGTTGCAGGGGCAAGCGAACCCGAAATCTTGTCAAACATCTTCAAAACTATATCGCAAAACGACCTTGAATCACTTTCAGCTTTTAAAATAGAACAATAAAACACTGAAAACTTTGTTTTCAAACTTCCACAAAATTTATTTTAAATTCTTATCACTACAGCTGTTTCGGCTGATTGCCTTTCTCAAGTGATCTGTTTTTGGTATGGGTTTACACTTTATAGTCTCTAATGAAATAGGTTGAGGAGGGGAGAACTGTTTGTCTCAAGCTGGTCATTCAGAATTATATCTGTGTTTTTTAATTTGTTGATTTCCATAGATTCTAACAAATATAGCAAATCTAACAAATTAAAAAACACAGATATAATTCTGAATGACCAGCTTGAGACAAACAGTTCTCCCCTCCTCAACCTATTTCATTAGAGACTATAAAGTGTAAACCCATACCAAAACCAGATCACTTGAGAAAGGCAATCAGCCGAAACAGCTGTAGTGATAAGAATTTAAAATAAATTTTGTGGAAGTTTGAAAACAAAGTTTTCAGTGTTTTATTGTTACATAAAATGAATTTCCATCAAGTAACGGTCGAATCCATCAATTATTTAAAATAGAAGTTAAAACATACAAATAAATCTAACCATATTTAACGTCATAGTAGCAGCCCTGAAATTTAGAATATAAACCCGAAGACTCGACAATATTTGGCCCAGGGGCGTACTAGAAAATTGTATACTTGTATATTAAATAATTTTTTAAGGAATATTTTTGCATGCTACAATCTGAAGGGTAGATTTATTCATAAAATAAAATGTACTGGATACAAAAAGTTACCAATGGTGAGGTACGTCAGAGCATAAGTAAACAAAAAGAATGACTCAGCATAATCAAAGAGAGAAAAATACAATATTTGAGTCATGTGTTGAGACGAAAAAGATATGAATTACTCCAAATCATATTGGATGGTAAAGTGGAGGGCAAAAGATCAGTTGGAAGAGGCCAGAACTCGTGGCTGAAATACCCGAGGAGATGGTTTGACCGCTCATCCACATAAATCTTTCGTGCAGCAGTTTCCAACGCTACAATTGCCATTTGTATCGCCAACCTTCGAAACGAGACGGCGCAATAAGAAGAAGATATCGAATTTAAAACCTAACGTACTGTATGTAGTTAACCTGGCATAATTTTGTTATTTATGTTTCTTACCCATAGATATATAATACAAGATAGACTGACTGCTGCAATGCAGTCTGGTTCCCTCAGTGTCCCTCAGTTCCCTCAGCATCTGTGTCTAGTGGGCTGGGTTTTTCGACCACGTGACCTTCTTATTGGTCATTTAGATCTCGTGTCGATCAACTTGGCAAATTAGAAAGACATGCAGAAACTGCTTTGCGTCAGTTTTCTCTGTCGCACTAGAGGAACGGGCTGGTATTGCAACTTGTATTATATGTCTATGTTCTTCCCCATAGACATATAATACAAGATATACTGACTGTTACAGTACAGTCGCGTTCACCCAGTGCGACAGAGAAAACTGTCGCAAAGCAGTCCCTAGATCTCTGTCTAATGGGCCGGTTTTATCGACCGTGTGACCTTCTCATTGGTCATTTAGGTCCCGTGGTCGATAAATCTGGCCCATTAGACAGAGATTTTTCCCGATGCAATGCTAATTTATGGGTACTTACCAAAACATTTGCTACTAATCAGCATACATGAAACCGCCACTGCTACCACTTTTTCAAACAATTTCGAAAACAAAATTACTTTTTAATTCACACAACTTTTTAGCTCCAGATGTTATTCTTTGTAGCCTCTTTAATGAGTAGAGGTTACCCAGGGAATAGTACTAGAATTGACTCAGTGTCTTAGAATTGAAAAACGTCTGTATGAAAATATTTAATGTAGAAAGCACTGTATGAAGATAGATGGATAATAGTGAATTGAAAATACACTTAATTACTATTTAAATGGGAATAAGCCACAATTAAAGGTTAAAATACGTTTATTGACGTTTCAGTTTCCACTTCCGAAATCGTTTTCAAAATACAAACATTAGTAAATTAAACAAATTTTGTTTTTTGTTACTTAGTGAAAAATTCTTCTAATAATTTAATTTTATCTGACTCATCTATATTGAAAATTCAGACATACATTATACATTTTAAAGTAGACGACTTTAAAATGATATCGCCAATATTGTTGAGTTGCGTTCCTGGGGCGACTTTACTTATAAGATAGTTCATTCGATTACATGAAATCAACTTTAAACTGAGAATATCCGTCAGAAAAGATCATAACATGTAATTCGTCTTTAAAAAGACAAATACATGCCAAGATGACAGTAAAATTCTCCTGTTAGTGATTCCATAGTAAATTATGAGGGAAAAAACCAGGAAAAAAACCTCATAATACTATCCCGACATGGGAAGTATTTGATTGTGCATTTAGTTTACCTTCAATAAACACCAAATTCCGATTTTATATGTTTGTTATTTAAAAAACATAAATGATGTATTCTCTGTATGTTACTGACTTACCAATACTGGTATTTTCCTTTTAATAACTTCCTCTTTCAATATGGGTAACCAGATCCTACTACATTCTGCCGGGGAATTCGCGACACAATTGGTCTCATTTAGCATAATTAGAGCCGCTTCTTTGATTTTTCTCTTTTTACCATCCGTTTCTTTTAGGACTATATTTGAATCATTCCATTGAACCCTATGTTCATTATCCCATGCGTGTTTACATATTTGAGATCTATCAAATTTTCTATTTTTAATATAGGATTGATGTTCACTTATTCTAATATTTAAGGGCCTTGATGTTTCACCTAAATAAAACTGATCTAACAATAAGTCGTCTACTTTAAAATGTATAATGTATGTCTGAATTGTCAATATAAATGAGTCAGATAAAATTAAATTATTAGAAGAATTTTTCACTAAGTAACAAAAAACAAAATTTATTTAATTTACTAATGTTTGTATTTTGAGAACGATGTCCGAAGTGGAAATTCGTCAATAAACGTATTTTAACCTTAATTGTGGCTTATTCCCATTTAAATAGTAATTAATTTAAAATGCCACAAAAAAAGCTTCAGAACAATATTATGAAAATACACTTACCGCCGTTTGAGGAAGACAACTGCATGCAACAGGATCCACAACCAAAATGAACTCGATTCTCGATATTTAGATAAGCTAGGGATAAAAAAAGATTGGGAGTATTGGCTGAAGAGTGCCACGCGAAAATGGTACTTAATTGACAAGTCTGATGTGGTCTTATTTCTATCTATCTATCTTTTCTACTTTCTCTCGACAGAAAAGATTATTTCATAGAAAACCAACATCTCCGCTTTTCTTAGAAAGTAGGTTGGGTTGTTCGACAATAGAAACTAACTTCTTTGTTAAGAGGAAGGGTTTCTGTTTAACTAACTAAAAATAATAAGGGCAAGGAACATATGGCTAGCTATTTCGTTGTTGAGAAAAGGCATGACAAAGCGCTCGTTGCTTATGGGTTATTTTTAAGGCTTCTAGCAAAGTATATACCATAGGTGGCGTAAAAGTAGTTTTCGTAAAGAGTAATGAGGAATAATTTAAGGAAATTTTAAACATGCTTTATCTTTTCACAACAGGAACAGACAGCTCTTTTCTACGCTTCCAAAGTTCAATCAAACATACAACTACTCCTACCATTTTCTCTTCTAACCCATCATATTTTAGTATTTCAAACACACTAGTAGAGTTCCTAATTCCTCAGAAATTCATCCAATTCGACATATCTAAACAAACGACTTTGCATAAGTTAACTTTTTCAAACTTTACCTGATTTGAAAGACAATAGCTGAATATGGTTAATCTCTGTTTTTATAATACCCATCGATAAAAAAAACCTCTATTGGTTTTTCCCTGAATTTTGAAACGAAACACTTTTTACTCATACATATTTTTATATTTAATTCTACTTAATAATTTATTTTACACAATTCACCATACTTTGAATTGAATTTGTCCATTTTCGAATGTCCGAATATAATTATATTCTCTAATTTTGTTTTTTTTTTTTTTTTGGCATAGACTTTTAGTCATTTAGCCAGGCTCAACATGGTAGAAAAAAGGTTGTCTGAGTTTATATTAAATTAAATATACAAAACATACAGGGTCACTCTCTTCTCGCCTATGGGCCCATCAAGGCATTTTTTTTACATACAACACTAGGCCACGGTAAGAAAGGAATTTAAACAATTGGGTTAGAGGCAAAGGTTACGTTATTAACTAATGTATAATTATTTACATGGTTATTTTACTATCTTTTAAAAACCTAACTAATAAATCATACACTGCTCTCGAGTCTAATGTTAATAGGTACTGAAGGTTCCAAGGGGCTAATATATTGTGTTTATGTAAATTATTTATTAATCTGGATGAAATTATAGTATTTCTGGGGCAACTGAAAAATATATGATCTAGGTTTCCTTCTTCTGTACAAAATTTACATTGATCATTATCTAAAACCTTAAGTTTAAATAAATGTTTGGGGTAACAAGCATGCCCAAATCTCAGTCTTATGATCGTGGTAACATATTTTCTAGGTACATTAAAAAACTTATACCAAGGAGTTTTAGGAATATCTGTTTGAAGAGAAGTGTATCTATTTGGGCTAACAATGGAATATTCCTTCCATATATTATCCCACCTTTGGTATAATCTTAATTTTAAGGAAGCCAGAAAGTCGCAAGCCGTGATTTTATACGAAGTTTCTCTACCAGACATAATACTTTCTCTTGCTAATTGGTCTACATGTTCGTTATTTTCCAAATAATTTTATTTTTACATGTAGAAATAACAATTTTTGTCATTTTTTCTTTTCTCCGTCATTTAAACTTTGTGCATATTTTTGAATTTTTTAATCATAACAATATATATATATATATATATATATATATATATATATATATATATATATATATATATATATATATATATATATATATTTATACTCGTTAACTAATTGGTTAGCATAAAAAGGTTGCTAATATATTTTCAAAATATAAATGGAATGTAATAGTATCCAAATTTTTTTCTAGATCAGCGTCCTAAATTTTTAATTGATTTTACTGCAGGCCAGCACATATTCTCGTTTCAATATGAAATGGCGACGGTATTTTTGTTAAATGTTTTTGAATTATTAACAAGAATAATATATTCATATACAGATGTAATTTAATACAGATTAAAATGCTTTTATAGCTTTTGGCATATCCATTATGAAAAACGGAAAAGTGTGTTATAAAAGTATACATTTAGTTAATTATTATAGCTCTTATGCTAGGTGATAAATTGATGTATCAATTCAAATTATAATATATGTATAGAATATGTATGAAAAATTTGATAATGTAGGTGCTTTGTAAGTCGCAGCGTCGAATGACAAAAAATTTTTTTAAAGGATTTAACTGTACAAAAAGTAAGACTATTGGTTACCAGGAAGTATAATGCTCTAACAAATCTAATCCAACCACTTCTAATGCACACCCAAAAACTTCCCAAAATATTTTAACTACAGTTAATGCATCCGATATAATAATACAAGTGAAATATCTTCCTTAAAACCCCAACATCATCCACCCCAAATAACATCTGCAATCCTACTCCAGTAGAAATAACAGACATCTCAACTTCTTCAGACATTAACGAAAATACCCCACAGACCTATTCACCGGTCTTCACTCTCTGTAGTAAGCAAGCAAAAGAGAAAGTCAAATAAGTCAACTAGAAATTCTCGCGAAGAACTTTTCTTCTTTCTTCCCCTGGAGTCAATTAAAGACAAAATAGAAACCAGATCACCATAACTTATCCGAAACTACTATGAAATATGTTTGGAAAACACACTATATGCCAAACATGTTCAAATCAAACTACCGAGCAAATTGAAATATTATTTAATTTTGTTTACTGTTATAACCAGAATTGAAAACTAAGAAATAATGTCACTAGTCCACAAAATAAACTAAACCCCAATAATCTCTCTTCCACAGATGAACCAATATCTCAGGCAAAATAAATTATGACATGTCTGATTCCTTTATTTTATCATAGAATCTTATTGGGTTTTATACCCATTTGGAACAGTTTTTTATACCCATTTAAACATAACTTTTATTTGGGTAACTTCACATACAGGTATTTACGGAAATGGAAAAGATCAACTAGCAAACTAAAGTCGAATGAGCTCAAACCGCACTGCGAAGTTGAAAATATATTCTTACAGCGATCTAAAGAACCTGGTTAAAATCCACTTTACTAATACATGACAAAATAATTGGGAAAAGTTAGGTACAAAATTAAATGTAATCTACCTAAAAAGAAACCAAGTTATTTTTAACCATCTAAGAATTGGCCATAGTGCTTTAACACACAAATATTTAACAAAAAAAGAACCACTACCATTCTGCTCCAATTACTCTGATTCACTGATCATTAAACATGGAATCACAGATGCTGATCTCAAAATAGTTTTTACCAAAAAAATCTTAACAATGTTAGCCTATTTAAAAGACATTAAATTATACAATTTTATTTAATGTAATATTTCTTGTACTACTTATTTTATATGTTTGTTATATCCCCTAATAACTCTGCACGGTTGATGTGGTTTTTTATGTTTAAATAAGAAAAAGGATAATTTTAAACTATGTTAACCCTTAACTGGTATCGTCGTTCATTTTGGACCCAACAGGATAAATTTTTCTTCATATTTTTTTCGCGCAAGCGCCAAATAATGGCATCTTTTAGGAGTTCTCCCAAATCATACACATCCGTCAAGCTGTTAAATACCAGTCGATAAATAGAACTCTATGTAGGTGGTTCGATTATCTGGCGTCCATTCTGACCCGACGATACCAGATACGCATATATTTTTACGACCATGGATTCGATTGTTATTGATGGAAAACGGTTTACAAGTGAACAGGTACAGGCAATTTTTTTAAACCATGATGATGGTGATATAAGTGACTTCCCAACTATAGACAGTAATCATGACAGTGACCCAGAATATGCTATTGTGTGTGAAAGCCATATTCCAGAGAATACGAAAATTGATGATCCAGGGCCTTCAACAGTGACCATTCGTGACCAGATAATGATGTTTTATATATATATATATATATATATATATATATATATATATATATATATATATATATAACGTCACTCTTTAATTTAAGAAACAATCACATATACCTTACTCCTATTTCATTTGTTAACATCTCTTCCCTCAAGAAACTTCCACGTTAATTGTCAGACAGTTACAACATTGACCGAAGATCACACATTATTAGCAATACAGGATAGTTTGAACGATGTATCACGAATCATTATATAAAAATTCTTGTACAGGAATGTAAGTAGTATTTTGTTTATTTCTAATTTATTACAATTCAATAGATTATCTCTTACCAATTTGTGGGTTTTTACTTTGTCTGCTAAATCAATTTTATGCATATTAATAAACACAGACATGTAGTATTGGCATAATTACTATAACTTTTTTGATCTATATTTTTATAAGACAGCACCCTAATATGGGCTTTTTATAATTTCAGCATTTAATTTACTTTGTACCGTTTGACCTGAAGATGCTTTGCAAATTTTAGAAAGCGAAACCGGTCGTTTTTTTGGTAGTAAAATTAAATTGATTGTGAGTAAGTCTAATTTATTCCTTTTACCTATATAAAAATTTTATTTAGTTATTTTTTTATACTTGAATAAAATGTCGGGTCATAATTGACCCTAGTTACGAGTACAAAAGTAAAGACACCAGTAAAGGGTTAACTATTTAATTACTTAAACGTAAGATATGTTAAAAGTATAAACAACGTGTAGAATATGAACACATATACTTACGTTGTACCCATTCCCTTTATAAAATGCTTTATTTGATTTATGATTTATATTTTTCTATGCAATTCAGTAATCAGAACATTCCAGTAATCCGGTACCCTCTGTACTTTTAGTATTGCCAGATTGGCCAGATTCTACTGTATATTGTATCGTATATACTGTAAATTTTTATTAAATGGTCAAAGTACATTATGTTTTGGAAATGTTTATAAATATACTAGACCTAATAAAGTTTAAAATTAATTTTAATGGAAGTTATAACTCATTCATAATGGATAAAAAGGTCAAACGTGAGACCCACATTTTACACCGCATTAGCGCTGACATGACGCCGCCATGTTTTGTTGACGTAGATCCAGGTCATGCTTACAAACAAACCAAATTGCATATGCCAAATATCATTTGGTTGATTATAAACTATTTTACTGAATTTATTTGGGATATTTTATTCCAGTAAATTTTAATGGTTTTTGGAATATCAATCTAGCGAGTGGCGGAACAACTAGTTTTAATCCGAATACAAAGGATATTTTAATTAAAATTTGTTTTTACTGTAAGGTAACTCTTCTTCTTCTTCTTCCTACTTTATAAATAGACAAAATGCCTGTTTTACTTCGGTTTTTAGCCTCAATTGACGTTGTCTGACCATCTTTTCCTCGGTCGTCCCAATGATCTTCTTCCATTTGGCGATTTGTCTCTTGCTATTCGTACTATTCTATTTTCTGTCATTCTTTCGATGTGTTGATTCCATTCCACTTTTCTTGTTTTGGTCCACGCGTTTATTTCCTCTATACCACATCTCGCTCGTATTTCCTCACTTCTTACTCTGCCTCTTAGAGTTTGGTAATTTGGTTTGGCTATTTTTCACAAGACTATCATTTCTGTTGTTTCCAGTAGTCTTTGTGTTTTCGCCGTATCGGCTCTTGTTTCCGCTGTGTACGTCATTATCGGTTTTATTGTTGATTTATATATCCTGGTTTTCGTTTCCGTTGTGAAGTATTTGTTTCTCCAGATTGTGTTGTTGTATTACTTTTTTTCTGTTCAGTAAAATTTTGAGTCGAGTGTCACGGAACTAGCGCTACAATATGGCGTCGTCACGGGTAGCCTCATAGAATAGCGGTTCTTGACATCGATTCTAGTCATCATACTCTAAGCAGGTTTAAATTAAAAACTGCGTGAAAAATATCTAACAAAATATAGATATGAAATGAGAAGTAAAAAATTAAAAGGATAAACTGTCATGTATAAAAAATACGATTCGTTACGGTTGTCAAAATGTAATAAAAGTCATAGATGTCATCCTAGTAATAACAACATTGAATCATCTGTTTATATTTTTATAATAATTCCCTTTTTAAAATAATTTCATATAAATATAATTATTTTTTTTTAACATATTTAGTTCATATGATAATAACATTTAATATTAAATGATATTTATTTATATTTTATTATTAATATTTAATCTGAATTTGACAGGTTTGTCATAAATAAACAACGTAGGGTTCTCTGCTTTTTTAATACGGTAACATGTGGCGTTAGGAGTACGGATAATAATTTATTGAATTTGTTTAAAATAAAAAAAATATATTTTATTTAATTTTAAAAATATTAGTTAAATTTTAAAAATAATCTAATCTCGCCTTTCCAAGAGATAAAATCAGACGAAATGCTATTAGAAGACCCCTTCTTGATATTAAAGCTTTTAAAACTGCTTACGTGAAACCATTATATAAAAATCTAAAATGTATATAAAAGAAAAAGTTGTATTCTAAAATATATGAAACATTTTCTAGAAGGAAGGGCATTATCTACTTTACTATTATTTTCGTTTTCGTTTAACATGTACATCAGGAAAAATTAATTTAATCTATTATTAAATAAGTAATGTTGTAACAAAGAAGAAAGTGGACACCCCGCGGAAAACAATGGGACGACTTACACAACTTAGAGACCATTACGCTGTAGGAAATAAACAACCAAATAATAAGTGCTCTGAAAGACGCTTTCGAAAGGTTTTATTAACTAAATCAACACACACTAGTACTTATTCAAAAACAAAGACGAATCGGACGAAAATTTATCAAATTAAAAACGAAGTAAATTTCAGACGAAATAACGAAATAGGTGAAAAATATAATACAGATATGATTTCGGAAATAATGGAATCTCTCTCAAAATTATGAATGGCTTTTTTCAACATAGAGACATCCACACATTTACATGGATACAACCTACTAGGAATCTGCGCTCAATAATCGACTATGTAATCCAACGTCAAACTTACCAGCTGAAAACAACTGACGTAAGGATATACCGTGGAATCAGAATGTGGATCCGACCATCGTATACTCATGGCCAATGTGATAGTTAATTATTGCAAAAACAATAACACTCAGGTACAGAATATAGAAAAGGGACAAGAAGTAACATCCCCTAAATATAACCTAGAAAGCTTAAAAAAAGATTCAACGAAATTTCTTTACAAATTACGACTGGCTACAAAATTACAAAATGTGGATCGAGAAAATATATCAACGGACGAATTATACCAGCAACTTAAAAAATGCATTCATGAGGCTGCAAGTGAAGGTTTGGGGTTTAAATACAAACATGAAACAAAAAATCAAGAATGGTTGTCGGAGAATATGCAAACGTTAGTAAACAAGAAGAAAACTGCTTATCAGAAATGGATGTCAACGAGAAAGGAGGAAGATCACAACATATAAAAAATTAAATCGAGATGTAAAAAGAGAAGTAGTGAAAAGTAAAAAATGAGATGTGGGATCGAAGGTGTGCAGAGGTGGATAGGTATATGGGTGGAACAAGAGTTGGGCAAGCGTGGAAGATAGATGTAA
This sequence comes from Diabrotica undecimpunctata, assembly GCF_040954645.1. Classification (NCBI taxonomy): domain Eukaryota; kingdom Metazoa; phylum Arthropoda; class Insecta; order Coleoptera; family Chrysomelidae; genus Diabrotica; species Diabrotica undecimpunctata. The sequence continues at coordinate 34,605,450 of NC_092808.1, read as the reverse complement.
ATTCCAAGAGATAGAAATGGAAGAAATATCCGAACATACACAAATAATTGAGATAACAACCGGAGAGTTACGCGATGCAATCAAAAGACCGAAAAACGGTAAAGCAGCAGGACCTGGAGAAATCCCAATTGAGTTGGTAAAGTATGGACCAAAAATATTACATGAGATGTTGGTTCAACTATTTAAAGACCAAAATATCCCTGATGATTGAAATGTTGGATACATCAGCTCAATATTCAAGAAACGGGAAAAACGCAAATTATAGGGGAATAACTGTTATCAGCTCAGTGGGGAGGTTGTACGGTTGAATAATAAAAGAAAGAATAGGATCAGAATATGAAGACTTCGAAGAACAAAATGGATTTCGTGCAGGAAGATCGTGCACTGATGGTATATTCGTTCTGCAGCAGGTAATCGAAAAACGGAAGGCAAGGAACCTATCTACCCACCTATTGTTTGTAGATTTAGAGAAGGATTCGGCATCTTTAAAAAAACTGTTTCAAACATTGACGAGAGTAGGTCTCAGTAGAGAGTATGTGGATGCTATCGCAAATATATACAAAAATGCAAGAAGTGTCATTAGAGAAGGAAACTTTATATCTGAATCATTTCCAATAACAAAGGGGCTTAAACAAGGATGTTGTCTATCTCCGACCTTATTTAAAATATATATTCAATCATCGCTAGAGCAGTGGAGGAAACAAGTATCCAGAATGGGAATAGACATAGGCGATGGTAAATGTCTAACAACTTTATTTTTCGAAGATGATCAGGTAGTCGTAACGAATGATGAGGAAGACATGGACTACATGTTTAGAAAACTAAAAAAAGAATATGAAAAATGGGGCCTCAATATGAATATGTCAAAGACAGGGTATCTTTAAATAGGAGATGATGAAGAAGATCCAGAGTTAGAAATTAGAAACACAAAAACATGTAATGAATATAAATATCTCGGGTCTATATTACCTAAAGAAGGCACTACCAAAAGAGATATCGAAAACAGAACGCAGCAAGGAAAAAAGCGGTGAACATTCTAAACTCTCTACTATGGTCTAAAGATATTAGACAAGAAACGAAATTGACTATCTATCGAACCTTGGTAAGGCCTATTATGACTTTTGGGGCAGAAGTTCGGCAGATCACGAAAAAAGATAGAAAAAGAATAGAAGTAGTAGAAATAGATTTTCTAAGGAGAGCGTGTGGTGTATTCAAAAAGATCGTATCATGAATGAAGATATTAGAAGGAGGTCAAATACTGTATATTCCAGTGTAGACAGAATTGAAGAATGTACGGCACATAATGAGAGATAGAGCCATCAAAGAAGACGAATGGATGGACAGAAAACGATGGCGGTCGAAATGCGAGAAGCAGCAGAGGCTATAGGAATCTCGCTTATATATATATATATATATATATATATATATATATATATATATATATATATATATATATATATATATATATATATATATATATATTCTTCTTCTTCAAGTGCCATCTCCGCGGCGGAGGTCGGCAATCATCATAGCTATTCGTACTTTTGAGACGGCTGCTCTGAAAAGTTCATTTGATGTACATCCGTACCAATCTCTCAGGTTGCGCAGCCATGACATTCTACGCCTCCCTATGCTTCTCTTTCCTTGGATCTTTCCATGCATAATCAGTTGGAGCAAGGTATATTTCTCTCCACGTGTAATATGTCCGAGATATTCTAATTTTCTTGTTTTTATTGAATTTAAAATTTCCATTTCTTTGTTCATCCTTCCCAGAACCTCTTTAAAATATAGAAGTATTTCTCTATGAATATCTTTTATTCCTTCTGCTAGATTTATGCTCAATACTTTTAAGCTTTTATTCTATTCCATTATATATATATATATATATATATATATATATATATATATATATATATATATTGATACGATTGGGGTTTATAGAAAATAATTTATAAGTTATATACTACATAATATTAGATATAAAAAAGTATTTGATTATTTTAAATAAGTTATATACTAGAGAATTTTATAAAAATATATTTATGTGAGGGCATTTTAAGAAATTAGCATATAATAATTGTAAAAAGTTGTATTTTAATGTTGTAAATATGTTTAAGTGAGCCATGTGCCTAGGCAACCAACTATACAGTAAGTAATTGACAGATAGAAATTAATCATAAGGGAATATAAAGTGGGGTTATAATAATATATTGTTTGAATTGTGTATTTTATTAAATTAGAGTGTTAGTTACTAATTTGAATGTTTATTCTGATCTGAAAAGCCTAAATGTCAACAAAATTATTAATGGAACATTAACGAATTCTCCAGAGTGCAGAGTGTGACCATTGTTTACGGTCGAACATTCTGGAATAATGATTATGGCGGTGGATCGAACAGATATATTTTTCGAGAACATCTATATAGAAGTTAATAGAACGAATGGAACATGATCTCTTACCAGATGGTTCTAGAATATCCAAAAAAGATATAAATACCCGTGATTTGGATTCAAGATGGCAGTTTTTGGAAGTTTTTTAGTCAGAAGTCAGGCCAGTTCATTATGAAAGTTAGTGAAGTAAATTGTTCAGAATTTTCAAGAAGTGAGTCAGAAAAGTTTAGTAAGAAATATGAAAGTTAGTTGGAGTCAGTGAATCAAGTACAAATAGTCCAATTGTTTAATATAGTGAGTTAAATGAAGATTAAAAATTATGCATATATTTAATGCACATTTATAATTATACACAAATAATTATTGAAGATTATAAAAGTATATTAGAAGAATATTGGATGGACATTGGAAGGAATTAAAATTATATTATGATTGGAGATTAGTATAAATCAACTTATAATAATTGGATATTGGTATATTGAAAAGAAGAATAAATATAAATGGTGTTTGCTGGTTTGCTTGGTGGTTTATAATTGATGGTGAAGAAAAATATATCTTAAATTGGTAGAAGCTGATAATTGGAAAAAGTAATTTCACAAAAACAAGGATAACTGAAGTACGAAGACATTCAGTGGTGATTAGAATCTATATAGTGGAAAACAGTTCATTTAGGCATTCAGTGAAAGAAAGGTACAAAATTTTGTTAATATAATTTAGTTAGTGTCATAACAATTTCAATTTTGAAGATAGTTTGTTTAAATTTTACATTGTCTATAGAATTTAATTAGTTTTATAAGAGTATCAATTTAAAGATAGTTTATTTTAAATTTACATTGGCTAGGTTAGATATATATGTGTGTTTCATAATAGTTATAATAAAGATAATTTAAAAAAAAGTACTTACAAACTAATTCTTTGAGAACCGCGATAAAAACCCTATATTATTAAAATACTCATTGCTCATCATTCAAACAAAAAACACATCATAACAATTTGGCGCCCAACGTGGGGCTCTCTATTTAAAAGAATTAGTTTGGGAAGATAAGTGCTCTCATATAATTAAATTAATTATCAGTAGAAAGGAAAAATTATAGAATTTATTTTTAATTATATTTGAACAAGTAAAGTCTCAAAATGTCTCAAGGAAAGAAAGGTACAAGAAGCAAAAAGAATGAAGAAGATGTGGAAGTAGAAACACAACCTATACAAGAGGAGAGTTTAGTTCAAGTTCCACAAGATACTGCAGAAATGAATCCAGAAAAAGAGGAAAATGTCAATATGGCAGCCTTGATGTCATTAATGATGCAGATGAACAAGACAATGGAAGAGAATACGAAAAAAATAGAACACAAAATGGAACAGAATTCACAAGAAGTCAAAGAAGACATGAAAAAAATGGAACAGAAATTGGAAGAGAATTATAGAAAATTAGAAAAGAAAATAGAAGATAATAATAATAAAATTGTAAAACAAATGGAAAAACAAATGGATAAAAAACTTGAAGCTGCAGAGAAAAAAGTTGCAAATGAAATAAAAAGTATACGGAATGACTACAAGAAAAGGATAGACAATGAGAGGACAGAAGTAAAGAGGATTATTCAAGATAATAAAATAGATATAGAACAGAAAATAGAGTTACAGAAATGTAACTTAGAAGTAAAAATTAACGAAGACAGGAGAAACACAGAAGAAAAATTAGACGATATACAACAAAATATCCAAATAAATAGTAATCAAATAAGAAATGTGGAACAGAGAATAGATCATATTTCACAAATGAGAGACATAGGGAGACCTTACTTAAATTTAACAAATGAGACTGGGATTAAATTCTCTGGTAATATAAAAAATTTGCATCCTAGAGTATACATAACTAGTTTAAAACATAAATTAAGATTGGTGAATAATATTAATGATATTAAAGATTATATTAGAATGACATTAAATGACAATGCAGCAACTTGGTTTGCTAGTATTGAGAATGATTTAGATAATTTTCAAACATTTGAAAATAAATTTTTAAATTATTATTGGGGTGAACTAGAGCAAGCCAAGTTTAGAGAAATTCTATATTTTGGAAAGTATAATCAAAATTTAAAATCAAATATGGTAGATTATGCATTGAAATTGATAACAGTTGCAAAATATTTAGAACCACCACTTAGAGAGGATGAAACAGTCTTAAATGTATCTAGACATTTTGATGCTGATGTTGTGCAAACCGTAACTGTACAAAATATTCAAACAATAGATAGTTTTATTAATTTTATTCAAAGAATACAAAGAGGCAATATGACAAGTAATAATAACAACAGAAAAAACAATAATAACTTTCAATATAATAAAAATGATAATCAACAATATAGACAATCATATAACAATAATACTAGGTATGGTGATAGTTTACAAAATTTTAATAATAATAACAGTAATCCAAATAGACAGAACTTTAATAATAATACTAGTTATAATAGACAAAATTTTAATAATAATACTAATTATAATAGACAACATTTTAATAACAGTACTAATAATAATAGACAAGATTTTAACAATAGAAAAAATACAGAGCGACCTAACTATAACAGACAGGTAAATTGTGTTCGAAGGAATAGAAGCTGCGAAGACAGGGAACGAAATAGTACAAGGCAAGAAAATGTGAGTAGAAGTCATAGTAGGGAAAGACATAGGACATCAGATCCAAGTGGTCAGATACAATCTGACAATTCTAATAATCAAAATTTTGTGCAGTAAACTTTCTGAATTACAAGTTAGGCCATTGCTATTATGAAAAACCTTCTGAATTTATTTCTTTAGATGAGGATAAAATTATTGACTCTATTAATTTAATTTATATAAATGCTTTGGCCAAAAATAAAATGATTAAAATTATGATAGATACTGGTTCAGAAAGTACTTTAGTCTCGGAGAATTTTATTTTTAATACATTAAAACTATCAGATATAATAAAGATTCCAAAAATTAAAATTATTGGTGCAAATAATAAGAAGTTGGGTGAAATTGATAAACTAGCCAATTTTAAAATTAATATTCTTAATAAAGAAATTAATATGCAAGGATTTATTGTCAAGGATTTATGTGTTGATATATTAATAGGAAATGATGAATTGGAAAAGAAGAAAGTAAAGATAGATTTTGAAGAAAAAATGGTAACTTTGGAAGGGCAAATAATTAAATTTATGCAGAAAGATGAGGTGGAAGAAGGAATAAGAGTTGATAGGATATTATTAAAAGAAAATAATGATGTTTATGAAGAAGAAATGTATTTTGATGATAGGGAAATGTCCAAAAAGAATGTAAAGAATAATTATTGTAGTGAATATTTAAGGAATGGAAATTTTAAGCAGATGGATGCCTACGAGGCGGAGTGCGTAAAATTGGAAGCAAGGAATAATGAGTACATAATGAAGAAAAATTTTATTTGTAAAGAAGAAGATATGATAAAAGTTTTAAATTGCCCTGAAGAATATAAATCAATAGTCATTTCCATATTGCAGCAACACAAGGGACTTGTCAATAAAGAAAATAGAATTGCACAGAATTATATCCATAGTATAAGAGTTAAGGAGGAAAAAGATTTTAAAACAAAATCATACCCAATACCATATAAATACAGAGAAGAAGTAAACAAAACAATTAATAATATGTTAGAAGATGGGTTCATTGAGAAGGCAGACACACGTTTTATTAACCCCATAGTAGTAGTACGAAAAAGATCAGGTGAAATCAGGTTATGTTTGGATGCAAGGAATATTAACAAGATTACTGAAAAGCAATTTGAAGCACCAATGAGTATAGATGGAATATTAGGAAGAATTACAGGAATGTCATTTTTCACTAAAATCGATTTACAGCATAGTTTCTGGTTAATACCTCTAGAAAGAAAAAGTAGACAGTATACAGGATTTCAGATAGATGGAGTAGTATATCAATTCAAACTAGTACCATTTGGACTTCAATCATCTTGCAGTGTTCTATGTAGATGTCTTCATGATATTTTGGATCAATATGAACATTTTGTAATTCACTACATTGGTGATATATTAATTGTTTCTAAAACGGCTGAAGATCATGAGAAACACCTAAAAATTATAATAAACAGATTAGACAAAGTTGGACTAAAAATAAATCAAGAAAAATGTACAATTTTTCAAAAAGTAGTGATATATCTAGGTTATAAACTTAACACTAACAGCTTACTGATATATCCATTTTATTCAATAGACTTGATTTGTTAAATAGATGGTAGATTTCATTATTTTGAATCAATTTTGACATCATATTTATTGTCTGATACATATGGAAATTATTTTGTACCCTAAAAATCATAATTTGGGGTTAGATACAAAATTGATTCTATAAATAAATGTCTTTCTAATATAATAAAGTGGAAAAACTTACCAATTTATATTGATGAAAGTTATTTGGAATGGAAATACTTCCTAGATTTTGTCTATAAATAAACAGAACACAATATAGATTATATTTTTAATTAAGGTTATATTTTATTCTCTGGTATAATATCCATTGCTCCATTTGACATGACAGTTTGACCATAGAATAGCCGAACTGTGCTCCGTTGTTCTCTGTTTTGACATAGACAGCGAACAGGGATGTATTTAACACATTTTAAATAAAAAAAAATTGATTTAGTAAATTTAATAAGGTATGAGAAAATTAATATTTAAAAAAATAATAAGTAAATTATTTATTTTAAATATTATTTTGGGGTATTGATACGATTGGGGTTTATAGAAAATAATTTATAAGTTATATACTACATAATATTAGATATAAAAAAGTATTTGATTATTTTAATTAAGTTATATAGTAGAGAATTTTATAAAAATATATTTATGTGAGGGCATTTTAAGAAATTAGCATATAATAATTGTAAAAAGTTGTATTTTAATGTTGTAAATATGTTTAAGTGAGCCATGTGCCTAGGCAACCAACTATACAGTAAGTAATTGACAGATAGAAATTAATCATAAGGGAATATAAAGTGGGGTTATAATAATATATTGTTTGAATTGTGTATTTTATTAAATTAGAGTGTTAGTTACTAATTTGAATGTTTATTCTGATCTGAAAAGCCTAAATGTCAACAAAATTATTAATGGAACATTAACGAATTCTCCAGAGTGCAGAGTGTGACCATTGTTTACGGTCGAACATTCTGGAATAATGATTATGGCGGTGGATCGAACAGATATATTTTTCGAGAACATCTATATAGAAGTTAATAGAACGAATGGAACATGATCTCTTGCCAGATGGTTCTAGAATATCCAAAAAAGATATAAATACCCGTGATTTGGATTCAAGATGGCAGTTTTTGGAAGTTTTTTAGTCAGAAGTCAGGCCAGTTCATTATGAAAGTTAGTGAAGTAAATTGTTCAGAATTTTCAAGAAGTGAGTCAGAAAAGTTTAGTAAGAAATATGAAAGTTAGTTGGAGTCAGTGAATCAAGTACAAATAGTCCAATTGTTTAATATAGTGAGTTAAATGAAGATTAAAAATTATGCATATATTTAATGCACATTTATAATTATACACAAATAATTATTGAAGATTATAAAAGTATATTAGAAGAATATTGGATGGACATTGGAAGGAATTAAAATTATATTATGATTGGAGATTAGTATAAATCAACTTATAATAATTGGATATTGGTATATTGAAAAGAAGAATAAATATAAATGGTGTTTGCTGGTTTGCTTGGTGGTTTATAATTGATGGTGAAGAAAAATATATCTTAAATTGGTAGAAGCTGATAATTGGAAAAAGTAATTTCACAAAAACAAGGATAACCGAAGTACGAAGACATTCAGTGGTGATTAGAATCTATATAGTGGAAAACAGTTCATTTAGGCATTCAGTGAAAGAAAGGTACAAAATTTTGTTAATATAATTTAGTTAGTGTCATAACAATTTCAATTTTGAAGATAGTTTGTTTAAATTTTACATTGTCTATAGAATTTAATTAGTTTTATAAGAGTATCAATTTAAAGATAGTTTATTTTAAATTTACATTGGCTAGGTTAGATATATATGTGTGTTTCATAATAGTTATAATAAAGATAATTTAAAAAAAAGTACTTACAAACTAATTCTTTGAGAACCGCGATAAAAACCCTATATTATTAAAATACTCATTGCTCACCATTCAAACAAAAAACACATCATAACAATATATATATATATATATATATATATATATATATATATATATATATATATATATATATATATAATGGAATAGAATAAAAGCTTAAAAGTATTGAGCATAAATAAATCTAGCAGAAGGAATAAAAGATATTCATAGAGAAATACCTCTATATTTTGTGAGGTTTCAAAAAACATTGAGTTTCAATTTATGTATTTCAAACTCTGTTTTGTATAAAATTTTAATTCGTGCATTTTAAATTCCATTTGATTCAGGAAGCAGTAACTTTAATGCGACCCTGTATATCTTGATAATCTATACAGTTCCTAATATGCACTTAACATCTTGCATCTATGCATCTTGCGTTTTAAAATTTTAAACTGGAAAAACAAACTTTGAGTGTATCTTGAAATTATTAAACATTTAATGTTTGTTTTGCACAGCACAAATTTTACAAAAAGCGCTCGCTTAGGAGCGGAAATTGTGATGATGTGTTAATCATGGCTTTCTTCCGCCAGTACTGATGTCTTTGAGCCCTTTTGGCTTTTGTTTATCCTTTGAGTATAGTTGAACATTTTTTAGAGATTAGAAGTATCTTTGGGGCAGTAGTGTTAGTGACAGTGTGGTAATGGTTACAATCAACGAAATTGTACGTGGTAAATCAAGAGTAAAGGTTAATTTGGTGCAGAATGGGTCATCTTTAATTGTAGTGCGTCAACTAAGCCACAAGCAAGTAGCTACACAAGTCTACAATTCGCAGTAAGTTTTTACCTAATTTTTTGTACCCTGCAACGTCAAATTAAATGACTAAGCTGAATATTTTTATTTTTATTTTTCTGCTAATGTACCTAGTGTAGTGTAGTTTTCGTGATTTTTGAAGGGGTACATTCCGTAACTTTTTTTATATTTTAACACTATTGGTTTTTGTGTATACAACCCTAAATTTTATATGTACATTGTAAAAACTGAAAAATTACATATCAGGATATAGTAATGGCTCAGGTAAATTTCCTATTTTCAGTTTTTTAGAGATCATTTTTAAATATGTTTACCAGATCATTGAGAAAAGTACCTTTATATATAGTTATCAACTATATATAAAGATGTAAGAAGGTATTAATTTTTAATGGACATTCCTGTTTGTAAGTTAAATATGACTAGTACAAGGTAACAATTTCAAATTGTTTAATTTCTCTAACAACCTTCTTTTCTCTTGGACCACAAATAAATGATTGCTATCCGGTTTGTTGAATGAGCATACGAGGAACGTGTGATTGTATACTGTTTACTTGTCTTTATATGTATTTTGGTTATTTTTTATTGTCATTTGTTTATGATGTGTATTTTGGTTTTGAGTTTTCTTTGTCCTTTAGAAGAAAGACAGTGGTGCCCTTTTTGGCAAAATTTTTGTGACTTATTTTCTGTAGTTTTTGGCAAATGATTTATGATTTTTCTTTATATTGTCTATCCCATATATCTGGTTAAGCTCTAGTAGCTATATTTTTCTTCTTTTTAATTTTATTTTTACTAAAGGCTTAGTACTACTTATTAGATAAGATAGATTACATTTTGGAGTTGAGTCCCCAATTCTTACCACGCATCCTTCTACATCTGCTTAACGCCATAGTAGCTTTCTGTGTGGCTTTCAGTATGTGAGGCCTGAGGTGTTTCATGTAGGCCTGTGATAGTATGCCCAAAATATACCGCTAGGGATTTTGTTTCACAGTAAGTAGAGCTTTGAAGATTCGTCTATTGGATTTAAATAATCCATTTCTTACCTCTGTATGAAAATTGGTATAAAATAAGAGAAAAAATGTTTTCTTTTAAAAGTTATTTTTTCAGCTGCTATTGAATACTAAATTTATTTATATTTATACTTGGTTCCAAAATTACTCGTCATTAGTGTTTTAGTCATAGATGGTATTAAACAATAAAATGAAATATTTTATTTATTATGGTTATTATGAATTATATTTTTATACCCTGAGTTACTGGCCTATTTGTCGTTATTTGTTAACTTATTGAACTTTGTAAATCTTTTAGAATAAATAATATCTTAAAAGCAGACTCGTTTGAAGTTGAATGCTGATCTTCTTTACTTGACTTAACATTACTTTTAATGCATGGTGAATATATAATAGTATTAGACAGTAAACTACAAGCTCTTTTAGAGCAAGTAGCAACAAAAATGTTGGCCTTCTAAATATAAGAGATTCGCTGGTTAGTCGAATTAGAACAAAGAAATGTATATCAGTAGAAGTATATGTCCAATATCGTATAAAATAAGACAAAATAGAACAGAATAATATATCTAGAAATCTACTGAATTTTTACTTAAAATTTTAATGGGGTTATTGATTATTAAAGTCCATTTCCATCATATTGATAGCACACTATGTATGCAAATCCCTAAACTGTTGATACGGGTGACTCAATGAAAAATAGATATTTGTCAACAAGTTCACAGAAGTATATAGGAAAACAATTTTAAATTGAGTATGACCACCAGGTATAAAGGTTGAAACAGAATAGAATACAATAGTTTTGAGGGTAACTAATCCCTAAATAAAATTGCCAGTTTCGGAGTGATGGAGATTAACAGGTACTAATGAATTTGCAAGAAATGTAAGATGTTTATTTTATTGGTTATATATAAAATAATTTGTTAATAATATTATTTTAATCAAATTCCATTTCAGATTCACTGTTTTCTTCAGAATCTAAGGAATCTTCAACTCCAATTTTAATTATTACCGGTTCCAGCATTGCATCAGTCATATTATCCAAATTACACATTTTATTTTCTTCCTTGTGAGCATGACTAACAGCATTTTTACAATTTTCTGGAGTTACTTTTGATAAGGAATGTTCTAATAATTGTTGTAAGTCTTCTAATTTAAAACTTTTGTTGTTGCGTCCGACTTCACCCTTTACTTGAGACCATATATTTTCTATCGGATTCAGATCACAGTGGTATGGGGGTAAGCATTAAATAATTACATCACGGTTTAATGCCATTTCATCAATTATATATTTTTTATAAGCTGCTTTATGTTGCCTTACAATAGGTAATAATTCCTTTTTTGTCGAATTCTCCTTGTACTCAATTGCGTGTTTATCCAACAATTTGTTTATCTCTCCTTTTTTCCATGCCGTTGTTGGCAATTTTTCTGCTAGTCTTGAATGGTAACTAGCATTATCCATGACTATGACAGAATTTTTTGGAATTAAATCCAACATTTGCTCAAAATATTCTTCAAAAACGTCAGCAGTCATTTCCTCGTGGTAATCTTTGGTTGATTTTGAGGCAAATCTTAATAATCCACCATTGACAAAACTATAAATTATTGTTGTTTCTCCAACCCCTGTCATATTTGAACACATGTTAACGATTTCACGAACATTACTTAAAGGGCGTTGATGTACAAGTGCACCGTGTACATTTAATATTATATTTTTCTCTCTTAGACTGAAGGCACCTTTAAAACTACACTTAACCGGGATAAAACCTGTTGTCGGCGTCATTTTTAAATGCAAATAACAAAATACCGACACCAAAAACGTAGGTAGGTAAGACATGAACAATGTACATCTACAAACTAAATGGAAGATGCAAACAATTTCTAATTTATATTATTGGCATAAGCTGTAATGTGGCATAAAAACTACTTAAACTATCATTAGTGAAGCCTTATCAGTAATTCCAGGTAATCGTTCAAAGAAGGTATTCTTTTTGTGTCAGGCGATAACTTGTATAGAAAACAATAATCACCTTTAAATTACTGTTTACATTAATTTATTTCGTGAAACATTGAACTCTCTCGTTAATCACCCGTGTATAATTAACAATAATCGTGTGGCATATATACCGACGTTTTTTACGCACAAAAAAGGTATAGTGAGATTAGTGGACACTTATTTTACAGAAGATTTTTTAAAAGATAATGAATTGTTGACGGCATCTTAAAATATTAATTTTTTTTATTTATTTCAAAACAAGTATAGGGTGACGCCTGTAGTTTTTTGACCTGCTGAGGATTTGCATACATAATGTGCTATCAATATGATGGAAAAGGACTATATGTATTAAAACAAACAGAAAATAAATAAACTTAAATAAATTCTTATTTTTCTGTTAAGGAAACGTAGCTATAGCGACGGTAGAATATTTTACTTGCATAATTTGATTATCTTTTATATTATTAATTAGTTCTAAACTTAATGGGAACGCTGGCAATCTGAAAAGCTAATCTGTATACTGTACAACCCGCAAACGATCTCAAATGCATAATGTATGTATTTTAACTAACTCCTTCTGCCTTATAACCCTTTTATTTAATGGCACACTCACTGTAATGAAACCCGGACACTTCCCACAATAAAAACACCACCCAGACTTTTTCAGATTTACCACATTCTGCCTGACCGAGTAGAATGGCAGGTACCTGATTAGGGCTCAGACTTTGCCGTCGGTATAGTATCTCCTTTCAGATTTTATGTAGGGAAGAGTAGGTCATAATTTCAAACATCTTAATTAATTCAGTTTCGGGGTAGTTAAGAAGGAAGGATATTAATTTATGAGAAAAGTTTATTCTTCGAAATGGAAGTTAAATTCTTAGGAAGGAAAAAAGTATGTCAGGTATGATGACTGTTGGTTATTTCTTTTTAAATAGGATTTTTAATCTAAAATATACTCCCATTAGTTATAACTGAATTACATATTATAACTTTGCAACGCAGAAGGATTGGGTAGGTCATGTATATCATATTACATTTCTGTGGTCGCAAGGTAAAAGTTCTTAAGTCAGAAATCATTGTATCAAGAAATACGAGGTTAAAATATTTAGATATTTTTTCAGAATCATGACTTTAAAATCGTTTCTAAATATAACAGTTTTATAGTAAATCAGTTTTGGTTCATTGTTTATCTAAGAATCACATAGCTAGTTAGTTAAAAATGATTTAAAATGCATTAAAAAAATGACTTAGTAATTATGCCACAACGGATTTTATAAACCACGGATATCTCAATACATGTATAATGAAAAAATGACATCTCTGTACTCGTTACTTATTATATAGTCTATTAGAAATAAATGACAAATATATATTTATGTTAAGTGTTTAATAAAATTATACATTATAAACCTTTTTTGATACGTTAGCAAGAGAAAATCTTAAAAAAGAATTAGAAGTGACGTTATGCCTTGATCTTAACCCATTTTCTACCAGAATATCAATAAATATATTTTTTCATAAATATAACTGCAGATGGCAATGGAATGAAACTAAATAAACGTAAAAATATGTTTTTATTATTTTTTTTTATAAACATAAGAAAAAAACGCTGTGACCATATGGTCACACAGGGAGGTTACCTATATATACTATATTATGTATATTATGTGTATATTATGTATTTACTACTGTGTATGAAAAATTTCAAAACACTCATTGCTAAATCCTAAATTACATTTTTTACACTGTGTACGTATCACAGAAGAACATCTTTCTTCTGCACACCTACGTCTTTTGCCGTTAGGAACTGGAACAACAAGATGTTCAATTTTGTCATATCGTAGATTGTCGGACACTCTATTCATGGATAGACTATTCCTGCTGACTGAAGGCTTACCAGGACGTCTAGGCGGTACTCCATATTTCCGCAAATACATCTGTGCAATTTCTCGGCGGAAAACTATATTAGGTGTTTTTTTTCTTTCCTTGGAGGACTTCTTATAAAGCACCCAGGCGTTATGTAGGCATACGTCAACAAGCCAAGTAAAAAGAGGCCAATACCACTTTTTACTTCTGATGCCAATTCTGTATCGTGCCACATCTTCATCCATTCCGTCATTTTTAGATATAACATAATCAACAGAACCTCTAGGTTTACTAGCCATTACTTTGTTGTCCGGCAAAGGGCAACACTTAGGAACTCTATTTTGTCTTATTGTTCCAGTACAGTCATATCCCCTTAGTTTTAGTTCTGCAAGCAAATTTAAACTCGTAAATAGATTATCAGTATAAATAATTTGGCATCTTATTTGGTAGATCGTTAAGCATTTGAAGTAAAGGAGCTGTTGCACTTCCAAATTTTTCTACATAACTGTTATCAGTTGAAATCTGTTTACCTTGATATAACTGAAAATGAATCAAATAACTGTCTTCAAAATTCAAACACCAAGCTTTATAGCCAAAGCGTATTGGCTTAACTTTGATAAACTGTTTACAGTTATGTTTCCCAAAATACTTGATCATTGATTCATTTCAAGCTTTATAGCCAAAGCGTATTGGCTTACCTTTGATAAACTGTTTACAGCTATGTTTCCCAAAATACTTGATCATTGATTCATCATAATTCATGTGCTGGGTTGGTTGAAAGTACTTAAGACATTTCATTTGCACCTTTTCTATAATGTGGCGTACCTTCCACATTTTATCAGTCCTTCCAATTCTGCTGTTATCCGCAAAATGTATACATTTCATGATTTGATCAAATCTATTCCTGCGCATAGAATTTTTCACCATGTGTACTGCCATGTCATCCTGTTGATCCCAATAATATGTTCTGCCCGGTAAGGGATGGTAGCCGTATAAAATTAAAATTCCTAAAAAACATTTTAATTCATCAATGGAGAGATTTGGATCTGGAAAATTCTTGAACGCAGAGCATTTTTTGTTTCTTGTAAAATATGCTCAAACATATCGTTGTCAAAAAATAGTTCAAATAGTTCTAATGGACTCATGTCATAAAATTCATAACTTTCAGATTTATTCCCGTTTTTAAATTTTTTATTATGGATCAAATCTCCCTCTATCCATTGCTTGATCTCAGTTTTTTTAGAAATTCTACATTTATTATTTTTTCCCTTATTTATTTGACTCACCTGTTCATCAGGTTCTGTTGTCTTTATTTTATCCATAGAGTCTTCCTCTCCTTGTTCCATATTTTCGATACGATTTATTCGAACTTCAGCTGGCGCTAATAACTGTCTATGAGACAAATTGTCAACTAAACCACCATCGTCTTCGTCGCCGGAATCTTCATCCGTATCCTCATGAACATCTGGAGGAGAAATAAACACCAATGTTTCATCATTTTCTATATTTTCGTCATCATATAACATGGTCAATGCTTCTTGTAATGTAAAACCACGTCTACAGAGAAAAAACCAGAAAACCTATTAATTATCACATAGTATCCCTGTGTGACGTTATGGTCACAAACAAATATTAGAAGCTCTACCGCATTTGATACAATACTTTTGTGATAAATTATATAAATATGTCAATGTGATAAATAAACACATGTCTCTAGATCCTATTTGTGCAAAAATATTTTTTGTTTCTTTAAAAATAAGATTAAAAAATATTACTTACTTAAAGCGAACGTCCATTTTGATGCTTTCTCGTTGTAACACCAACAAACAATAACTATAACACGACTTTGCCAGCGCATAGATCAGGTACCGGGTATGTCATTCGTTACATAGATATCTCTAGTCCGCGTACTGTAGTACTCATGGAACACTGGATTTATTAAACATAAAATGCTGATTAACTCTGCTTTTTTCTCTTTACTTATTGGTAAACACCTAGTGTACTGAATTGCAAGCTTTAAATCTGGATGATTTGGTCCTCTTCTTAAAAAAATTATTTTTCTGAAATGGTCATCTAATTCTAGAGATCTTTTATAAAACAGGGTACACATATTTCTTCTTTCCAAAAACGCATCCTTTGTATATCATGCCACATAAATTTATTATTCTCATCATCTTTTGTTCTTAAGTGCAATTCTCTGGCATATAATTGCTTAAAATCTAGAAATTCTGGTTGGCCCATATCTACCATAATATATTTTGGTCCCATTGATCTAATTATCTAAGAGCAGTTACGAGTATCATTAATATCCACGGATTCTTTTAAGTTTTTCGATATTTGCATGCACTGTCTCGCACTCCATGTGGCGAATGGAGAAAGCATATACGGGTGGTAGCCCAGAAGGCAGCAAAGAGTGCGGCTGCTTAGGGGAGAGTGATGCCTAACATTGGACCCAAAAAAAAGTCTGTTGCGAGTAGCATACGCTTACAGGCGCGTATCTGCGGCGGCTTTGTGGACTATCACGGGTTGTACTCCTCTGTATGTGTTAGCAGTAGAAAAGAGATACCCCTATGAGAGAAGAGAATATTTGACAGCAGCTATAAAAAAAGAAGAAAGAGAGAGATCAATAGAAAGATGGCGAGAAGAGTGGAACAAAACTGAAGATATTACTCAGTGCATCAAGATGTTGATCCCGAGCCAAAGGGACCGGGTTGACTCTGGTCACAGGCGACTGGATTACTTACTGATGCAAGTGCTCACAGGACATGGGTGTTTTAGATCTTCATAGATTATAATCTTCATAGATTCATAATCTTCATAGATTCATAATCTTCATAGATTCATAATCTTCATAGATTCAGAAAAACAGATGCAGATAAATGCCTATACTGTGAATATTCTTACACTGTTACTCACACAATGCTGGAGTGTAATAGATGAACAGTGGAGAGAAACAGAATGTGTAGAGAAATAGGTATGAACCCTGTGACTGTGGGAGAGATGATCGTGAAGATGACGGGAAGTAAGGAGGGATGGAATATTGTACATTACTACATTCGAACAGTAATTAAAAAGAAAGAAGAAGAAAGAAACACCAGCCGGACCAACGACAAAGATAAGATATAGATAAGAGAAGGTAGTGCTCCGAAAGTGTCGTCAGCCTTACAGCGGCCATCCCACTTCTGAAGTACGGTACGTGCGACAGATAACTTGGTAGGGTTTTTTTAGAAATTTTCACTCTCAGAGAAAAAAATTGTTCTGAAGCTATTTTCTTATGGAATTTTAAAGTAATTACTATTTTAATGGGAATAGGTCTCAATTGAAGGTTAAAATAAGTTTATTGACGTTTCAGTCTCCACTTCGAAAATCCGTGGCGTATTCCCATTAAAATAATTATATTTTTAAGCTATCGATTAAGAAGAACAATTGTTCAAGCTTTAATAAACTATTTTTGTTTGTAAACTATGTTTGTTAAAACTAAAGTTTTAACAAACTTTAATAAACTGAACCATGTTCTTTCAACCATCAATTAATAGAGTACCGGCATGTAAGTAATGTTTATTTAGTTGTTCATTTATTTATTGATTCATTACAGTTTAATAGACGATGTTACCAATTTGTGGGTCTTACCTTGTCTGCTTAAACATTTTATTATTATTAATTTTATTCATTTATAAAACCACAGACATGTAATATTGGCATAATTACTGTAATTTATATAATTTGTATCACCTACCTATGTTTTTATCTTTATTAGACAACACCCTAATAAGGGATTATTGTTTTCAGCATTTTAACTTTGTATCGTGACCTGAAGATGCTTTGCATATTGTAGAAAGCGAAACCGGTCGTCCGATTAGTTAAATTAAATTGATTGTGAGTAAGTCTAACTTATTATTTCTTTCACCTTTTGAAATGGACTCACACAAGCAACACATTCATGATTTGAATAATGCTAGACTAGCTTTTTTGCTACACCGGTACAAAGAACTTAACATCAAAAAAATGCTACAAAAATCAAAGATATTTTTTAACAACCAATGTCTTAGGTTCAATCTATTACCTAGCTACGTTAAAGGTAGACTTAGAGAATTCAATTTCACCACAGCAACAGTAAAACAGATAAACATTTTGGGAAGATCCATCATCAGAGACGAGATTAGGAAAATATACCAAACAATTTACACCATAGATTTACAACTGAAGGCGACATATGACAATTTACACATAAAATTGACCCCACAGGAATTCGATGAGTGGATGTGCAATCTGCATGGTACATTGGATTACCTTAGGAGGAGACAGTACAGAAAATCAAGTACAAAAATCAATAATTTAAAGTACAAAACTAACCAACACAATAACAATAGAATTTTAAGTACACAAACTAATAATGACCTAACATCAAATAATCATAATCTTAATCACAATTCTTCACATGTACCTAGCTCTTATAATAATTCTATAGATGTTTCAAATCTTTCAGAACAAATAATGAATAACTTTTCTTCTTCCTTTTCTACTTCTAGTCTGAACGAGACACCCAATCATACCCCTAGTCCAAATACATCTTTTTCTTCTGACCCAGGCGATTACTCAACAACCTCTGCACAACACCCCTTTTATGCACCATTCATTAACTACTCAACAACAGTGTTTTCAACCAATGAGACCAACTTGCTCCAAAAGGGATTTAAATTTAATCCCCCCCTAGATTCTAGAAAACAACACCTAAAAAATCTAGAGTTACTTGGAGCAGAATGTGAAAGTATCTTAACATTAGTCCCAAATGACCACACAGAAGAAATCAGGGATAAACTAAAGGTTTTATTTAGAAAAGATATGGTAAAATCAAACAATACTCATAACCACAGAGCTGCTTTCAGATCTAATAACAACTTCAAACATGTCATAAAATCCATTAATCAAAAAATAACAGAGAATAATCTAACAATAACAAAAGCAGATAAAGGTAATACAGTAGTTGTCTTGAATACCTCTGATTACACTAAAAAAGTATTGAAATTCATTGATGACAATAAGTTCATAACTAAAGCAGTCAATATTAAATCTTTTACCAATAAAGTTAAAACCTTAATTAATGACAGTAATGAAGTACTAGATGCTATCACCAAAAAGAAACTTTCACCAAACAAATCAATTATTCCTCGATTA
The DNA here is from genome assembly GCF_040954645.1 of Diabrotica undecimpunctata. NCBI lineage: Eukaryota > Metazoa > Arthropoda > Insecta > Coleoptera > Chrysomelidae > Diabrotica > Diabrotica undecimpunctata. Next base: position 34,586,089 of record NC_092808.1, on the reverse strand, counting down.
TATGGGCTATTGAAAATACATAAAACAAACATTTTCGAAGACATCCCAATCAGACCTGTAGTATCTTTTTCGAACTCTCCAACATTTGCCTTAGCAACATATTTAAATCAATTCCTTAAAACATTATACAATAATAAATTTGAATATATAGTTAATAATAATCTAAGTTTAGCCAATAAATTAACTTCATTAAAGTTTTCCACAGGTGACATACTGATATCCTTAGATATCACTAATCTATTTACAAATATCCCAACACAAGAAGTCATTAGTATAATTACTATGGACTTGTGGAATAACAATTACTCTCCTAATCAAATAATTGAATATGCAGAGCTTTTGAATATTTGCCTGAGCCAGAATTTTTTCAATTTCAATAACGAGACATTTGTGCAACCAGATGGACTAGCAATGGGTTCCCCTCTATCCCCAATTCTTGCAGATATCTTTTTGAATGATCTTGAATCTAACAAAATAATGAATAACAATCCTTTTACTAATTACATCAAGTTCTATTCGAGATACGTAGATGACACATTTATTGTATGGGGTGGTTCTCTTGATAATCTACACTCTTTCTTAGATTACCTTAATCAATTACACCACACCATAAAATTTACACTGGAGATTCAAGATGACTCAAATAGCTTAAATTTCTTAGATTTAACATTAACATTAAATAATAGCACGATTATCCTTGATATTTATAGAAAGCCAACGCATACTGGTACAGTTATACCAGCTGACTCACACCATCCTATTCAACACAAAATGGCAGCATTCTACAGTTACATTAATCGTTTAATATCGTTACCATTAACTTTAACATCATTCAATAAAGAATTAAAAATTATTCAACAAATAGCTGTAAATAATGGTTATTCAATTAATCTAGTGAATAAAATTTTACATAAAAAGACTAATAGAATGTTAGAACACCAAGTATATACACAACATTCTAATGAAATGGTGGAACAAAAACCTTACAGATCTTTAACATACATAGGTGATCTTTCTTATAAAATAGCAAAAATCTTTGATGACTACATAAACATCTCTTTTAAAACTGCCTCTAATTTAGGATTGACTTTCTTGAATAACAAGGATAAACGTAACTCACTTGAGTATAGCGGAGTGTATAAGTTGAGCTGCCATACCTGCAATGCATGCTATATTGGTAGAACCTTCAGATCCTTCAATATTAGACTAAAAGAACATCTTAGATATATAGAACGGCCAACATCGGGTCAATCACACTTCTCCCAACATATCCGACATAAAAACCATAACTTTGATCCACAAACTGATTTCACAATCCTCCATACTTGCAACAAAGGCTTATTACTCAATAACCTGGAACATTTAGAAATATTAAAATCTCTGAAAAATCACACAGCTGAAACTTTAAATGCACAGTTAGAACTAGAGTACACACCAGTATACTCAGTACTGATATAAACTTAATATTAATAATTTTACCTGATCTCACTCCATTTCTGCTTTCCACACCAAAATCCATATACTTATATAATTGATTACCCAATATCTTCTTCTATATGAGGTTTTCCATACAGTATCCATTATCTTCATGCACATTTTCTGGAATTAACTTCAACATCATGGTTAAACTTCTTATTCCAGTATCCCATATACATTCAAATACATTTGATATACTCCTCAGATTATTTGAATTTCTACATAAAGTTTAAAATACGGTCCCCATTGATTAAGTTTTTTGTTCACTGGATTCATTAACATATTACTTTAAACTACATTTTCCTAAAACTATATAAAACATCAGTATTGAACTGGTATGGTACCTCAACTTATTTAACCCAAAATTATTATTACACCCCATCCGGTTGCGACATACACTCATTTTACAAAATATTTAACTTCAAATTAACACGTGGTTTGATTGTTCCCAACACAACATGGTAAATTCGTTCAGACTGGCAGTATTAATTAAATAGAATTTTGTTAATCCTAATAATTAGCAAATCTACATTTTCTAATAGAAATATTATATTTTAACTACAAACTGTTTTAAATTTAAAATTGTTAAAGTGTCACAGAAATTATTGTACAAACTCACCAATGTTCGTGTCGGTGTGATGATACCTCTTCATGGTATTGGAAAATTGAAATAAGAATAATTTTACTTTACACCGGTTTAAATAGAGAACCTTTTACCTGTTGGTATAACCAATTTCCGGTCCCAACTGTCAGATATTAAAATTACCAACTAACCTTTGAATACTTAATTTTCAGTCAATTTCTTTAATTTTCTTTAATTTATAAATAATTTTATCAACAATGGTTTATTTGCTTATTATTTTCAGTTCCATATTAACATATCAGAATTGGAATAAATATTTAAAAATACTTATACACACCATGACAGAGGACTCACACCAACAATTATTTTCAAAGAAAGTTTGTAATTTAGTTATACATTATACATTTTCAATACAAATGTACATATTTTAATTTAATTAACAAATAATCACTTAAGTTTGTTCTGTAACTTTGACTTAGCTGAGTTAGTTATCATAGCATAAGTATTACAATTATTTATATTGTTACATTGAAATCAATTATTTAAAGTTTGTTAAAGTATGCCAATATTAACACATCAAATAACTTTGATATCTAAAATTAAAAAATTTAGATTTTATTAATATCAGCTTGTTTCATAAACTGGATAACTTAACTTACAGCATTTAAAATAGAAGAAGAACTGTCACACTTTAACCTACATTTGTCAAGTTTACCTCTAAAATCTGATATACAGCACATAAAAAACTCATTGTCTCCTAATAAGAAATGTAGTTCTTTTGGAAATCCTCTCCTTTTATTTTTAATTAAATGTTTGTTTCGTCCCCCGTTTTTTAAAGTGTTTTCTGTGTTTTTCTGTGTGTGTAAAAGTGTCTTAATTTAATTTTAACATAAAAATCTTTCGACTTTACAATAATTTGCCAGTTATTGCAACAAATTTATCAAAGAAATTTTGATAACTTCAAGTTTATACAATTGCACACCCACACAATCTATACATCCATTCCTATTCATTGTCTTACAACTGTCACCTTCCAGAACAAAACATAAAATCTCAATAAATAACACATATTTCATAAATATATCTCCAGAATAAACTTAAATAACTTTAAAGAAATTAATGGTATAGAACATTACTTTCATAAAACAAACAATACATTCCACTTATCTCTACTTCATTGGATAAAATCTGTCTCCTCAAGAACTTCCCAGTTTACTGTTAAACAATTACAATAGTTAACCTGAGTTCTCCAATCAACAATCCAAGATAGTTTGAACCATGTTCTTTCAACCATCAATTAATAGAGTACCGGCATGTAAGTAATGTTTATTTAGTTGTTCATTTATTTATTGATTCATTACAGTTTAATAGACGATGTTACCAATTTGTGGGTCTTACCTTGTCTGCTTAAACATTTTATTATTATTAATTTTATTCATTTATAAAACCACAGACATGTAATATTGGCATAATTACTGTAATTTATATAATTTGTATCACCTACCTATGTTTTTATCTTTATTAGACAACACCCTAATAAGGGATTATTGTTTTCAGCATTTTAACTTTGTATCGTGACCTGAAGATGCTTTGCATATTGTAGAAAGCGAAACCGGTCGTCCGATTAGTTAAATTAAATTGATTGTGAGTAAGTCTAACTTATTATTTCTTTCACCTTTTGAAATGGACTCACACAAGCAACACATTCATGATTTGAATAATGCTAGACTAGCTTTTTTGCTACACCGGTACAAAGAACTTAACATCAAAAAAATGCTACAAAAATCAAAGATATTTTTTAACAACCAATGTCTTAGGTTCAATCTATTACCTAGCTACGTTAAAGGTAGACTTAGAGAATTCAATTTCACCACAGCAACAGTAAAACAGATAAACATTTTGGGAAGATCCATCATCAGAGACGAGATTAGGAAAATATACCAAACAATTTACACCATAGATTTACAACTGAAGGCGACATATGACAATTTACACATAAAATTGACCCCACAGGAATTCGATGAGTGGATGTGCAATCTGCATGGTACATTGGATTACCTTAGGAGGAGACAGTACAGAAAATCAAGTACAAAAATCAATAATTTAAAGTACAAAACTAACCAACACAATAACAATAGAATTTTAAGTACACAAACTAATAATGACCTAACATCAAATAATCATAATCTTAATCACAATTCTTCACATGTACCTAGCTCTTATAATAATTCTATAGATGTTTCAAATCTTTCAGAACAAATAATGAATAACTTTTCTTCTTCCTTTTCTACTTCTAGTCTGAACGAGACACCCAATCATACCCCTAGTCCAAATACATCTTTTTCTTCTGACCCAGGCGATTACTCAACAACCTCTGCACAACACCCCTTTTATGCACCATTCATTAACTACTCAACAACAGTGTTTTCAACCAATGAGACCAACTTGCTCCAAAAGGGATTTAAATTTAATCCCCCCCTAGATTCTAGAAAACAACACCTAAAAAATCTAGAGTTACTTGGAGCAGAATGTGAAAGTATCTTAACATTAGTCCCAAATGACCACACAGAAGAAATCAGGGATAAACTAAAGGTTTTATTTAGAAAAGATATGGTAAAATCAAACAATACTCATAACCACAGAGCTGCTTTCAGATCTAATAACAACTTCAAACATGTCATAAAATCCATTAATCAAAAAATAACAGAGAATAATCTAACAATAACAAAAGCAGATAAAGGTAATACAGTAGTTGTCTTGAATACCTCTGATTACACTAAAAAAGTATTGAAATTCATTGATGACAATAAGTTCATAACTAAAGCAGTCAATATTAAATCTTTTACCAATAAAGTTAAAACCTTAATTAATGACAGTAATGAAGTACTAGATGCTATCACCAAAAAGAAACTTTCACCAAACAAATCAATTATTCCTCGATTATATGGGCTATTGAAAATACATAAAACAAACATTTTCGAAGACATCCCAATCAGACCTGTAGTATCTTTTTCGAACTCTCCAACATTTGCCTTAGCAACATATTTAAATCAATTCCTTAAAACATTATACAATAATAAATTTGAATATATAGTTAATAATAATCTAAGTTTAGCCAATAAATTAACTTCATTAAAGTTTTCCACAGGTGACATACTGATATCCTTAGATATCACTAATCTATTTACAAATATCCCAACACAAGAAGTCATTAGTATAATTACTATGGACTTGTGGAATAACAATTACTCTCCTAATCAAATAATTGAATATGCAGAGCTTTTGAATATTTGCCTGAGCCAGAATTTTTTCAATTTCAATAACGAGACATTTGTGCAACCAGATGGACTAGCAATGGGTTCCCCTCTATCCCCAATTCTTGCAGATATCTTTTTGAATGATCTTGAATCTAACAAAATAATGAATAACAATCCTTTTACTAATTACATCAAGTTCTATTCGAGATACGTAGATGACACATTTATTGTATGGGGTGGTTCTCTTGATAATCTACACTCTTTCTTAGATTACCTTAATCAATTACACCACACCATAAAATTTACACTGGAGATTCAAGATGACTCAAATAGCTTAAATTTCTTAGATTTAACATTAACATTAAATAATAGCACGATTATCCTTGATATTTATAGAAAGCCAACGCATACTGGTACAGTTATACCAGCTGACTCACACCATCCTATTCAACACAAAATGGCAGCATTCTACAGTTACATTAATCGTTTAATATCGTTACCATTAACTTTAACATCATTCAATAAAGAATTAAAAATTATTCAACAAATAGCTGTAAATAATGGTTATTCAATTAATCTAGTGAATAAAATTTTACATAAAAAGACTAATAGAATGTTAGAACACCAAGTATATACACAACATTCTAATGAAATGGTGGAACAAAAACCTTACAGATCTTTAACATACATAGGTGATCTTTCTTATAAAATAGCAAAAATCTTTGATGACTACATAAACATCTCTTTTAAAACTGCCTCTAATTTAGGATTGACTTTCTTGAATAACAAGGATAAACGTAACTCACTTGAGTATAGCGGAGTGTATAAGTTGAGCTGCCATACCTGCAATGCATGCTATATTGGTAGAACCTTCAGATCCTTCAATATTAGACTAAAAGAACATCTTAGATATATAGAACGGCCAACATCGGGTCAATCACACTTCTCCCAACATATCCGACATAAAAACCATAACTTTGATCCACAAACTGATTTCACAATCCTCCATACTTGCAACAAAGGCTTATTACTCAATAACCTGGAACATTTAGAAATATTAAAATCTCTGAAAAATCACACAGCTGAAACTTTAAATGCACAGTTAGAACTAGAGTACACACCAGTATACTCAGTACTGATATAAACTTAATATTAATAATTTTACCTGATCTCACTCCATTTCTGCTTTCCACACCAAAATCCATATACTTATATAATTGATTACCCAATATCTTCTTCTATATGAGGTTTTCCATACAGTATCCATTATCTTCATGCACATTTTCTGGAATTAACTTCAACATCATGGTTAAACTTCTTATTCCAGTATCCCATATACATTCAAATACATTTGATATACTCCTCAGATTATTTGAATTTCTACATAAAGTTTAAAATACGGTCCCCATTGATTAAGTTTTTTGTTCACTGGATTCATTAACATATTACTTTAAACTACATTTTCCTAAAACTATATAAAACATCAGTATTGAACTGGTATGGTACCTCAACTTATTTAACCCAAAATTATTATTACACCCCATCCGGTTGCGACATACACTCATTTTACAAAATATTTAACTTCAAATTAACACGTGGTTTGATTGTTCCCAACACAACATGGTAAATTCGTTCAGACTGGCAGTATTAATTAAATAGAATTTTGTTAATCCTAATAATTAGCAAATCTACATTTTCTAATAGAAATATTATATTTTAACTACAAACTGTTTTAAATTTAAAATTGTTAAAGTGTCACAGAAATTATTGTACAAACTCACCAATGTTCGTGTCGGTGTGATGATACCTCTTCATGGTATTGGAAAATTGAAATAAGAATAATTTTACTTTACACCGGTTTAAATAGAGAACCTTTTACCTGTTGGTATAACCAATTTCCGGTCCCAACTGTCAGATATTAAAATTACCAACTAACCTTTGAATACTTAATTTTCAGTCAATTTCTTTAATTTTCTTTAATTTATAAATAATTTTATCAACAATGGTTTATTTGCTTATTATTTTCAGTTCCATATTAACATATCAGAATTGGAATAAATATTTAAAAATACTTATACACACCATGACAGAGGACTCACACCAACAATTATTTTCAAAGAAAGTTTGTAATTTAGTTATACATTATACATTTTCAATACAAATGTACATATTTTAATTTAATTAACAAATAATCACTTAAGTTTGTTCTGTAACTTTGACTTAGCTGAGTTAGTTATCATAGCATAAGTATTACAATTATTTATATTGTTACATTGAAATCAATTATTTAAAGTTTGTTAAAGTATGCCAATATTAACACATCAAATAACTTTGATATCTAAAATTAAAAAAATTTAGATTTTATTAATATCAGCTTGTTTCATAAACTGGATAACTTAACTTACAGCATTTAAAATAGAAGAAGAACTGTCACACTTTAACCTACATTTGTCAAGTTTACCTCTAAAATCTGATATACAGCACATAAAAAACTCATTGTCTCCTAATAAGAAATGTAGTTCTTTTGGAAATCCTCTCCTTTTATTTTTAATTAAATGTTTGTTTCGTCCCCCGTTTTTTAAAGTGTTTTCTGTGTTTTTCTGTGTGTGTAAAAGTGTCTTAATTTAATTTTAACATAAAAATCTTTCGACTTTACAATAATTTGCCAGTTATTGCAACAAATTTATCAAAGAAATTTTGATAACTTCAAGTTTATACAATTGCACACCCACACAATCTATACATCCATTCCTATTCATTGTCTTACAACTGTCACCTTCCAGAACAAAACATAAAATCTCAATAAATAACACATATTTCATAAATATATCTCCAGAATAAACTTAAATAACTTTAAAGAAATTAATGGTATAGAACATTACTTTCATAAAACAAACAATACATTCCACTTATCTCTACTTCATTGGATAAAATCTGTCTCCTCAAGAACTTCCCAGTTTACTGTTAAACAATTACAATAGTTAACCTGAGTTCTCCAATCAACAATCCAAGATAGTTTGAACCATGTTCTTTCAACCATCAATTAATAGAGTACCGGCATGTAAGTAATGTTTATTTAGTTGTTCATTTATTTATTGATTCATTACAGTTTAATAGACGATGTTACCAATTTGTGGGTCTTACCTTGTCTGCTTAAACATTTTATTATTATTAATTTTATTCATTTATAAAACCACAGACATGTAATATTGGCATAATTACTGTAATTTATATAATTTGTATCACCTACCTATGTTTTTATCTTTATTAGACAACACCCTAATAAGGGATTATTGTTTTCAGCATTTTAACTTTGTATCGTGACCTGAAGATGCTTTGCATATTGTAGAAAGCGAAACCGGTCGTCCGATTAGTTAAATTAAATTGATTGTGAGTAAGTCTAACTTATTATTTCTTTCACCTTTTGAAATGGACTCACACAAGCAACACATTCATGATTTGAATAATGCTAGACTAGCTTTTTTGCTACACCGGTACAAAGAACTTAACATCAAAAAAATGCTACAAAAATCAAAGATATTTTTTAACAACCAATGTCTTAGGTTCAATCTATTACCTAGCTACGTTAAAGGTAGACTTAGAGAATTCAATTTCACCACAGCAACAGTAAAACAGATAAACATTTTGGGAAGATCCATCATCAGAGACGAGATTAGGAAAATATACCAAACAATTTACACCATAGATTTACAACTGAAGGCGACATATGACAATTTACACATAAAATTGACCCCACAGGAATTCGATGAGTGGATGTGCAATCTGCATGGTACATTGGATTACCTTAGGAGGAGACAGTACAGAAAATCAAGTACACAAACTAATAATGACCTAACATCAAATAATCATAATCTTAATCACAATTCTTCACATGTACCTAGCTCTTATAATAATTCTATAGATGTTTCAAATCTTTCAGAACAAATAATGAATAACTTTTCTTCTTCCTTTTCTACTTCTAGTCTGAACGAGACACCCAATCATACCCCTAGTCCAAATACATCTTTTTCTTCTGACCCAGGCGATTACTCAACAACCTCTGCACAACACCCCTTTTATGCACCATTCATTAACTACTCAACAACAGTGTTTTCAACCAATGAGACCAACTTGCTCCAAAAGGGATTTAAATTTAATCCCCCCCTAGATTCTAGAAAACAACACCTAAAAAATCTAGAGTTACTTGGAGCAGAATGTGAAAGTATCTTAACATTAGTCCCAAATGACCACACAGAAGAAATCAGGGATAAACTAAAGGTTTTATTTAGAAAAGATATGGTAAAATCAAACAATACTCATAACCACAGAGCTGCTTTCAGATCTAATAACAACTTCAAACATGTCATAAAATCCATTAATCAAAAAATAACAGAGAATAATCTAACAATAACAAAAGCAGATAAAGGTAATACAGTAGTTGTCTTGAATACCTCTGATTACACTAAAAAAGTATTGAAATTCATTGATGACAATAAGTTCATAACTAAAGCAGTCAATATTAAATCTTTTACCAATAAAGTTAAAACCTTAATTAATGACAGTAATGAAGTACTAGATGCTATCACCAAAAAGAAACTTTCACCAAACAAATCAATTATTCCTCGATTATATGGGCTATTGAAAATACATAAAACAAACATTTTCGAAGACATCCCAATCAGACCTGTAGTATCTTTTTCGAACTCTCCAACATTTGCCTTAGCAACATATTTAAATCAATTCCTTAAAACATTATACAATAATAAATTTGAATATATAGTTAATAATAATCTAAGTTTAGCCAATAAATTAACTTCATTAAAGTTTTCCACAGGTGACATACTGATATCCTTAGATATCACTAATCTATTTACAAATATCCCAACACAAGAAGTCATTAGTATAATTACTATGGACTTGTGGAATAACAATTACTCTCCTAATCAAATAATTGAATATGCAGAGCTTTTGAATATTTGCCTGAGCCAGAATTTTTTCAATTTCAATAACGAGACATTTGTGCAACCAGATGGACTAGCAATGGGTTCCCCTCTATCCCCAATTCTTGCAGATATCTTTTTGAATGATCTTGAATCTAACAAAATAATGAATAACAATCCTTTTACTAATTACATCAAGTTCTATTCGAGATACGTAGATGACACATTTATTGTATGGGGTGGTTCTCTTGATAATCTACACTCTTTCTTAGATTACCTTAATCAATTACACCACACCATAAAATTTACACTGGAGATTCAAGATGACTCAAATAGCTTAAATTTCTTAGATTTAACATTAACATTAAATAATAGCACGATTATCCTTGATATTTATAGAAAGCCAACGCATACTGGTACAGTTATACCAGCTGACTCACACCATCCTATTCAACACAAAATGGCAGCATTCTACAGTTACATTAATCGTTTAATATCGTTACCATTAACTTTAACATCATTCAATAAAGAATTAAAAATTATTCAACAAATAGCTGTAAATAATGGTTATTCAATTAATCTAGTGAATAAAATTTTACATAAAAAGACTAATAGAATGTTAGAACACCAAGTATATACACAACATTCTAATGAAATGGTGGAACAAAAACCTTACAGATCTTTAACATACATAGGTGATCTTTCTTATAAAATAGCAAAAATCTTTGATGACTACATAAACATCTCTTTTAAAACTGCCTCTAATTTAGGATTGACTTTCTTGAATAACAAGGATAAACGTAACTCACTTGAGTATAGCGGAGTGTATAAGTTGAGCTGCCATACCTGCAATGCATGCTATATTGGTAGAACCTTCAGATCCTTCAATATTAGACTAAAAGAACATCTTAGATATATAGAACGGCCAACATCGGGTCAATCACACTTCTCCCAACATATCCGACATAAAAACCATAACTTTGATCCACAAACTGATTTCACAATCCTCCATACTTGCAACAAAGGCTTATTACTCAATAACCTGGAACATTTAGAAATATTAAAATCTCTGAAAAATCACACAGCTGAAACTTTAAATGCACAGTTAGAACTAGAGTACACACCAGTATACTCAGTACTGATATAAACTTAATATTAATAATTTTACCTGATCTCACTCCATTTCTGCTTTCCACACCAAAATCCATATACTTATATAATTGATTACCCAATATCTTCTTCTATATGAGGTTTTCCATACAGTATCCATTATCTTCATGCACATTTTCTGGAATTAACTTCAACATCATGGTTAAACTTCTTATTCCAGTATCCCATATACATTCAAATACATTTGATATACTCCTCAGATTATTTGAATTTCTACATAAAGTTTAAAATACGGTCCCCATTGATTAAGTTTTTTGTTCACTGGATTCATTAACATATTACTTTAAACTACATTTTCCTAAAACTATATAAAACATCAGTATTGAACTGGTATGGTACCTCAACTTATTTAACCCAAAATTATTATTACACCCCATCCGGTTGCGACATACACTCATTTTACAAAATATTTAACTTCAAATTAACACGTGGTTTGATTGTTCCCAACACAACATGGTAAATTCGTTCAGACTGGCAGTATTAATTAAATAGAATTTTGTTAATCCTAATAATTAGCAAATCTACATTTTCTAATAGAAATATTATATTTTAACTACAAACTGTTTTAAATTTAAAATTGTTAAAGTGTCACAGAAATTATTGTACAAACTCACCAATGTTCGTGTCGGTGTGATGATACCTCTTCATGGTATTGGAAAATTGAAATAAGAATAATTTTACTTTACACCGGTTTAAATAGAGAACCTTTTACCTGTTGGTATAACCAATTTCCGGTCCCAACTGTCAGATATTAAAATTACCAACTAACCTTTGAATACTTAATTTTCAGTCAATTTCTTTAATTTTCTTTAATTTATAAATAATTTTATCAACAATGGTTTATTTGCTTATTATTTTCAGTTCCATATTAACATATCAGAATTGGAATAAATATTTAAAAATACTTATACACACCATGACAGAGGACTCACACCAACAATTATTTTCAAAGAAAGTTTGTAATTTAGTTATACATTATACATTTTCAATACAAATGTACATATTTTAATTTAATTAACAAATAATCACTTAAGTTTGTTCTGTAACTTTGACTTAGCTGAGTTAGTTATCATAGCATAAGTATTACAATTATTTATATTGTTACATTGAAATCAATTATTTAAAGTTTGTTAAAGTATGCCAATATTAACACATCAAATAACTTTGATATCTAAAATTAAAAAATTTAGATTTTATTAATATCAGCTTGTTTCATAAACTGGATAACTTAACTTACAGCATTTAAAATAGAAGAAGAACTGTCACACTTTAACCTACATTTGTCAAGTTTACCTCTAAAATCTGATATACAGCACATAAAAAACTCATTGTCTCCTAATAAGAAATGTAGTTCTTTTGGAAATCCTCTCCTTTTATTTTTAATTAAATGTTTGTTTCGTCCCCCGTTTTTTAAAGTGTTTTCTGTGTTTTTCTGTGTGTGTAAAAGTGTCTTAATTTAATTTTAACATAAAAATCTTTCGACTTTACAATAATTTGCCAGTTATTGCAACAAATTTATCAAAGAAATTTTGATAACTTCAAGTTTATACAATTGCACACCCACACAATCTATACATCCATTCCTATTCATTGTCTTACAACTGTCACCTTCCAGAACAAAACATAAAATCTCAATAAATAACACATATTTCATAAATATATCTCCAGAATAAACTTAAATAACTTTAAAGAAATTAATGGTATAGAACATTACTTTCATAAAACAAACAATACATTCCACTTATCTCTACTTCATTGGATAAAATCTGTCTCCTCAAGAACTTCCCAGTTTACTGTTAAACAATTACAATAGTTAACCTGAGTTCTCCAATCAACAATCCAAGATAGTTTGAACCATGTTCTTTCAACCATCAATTAATAGAGTACCGGCATGTAAGTAATGTTTATTTAGTTGTTCATTTATTTATTGATTCATTACAGTTTAATAGACGATGTTACCAATTTGTGGGTCTTACCTTGTCTGCTTAAACATTTTATTATTATTAATTTTATTCATTTATAAAACCACAGACATGTAATATTGGCATAATTACTGTAATTTATATAATTTGTATCACCTACCTATGTTTTTATCTTTATTAGACAACACCCTAATAAGGGATTATTGTTTTCAGCATTTTAACTTTGTATCGTGACCTGAAGATGCTTTGCATATTGTAGAAAGCGAAACCGGTCGTCCGATTAGTTAAATTAAATTGATTGTGAGTAAGTCTAACTTATTATTTCTTTCACCTTTTAATAAACTAGTTTAGAATTAGTTTTTATGCCTCTATAATAAAGTTATTTTTCATTTGCTACACTTTTACATTTTTCGTATAGTCTTTTACATTACCTGCACGTTTATTTTATATTTATTTGTTTTGTTGTGAATTTTTAAAGTTAATTTTAATGCCTTGTAATAAATATCTAGTAGTATCATAATAAAATATTAAAGTGCCGTGATATCGTTCATTGTATTTAGTAAACAAATTGATAAAGGTAACCACAATACAGCCAAATCCATTCTCGCTTTGATGTCCATCATCAACTGACCGGTATTCGCTATTATGGTCAATAGCGGCTTTTATAGATAATCGTGTGGATGACTACACATTAATCGCGGTCATAATGGCTAACTAAGTAATGGTCCATCATGGCGCAGCTAGTAGGAAAAACAGGGTATGTTTATAATTCCGTCGCTTCGTCCGTTATCGTAGAATATATTTGTTTTTAAGATAGACGAAAAGCGAGCGTGATAATATGATCATATGGAAGCCTTCAACGACCGGTTTTTGTGTTTATCACACGAAAATATATTTTCAAAGAGACAGACAGCATCAAACAGTGCAGTGGTTCAAAGTAGCATTTAATCACGCTGTTTACATTTACACATGACCTATTTGTTTCTTTTGTTTGCTGCTCATACTATGCCATCTCTATGAGTTCATACTGAAAATACATGGAACATGCATAAACTGAGAATTGTACATTTGTTTTATTAAATTAGATAAACACACGGAGTTAGCCGTAGAGTTATAGTTTTAAAGCATAAAGATTGGATACAGGATGAAACATTAAATGTAATTGTAATTACACATAATAAAAGATACTTACACAAGTCAACTTGCATACAAAGATAAGCCTGTATAAGTTTATTTAAATAATACATTTGGTTAGCAAAACAAATCATTAAAATATGAGGTATACAAAAATGACAGTTCTATTTTAAATACCATGGGAAGAGCGGGGCAAGTAGATACACGGGCAAGTTCATACAGTTGTAAATAAATCACGTACTAGTAACTAACTTTAAAGGTAAGCCAATAACACGATTAGCCTACAGTTACCTTTAACTAACCTTATAAAAGAAATAAATATACAGTTCACCAGGTATCGAAGAAGTAAAAGATCCAGGCGGCGAAACTATTCCTGATCCTAAGCATAATACCTGCCCGATCTTATACATGGTTTATTAAAGACAGTGGGCCGACGCGCATGCTTAGACAGAAAATTATTGAGTAAACCGTATTCATTTTATAAATTCCCAATCGTCAATAGAACCACGTGTAAGCCAAACAGGGTCGTACTGATGTACGACCTATGTATCATATGACTTTTAAAAATATTTACTTTTGAAACTGTTAGTGTAAGAATTTCTTGAAATTTAATCATTGTATCACAATTAAACTAAACTCTAAAAAAAACACGACCAGTAAATAACTTATATATACAATAATAACAATAACTATAACATAAATATAATACAATATATTAACTTAAAAATCAACACGATACAATTTGAATTTAAAATGCTGGCAAGTTTAGATCTGTAACATGAGAATCTGTCTGACTTACGAAGTCACACGATACACACACTGTGTAAGTGTATCGTGCGAAGTCCTACTATTAAAGTAACACTCTAACCGGTTTTATAATTGATTGTTTGTTTTCATTAGTCCTAAGTAATTTTTGAGTGTTGCGTTTGAGTGAATATACCAGCAAGAAGATATCTTAAAGGAAATTCACTGTTGGTATAATTCATAGTCTATCTAAAAGTTTTGTAAAAATTTCAATTTTTCATTCTTTTTGGTTTAGAATCTAGTTTGATTTAAGACACAATAAATATTCAATGGGGGCAAGTTAATACAAGGGGCTGGGGCACATTGTTGCGGTCTAATGGCTTGCTCTTTTTATACAGAAATATGGTGCGGAACTATAGTAGGAAGACGGATCGAGGAAGAATCCCAATTGAAACCTTCGAGAAAGCCTATGAAGCCGTCAAAGCTCAAACGATGTATCTGGGGAAATACCTGTGGCCTTCGAGATCGACAAAATGCTTACATTTATAAGAAAAAACGACGAATACAACGATCGAAAGATTACAATGGGATATTTAAAACCAAGACAGATTTTTCTAGATCAACTGAAGTCTGAAATTAAAGAGTACGTAGTATATTCATCGAAAATTTATTATAGTATTATGTGGAGTCCACAAAATATTAAAATATTAGCTTATGAACTGGCTATGGCTAATAGAATGTCATTGCTGTACCTGGTACATGGGTAAACATAAAATGGCTACAAAGAACTGGTTCACATTATTTATGAAAAGACACGATCGATATTAATCAGGGAACCTGAAGCTATGAGCCTTAGCCGTTCAATCAGCTTTAATAAAACCCATGTTGCCCTATTTTTTGATAATTTGAAGTACGTTTTGGAGTAAACAAGGATATATGGAATGCCAATGAAACCAGCGTGCAAACAGTACAGGAAATTCGGTTCCTCCGATATACGTTTTTCCACGAGTGGTTTTCAAACATAACTTTATCAACAACGGACCACCAGGCTGCATCGGAACTTCCTTCCCATCGGGATGGATTACATCCAAATCATTTTTGAAGTTTATTAAACATCTTCAAGACCATATGAGATCTACAAAAGACCGTTCTTGTTTGTTAGTTTTGGATAACTATGAATCACATATTTCTAAGTGCTTAATTCTTGTAAAGAAAATGCTATCGTCATGCTGTCCTTCCCCGCTCACACTTCTCGTCGCCAGCAACCTCTTGACAAATCAGTCTACGGAACTTTTAAACATTTTTATTTTGCTTCAGTTTAGGATTGGATGACGAACAATCCAGATAAAACAGTGACAATTTGCGATATTCCTGGCATCGTGAAATTGGTACTGTCCAAAGCAATAAATCCTACGTATATTATTTCTGGATTTCAAACCACAGGAATCGCGCCCTACAACGGAGACGTGTTTACTGATGCTGACTTCTTATCAATTTCAGTTACAGATCAAGAGATGACTTTTCAAAACAGCGCTGACGAGACTACCCAGGCTGGGACTAGCAACGTTGAGAATATGCAGGAGCAGAATCACAGGAGCACCAATCTACGTCTTCTACGAATATTTCTATACACCTGTCCACGGTAAGTTCTCAACAAATTCGTCCCTATCCAAAAGCTGGAGAAAGGAAAAATAATAAAGAAGGGAAGAAGCTCTTGAAATATGCGGTTCTTACAAGCACTGCAGTAAAGGAAAGGCTAGCTCTAAAGAAAAAAAAGCAAAAAAATGCTGCAATAGAAAAAGTAAAAAAAGGTTAAATAAAATGATCAAAATTAACATAAAGGAAAAGAATGATCAAGGTTGAATCTGAGGAAGAGGATGATACCTTGTGTCTATATGTTTGGAGCTTTACTCGAAATCCAAACCTGGTCAAGACTGGATACATTGTATGTCATTAATTTCTACCTTAATATCAACTTGTTACCATGTGGAGAACATACTTTGTACCATTATATAAAAATGTCAATTTTGGGAAAACTATCAATTCAATCAAAAAGTTAATATCTTAAAAAAATTTGCAATATATGAAAATATATAGTAGTTTTTAATAGGAAAAAAATTGAAACTAAAATTGTAAAAATTAAAATACAAAATTTGTCTATTTGTATATAGCTTCTATACTGGCGATGTATTGATTTTTCTTGACAGCAAAATGCTGAGGCGAGCGTCACGGAAGTAGCGCCACAAAGCGTGATAATAACAATAAGCAGTTGAAAGAGTCCAAACATGTAAACTTTTTTAATTTCATAAAAATTCATAAAAAATCTAAGTATATAGAAAATATTAAATAATAAAATTACTGAAATATGTTATAAAATATTTATATATTATTAGCTGACCCAGCCACGATTTGTTGGGGCTTGGTTATTATACGACTAATATTATGTTTAATTTATTTAACAGAGTTGACTAAATATCATGAAATGCGTGATGACATACCCGGTATATCCAGAGATTTTTAAAATTCTTTTGGATAATTTACGGCTTCGTCTTCATTAAAAATACTGTTGATTAATTTAAAAGGTACAAGATCACCTGGTAACAACTGTTTAATCTGGAGTTTAATTTCGTAAACATCAACATCTTTCGCCGCCAAAATTACGCGCTCACTGAGCCAAACGGTTTTAAGATCTGAAAATTCAGTTGCATAGGTTTTCGATAGTGAACTTTATAATGAAAATATTTATGAGCATGTTCTGTTTCCGTTTATATCGGAAATATTTACCAACTTATTAACTATAATCTAATTATTATATTAGAAATCTATTTATTATGACAGAATTAACCAAAATGCTTAAGTAAACTAAGTGCTTAAGTTTCATTTCTTTTATAAACGGTCAAAGAAAACTTAATGAAACATTATCCTGTGAAAACAGTAAAAAAATTTAAAACAAAATGTCTTAAAAACTTGAAACATGAAACTGAATTTAAACTTGTTATCCAATATGAAAATAAAGAATAATAAATTTTAAACATTACGCAATTTATGTGGCTAGGCAAAAGAAAATAATTTATAAAAAGTTTTTAAGGTGAAAAATTGAAAACAAATTGGTTTTGATTGCTTCATAATAATAATGAGCGTCGAATTTTAAAAAAGAAACATTATATTTGCAGTATAATTTACTTTTGCAAGCACAGCTCTTCTAACTTTTCACGTAAGACGTCTTCAGCCTGCTTGACTTTCCTAATGAGTGTACGGACAGCTACATGTAAACTCTGCAGTTTTACGTACATCATTGTTTACTACTGTAGAAGCGTAGATACAAAAGTGAGGATATTGGGATGAGAATGGTAAAAGCGGTTGGAAAATGGGAATAAAAGAATTTGCATGGATTTGTGATGAAATGTATATGGCTAGACTGGGATGCCCAAACAATTAGAGGGAAAAGAGACTCATTACTTATGTAGTTCTCTACCATATAATCGGCCATTTTGATAAATGAAGGCAGGTTAGGGATACCGGTATGAAATCGTTGACAAAACTTGCCGTTGGAATCTCCCCTTTTGTAAATGCTTACCAAATTAAGTTTTTTAATTTTGCGAAACCAACTTTGAGTCAAGTAAAATAAACACCCAATTCGCTTCGCAGATTACCGAACGGCAATTACGGCCTTGTGAATCGAAATTTTTAAAGTCAGCCACAAGTCTTAATGAATTTAAAATGACACCAACTTTTTCGAAACAACGAATTAATTGAGTAAAAACTGTGACGTAGGTTTGTATGCATTTGTCGGAAAGACCACAATATAAGAGACACGTAATGCTCATTTAATAAACTATGGATGGTAAATAATTGCAAGAAAATTTTTGGTGCATATTGAAATCTACCATCTATGTAATATGCTTCTGCTTTTGCCAAGTAACATAAATTCTTAAGAATGCCAAAAATAATAATATTTTGTTTCGAATCGTTCTGTAACACAAAACATTTATCGTGGTCTGTCTTTAGATTTATCTGTCGGATTACTTGATGCGCTTTTCCATTGTCTTCGGCACTGGTGACATAAAAAGTAAACGATCGTTGCTCATATTACTCCGAATACAAGAGATGTTCGTTGTTGTCAGGTGTTCTTTGAAAGAAGAAGTTGTAATATTTTGGTGAATGATTTTTTATGGCCTCTCCGATAAGTATTCTTAAGTTTTCACCTTGCAGGGGTTGCTGATGACTTGACGGCTTAGTTTTCGAAGGTCGCTTACGTTATTTTGTCCCAAGTCGCAGTGCAAAATATTTTCCGCAAATA
Organism: Diabrotica undecimpunctata; assembly: GCF_040954645.1. NCBI lineage: Eukaryota > Metazoa > Arthropoda > Insecta > Coleoptera > Chrysomelidae > Diabrotica > Diabrotica undecimpunctata. Next base: position 34,566,563 of record NC_092808.1, on the reverse strand, counting down.
AAATAAACCTAAAACTAAATAAACTAAAATAAAATTAAACACATAATGGTCATTTTCAGACAACTGGACTTTATTCCATAAAATAAAGTCTTTAGTTTTAAAATTTTAATAAGTTCTTTGCATATTTGTATGTTTCGTGTGAAAAATGACTTGATTGAATTATAAAAAATGATCCATTTATGGTTAAGTCAAAAAAATATGTGGATCTTTAGCTGGTATTGCAAAACTTATTATAAGAGTACAATTGCAATTCTACAGAGAAACTAGTTATCTATACTAAATGATTTTGTAATCCTGACACTTTGAAATTTTATCAAAAATATCTAGCAAGAGAAATGTAGAGTATTTCTTAACAAACTTTAAAGAACAATATTAACATAAATTTGTGCTTAGATTAAAAAGTCTAAATATGCAGGGTGTTTCACTCTACAAGTGACAATGTGACTTAAAAAATTTAATAAGAAATCTAAAATGTATCAGAAAGTGTAATCTATTTAAAGCAACAAAGTAATATTATGCCTTGTCCATAAGAAACATCTTGTACAGTTGACTTAAAGAACTTAATTAAGCTGATTTTTTCTGTTTGTATCACATTTAGCCTTACATTGTTCGTCCGCGTTGGCTCAAAACGTAATCAATAAACAGTTCAATATCCATGTTAAAGGAACAAGGGAAATGAAGAGAAATTTTTCTTTTCGCATAGTATTAGGTAGCTATCAATAGGGTTGCAGGTAGCCCAGTGATCAGTTTACCAATCTCTCGGGGTCTATTTTAAAATACCTACTTTTATGACGGTGATGAGTTTGTACTATGTCCGAGGGTATTTAGGCTAATTGGTGATGAGTTTACGTGTACTCAAGATTTGATGGGTTGACAGATATTTGGGAATTAAGTTTTAAAAAGCTTGCTTAATAAGAAAATGGTGTGTGGAATATTTGGGGAGTTATTTTAGAGATGTATGTATCCATTTTTATAGATTTGATCATCCAAGGAGGAAAATTTACATAAACGGGTACAGTAAGACTGAACTGTTTTAAACTCAGAACAATACGCTTGGTTCGTTCAGAAAATAGTAGCATTTGTTTTATCTATGCTTATATAAAGATTCTGAAGGTACATTGGTTCTACAAAGATTTGTTGGGTACACTACGTTGTTTTTGTTTGCTGAAATTCTGGGAGCGTAATTTAGTGACAGCAGTTGCTTTCATTGGCTTAAAGGGAGTTCTTTATACTCACAATCAGTTTAATTTTACTACCTAAGACGACCGGTTTCGCTTTCTAAAATTTGCAAAGCAACATCAGGTTAGTGGTACAAAGTAAATTAACTGCTGAAATTATATAAAAGCCCATATTAGGGTGCTGTCTTATATGGATAAAGATCAAAAAAGTTATAGATCAAAAAAAGGTTTTAGTATATGATAGTTTTGATCTATAACTTTTTTGATCTTTATCCATATAAGACAGCACCCTAATATGGGCTTTTATATAATTTCAGCAGTTAATTTACTTTGTACCACTAACCTGATGTTGCTTTGCAAATTTTAGAAAGCGAAACCGGTCGTCTTAGGTAGTAAAATTAAACTGATTGTGAGTAAGTCTAATTTATTTCTTTTTTACCTCTTTTAAAATGGACTCACACAAGCAACACATTCATGATTAAAATAAAATATTTATTTTTAAACATATGCGGACTATCACAGAGTGTTTACCTGCATGATGTACCTAGTCACGGAACATTTACCTATTATCTTTTGTAGTATGCATATATTGTAAAGTATAAATACATTGAGCAAATTAAAATATCTTACATATGTAGAAATATTAAAACTTAACATTTTGCAACGATATTTCGAAATGCTTATTAACTTGTTCTTCTTATCCAGAAAAAAGGTGCTATAAATACTGGCTCACTTAAACACCGTACCACAGGCCTAAGAGCAATAAAACTAAGTGTTTCTCGTAAATGATGCCCCATAAAACGTCAGATATATCTCATTATTGGTAGATAAACAAAAACCTTGCAAAGAATCTGAAGAAAATTAGTTATTTTTATGACGAAAAAAAAATTGCGAAACTCTGGATGTGACGAGACAAGATCAAACACATAAAAAGATCAATATTGACTTAATACATCATCATCCGTCTCATTATTTCTCTATCTATCATTCTTTCTGACGAAAAACCGGGCTTTCTCTATATAACACATGCAGGCAACCTATTCAATAAATTAATATAAATATAAAACACTATTATTTTATAAAATACTGCCTTTTAAATAATAAAATTGAATTCTATATCTTTTATTCTGGATGGTTTATGTAGCTACTGCAAACTTGACACATTATGCTAATATGCTATGCTGAAAGTTATGTTATTCTTAATATTCGCCGCTTAGTAATATTAATAACAACTAGAGTTAGGATTTAACAGCATAAAGAAACACATTTAAAAGCATAACGATTTTATGAAAAAAACAATTTTATTATACAAGAAAGCATGAAACTACGATAAATTTTGACAAACCATTTTTTTACAAAAATTAGCATAGAACTTAATTATAGAATAATTTCTAAGCTTAGCTTGTGAACTAGTAAGTACCTATTATAAATTTAAAAATAAAATAGAGTAAACAAAAAAATAGATAACTGGAACAAAAATGCTTTAACCTAATTTTTATCGGCACACCTTAGATAAAAGAAAATATATTATTTTTGTTTAAAGCATGAAATAACTAAATACTCATTTATCCATGTCCACACGTCCACACTGGTTATCGGCTCGTACTTATACTTTGCCACTACTGCTATCGGAACCATATTTCTATCTTCAACGGGTTCTCCATTTCAAATTTAAAATATTTTTTTCATTTTTTGATATACATACATTACTTTACTATATAATAATCATCTTTGAGTTTTGTGGATACTATCTGATCAATTTTTACAGGGAAACGTTCCATTGTTTTTTTTCAAAACTGTTAATTTTTTGGATTGATTCAAATAATGACACTTGCTGTTTCTCCAAATATTTTCTTACAAAACAACAGTTGCTTTTTATTGTAATCTTTTATCGGTTTGGTAGAAGTATCTTGAAGTTCGAATAAGCGTAGTATAAAGCTGCATCTAACCATGTACCCCACCGAGTTAATACTAGTTCAGGTGGTAATGGAGTGTTACGCAATCTTTCTTTAAAAAGTGGCACCCTTAAAGGAGGTTTTATGAAAATTTTTTCCCATTTTTTATCAACTCATTAACTGTGCAGAGTCTCAGCACCGTGATTCAGGCCGTGTTCTTGGGTGCTAGATACGTATGGTAAATAAGATTTATATATATATATATATATATATATATATATATATATATATATATATATATATATATGAAGTAACAAGAAGTCCAGAGACCTCTCTCTGATAGTAAATTAGGTGAACCGCAAATTCAAAGCCTCTTACTAGAGACTTTTAACGACGCTAGAAGTCCTTTTACTTCAACATGCATCTACGATTCACCTTTGAAAATTACTATCTTTTTCGCTCTTTACGTAGAGAAAGACGTTTAAATAAAAGTAAAAGATTGCATTTCATTTCAATCGGAACTCCACCATTGCTCTACACGTATTTCGAGTTATTCAACTCATCATCAGGAGCATTTGTGGAAGTTCAACTGAAATGAAGTGCAATCTATTAGTGCTTATTACATTAGTGCTTTGAGATCTCAAGATGTTATCACTAACTTTCTACACAAAACAAGTAAAGAAGGACACTTTTTGAATACAATATACAATGAGTGCAAACAATTTTTAAAATCACATCCAGAAATTTACATTGTTAGAAGTGAGAAGGGAAATGTAACAGTGGCAATGTATAAGAATGATTACATTGAAAAAACCAATAGTTTACTAAATGACACAAAAAGTTACTTAAACTACTTAACTTACTCTTAAGTTACTACATCAAACTTAAGAACAGTCCAGTGTGCACCCTCCGACAAAAGGCGAACAAGCTGGTTTCGGATTTAGCTTCTTCCAAATCCATAACAACAATTTACAATGCAGTTGCACCCAGGTTTTATACACTTCCTAAAGTTCCCAAACCCACTCTCTTAATGAGGGCTATTGTCTCTTCCATTGATGCTCCTAATAGTAAACTTGCTAAACACCTTACAGATATCCTCACAATTTCCTACAACGAATCCAATGAATTCTATATTAGAGATTCTTTCACATTTAGTAACTTCATTAATAATGTTAAAGTTCCGAATATCTATATACTAATTAGTTTAGATGTTGTGCCACTATTTACAAACCTACCACTAGATGCTATTCTCAACAGCATCAAAAATAACTGGAACAGCATCTCTCTGCATACCAAGATCAGTTTAGACGATTTCTTAAGAATTTTAACATTCATTTTTGACTCTAACATCTTTTTGTTTAATGGTAATTTTTTTAAACAAATTTTTGGCACTCCAATGGGCAGCAAAATATCCCCCATACTATGTAACTTTGTATTGGATGAACTCATAAGAACATGTAAGGAAAAGATACCTTTTCACATACCTTTTATCAAACGATATGTAGATGATTTGATCTTATCGGTCCCTGAAAATAAGGTAACTGGTGTTCTAAACACTTTTACCGCCCAGTGTGAACACTTAAAGTTTACGGTTGAGAGAGAAGCTGATAATATTTTTCCGTTTTTAGACATGCTTATACATCGTGGCAGTGATGACATGCTAAGGACGGAGTGGTATCGTAAACCTTGTTTTAGTAACCGTTTCATAAACTTTTATTCTCAACATCCATCTAAGATGAAAACAAATTTGGTTTTGGCCCTTAAAACTAGGGTTATCAACTTATCACACATCGAGTTCAGGGACAAGGGACTAAAAAAGTTGAGATCTATACTACAAGAGAACTCCTATCCTACAGGGCTTTTGAATAAACTCATTTTTGGTTCTCCTTTTCCATTGCAATTTTCTGACTACCAAAATTTTCATAATAATAAGGTGAATGAGGTCCGACAACTGACACAGACATTGACACAGAACACATCAGAGCTACCCCAATCTAAAATAACGTATGGTTGCCTACCCTATATTCCAGTTCTCACACCTAAGCTATTGAACATTTTCAAAAATGTTAGTGGCTTAAAAATTACAACTAAGAATGTGAAAACGGTATCGAAGTTGTACACAAAGACAAAGGATCCTTTCACAATACAGGAGTCATCGAATGTTGTTTATTCTATACCGTGTGCCAATTGTAAAAACGTGTATATCGGAGAATCATCTCGTAATTTTCACAATAGAGTAATATCACATCGCAGCGACATAAAAACCAAAAAGATAAACGCATGTGCGCTCACAGAACATGCATTAACTTTAAAACATGAATTTAATTTCGAGGATTCCTGTATTCTGGCTAAAGAAAAAAACCATTCAAAACGTATTTTCTTGGAAATGTGTTTCATAAAATCTAATACGTCTTGTATAAATAAAGTCAGACATAGATAAATTGAGCAACATTTATTGTTACTTACTGACAAAACATCAAAAATAAAATAAAGATTTACTTTTACATATACACACCGTAATACACCAGCATACAAAACATGTTGCATACTATCAAGACAGGTTTAAGATACTACTTCCATTAATATAATAGCAGGAACTCCTAATTACTTTTTAATCACACTATTTTTGTTTTTTTTTCTGTTCTCTATGGATCAGTCAAAACACACCATGAAAAGATGTGACTGACAAAATTTTAACTTTCCAACTAAATTTTAAAATGTATATTGTCCATTATTTTAAATGTTATATTTTATATGTGTGTTTTTAATGTTAAGTGTCGTAGCTTTAGAAAAATAATCTCAACGACTAGTAAGTTGTAATGATAATTTGAGATATGTTGTAAATATTTACACTTTCTTCTAATTAGTGTCTTGAAGAAAGAATAAAAGAATTCCGAAAGCTCGACCAAAAGTCAAAAGAGTGTTTCTATAACATCCCGGCCAAACCTATCTTTGGATCAGTCAAAACACACCATGAAAAGATGTCACTAACAAAATTTTAACTTTCCAACTAAATTTTAAAATGTATATTGTCCATTATTTTAAATGTTATATTTTATATGTGTGTTTTTAATGCTGAGTGTCGCAGCTTTAGAAAAATAATCTCAACGACTAGTAAGTTGTAATGACAATTGGAGATATGTTGTAAATATGTACACTTTCTTCTAATTACAGTGTCTTGAAGAAGGAATAAAAGAATTCCGAAAGCTCGACCAAAAGTCAAAAGAGTGTTTCTATAACATCCCGGCCAAACCTACTGACTGCAGCCCTAATAAACTGTGTTGTTTGTATATATATATATATATATATATATATATATATATATATATATATATATATATATATATATATATAAAAGGGTATATATATAAGGGTATGAAAAAAGAAGTGACTCGGAAAAAATATATAAATATGTTTTCGATGGGTTGGAGTCAATAAAAGGGGCTATTAGGTATAACTATTTTTTATGTCGAGCTTTCAATTGTGTTTACAATCTTTTTCAACAGCGGCTAAAAAATACAAAATATCTTACAAAGTGGAACTAGAAAAAAAATCTTAACTCACCAAATAAAATTAGTTTGGTTAATAAATTTGTGCTGCTAATCATATGCAAAGCAGAATTGATTTTTGGAAACATATAAAAGTCGCAGGGTACTAAATCTGGCAAATAAGAGGGTGCTTTATGGCTGTGAATTTTTTTTGGCTAATCTTTGTGCGCATTGTGGACCACAGCGTTGTCGTGATCAACGATCCAGCAGTTCTCCTTCCATATTTCAGGCCTCTTTTTACGAATTGTTTCTAAGAGACTTTTTCAAACCTCTAAATAGTAATAGTGATTAACTGTTTGACCTTATAATAGCCGTTTCGTGTGAACTACACCCTATATTGGACTTGCTTAACCTTGCTTTTTTACTCTCGGAGAGTTTAGAGTGTTCCAATTCTTGTATTGCACTTGATTTCAAGGTTAAAATAAAGAATCCATATTTCGCAACAAATTATGACCCCTGAAAGGAAATCATAAGTCCTTTTACACAAGCTTATCAAATGCTTTCCTCGTTACTCAATTTCTCGTTACAATTTTTTTTCATAGTTTATTTATTTGTCCACATGGTTAGCATTTGCACTAATACTTAATCGAGTCTTTTCGAACCATTTTGGTGACTTTAAATTTTAAGTGAAGGCCGTATCATTTTCAAGATCCTCCCTCCTCTCCTAAAAACGTTGGTATCACTTAAAAACTCTGGCGCGGGATATATAATTATCCCTTTTAACATTATGCAAAGTTTCATAGCTTTTCGACGCAGACTTCCCGAGATTAAAAAAAACTTAAATTCACTCTTTGCTCATTTTTTTATCCAATATCTTTTATTATGCATCTGTGTTTATGAATCATGTTCAATCAACAAATCTGTAGTTAATGACATCTGTAGCCACTATGTAATATTCTCGATGTATCTGTAGAGATTTATTTGGTTATAGCCTATTTACATCTTCCCATAATCTTACAATTCGTTCATAATACATATTCCCAACTTTAAACAATCGCACGTGAAAGCCAAACAGGGTCGAACTGAGATGTATCATATGATTTTTAAAAATATTTACTTTATAAAATAATATAATGTCCATCAAAATGCTGTTTCGCTGACGATGTTAAAACTTGAAATTTATTTTTTTCAATAATTTAAAAAAACGTAGTTCTTTTGATATTAGGCAAAACCGGATCTGCGTTAACAACCCTCAGAACTTTATCTATTGTGAGTATTTTATGTCGAAAAAAATTTGTGGATTATTCGTCTTATTACTCTGTCAAATTCATCAAGCGAGTTAATAATATTTTTACGATGCTCAACTGATTTTGGTATCGACAATGTTCCCATAGTTTCATATTCTTCAACCACATTTTGTACACTACGACTACACACACCTAAAAGAGATAGACAGTAACAAAACTTATTAAATAAGGTGAGAACTAGCATTCTAAAATAATGGAAAAACAATATCAGTACCTATTTTATCGAATAGAAATCGCACTTTTCGACTTTGTAGGGTTGTGCTGCATTTTTGTTGTAAATATATTTATAATCATTTTTATGCATTTACAGAAAACACTTGCAAAATTATAATTTTCCTTGAATTTTTAGATTGTGTTTAGTAAAATGAGTACTGGGCAAAACAAAAAAGTTCTTTCCGCATATACCTTTTAATATTTGATTTTGATGTTCAATTTTCGTTTGTATTTTGTCACATTTCGAAATTTTTCCTAATAAAAATTTTCTATTTAACTTTTTTAAGCTGCAAGGTGAATATTACAAGGTGCGGTTGAAATAAACACTAAGTAATTACCGAATGAGAGGATTTTAATCTAAAAAAAGACCCCAGAACATGAACAGAGTCGAGTCGACAGTTTATATTTTCCAGATGCCCCCAAACCATTATCGACGCACGCGTTTATTAGGTACTACAAATAATTACTAAATATAACACATTTAAGCGTTTCCGCATTGTAAGTTTGTGTTTAATATTATAATTAAACACACTTATAAACCATTTATGCTATTTTTGCATGTTATATGCGGAACAAGATAACATATAATCTCTTACAAAAGGATAAAGGGTCTTTTTCAATAGGCGAATGAAAAATATAAGAGTCCAGTTACAGAGTGCTGTATTTATATTTAATCATTTTTCAGATTCCATTTATACCTAAACGGGGCCGACTGCCCTATTAACATTCGTTTTTAAATTTGCGATTTGTTGTTTTTGGTGATTACACTTTCAGTGTTCAAGATGCCTAACCATTATATACCTATGTTTTCTAATTTTTGGTATCAACTGGCGCCACACCTGGACCTCCGCTAATAAACTGGTTTTTAATTTACCCTTTTTTTGCCAGTCCGCTCGTTCGTCTACGAATTATTATTTCCATCCTACAATACACGAGTCCCTTCTTCGATTTTATTCATTTTACCCTAACTCTACATTTCACTCTAACTCTACTACATACAGTCATCTCCATCTATTTTCAGTGACTATAATACCCATCTTAGGTATTTAATCCTAGATATTTAAGGTGCAACCATAATCATTTAAAACTTATCACCCGATTTCGATAAGATACTTATATAATCATGGTCATTAACATGCTCATTTGAAGCATGTTTAAAGTATCTCGCCATTTTTCCCAATTATTTCCCCTTAAATTTTTTTTAACTACGCCTTTGGTAACGTTTTAACATCTCTTCATGAAGGCAACTTTCTAAATTCATAGGCGGTATTACCTTCCTTTGGTTATCTTCTGCCTTGTTTTCTAACAATGAATCTTTCGCCTTTGTTAATTTCGAAGTGTATTTCTTGAAATCGTTCAAATACCATTTTCTCTTCCACATGTCAACATTGGAAGCAAGAGGAAGTTGTTTGATTCTAAACGGTTCCATCTTCATACCCTTAATTAGAGCTAATCTTGCATGGCCAACCCAAATCTTTCCCCTTCTTCTACTAAGCTTTTCAATCCTTGGAGATTATCGCAAATCAAGATAGTTTCTGTTTGCGTTCCCGTAATAAGCAGTTCAACTGGCGGTGAGTTTAATTTACATATTATACATATTATCTATCTATCTTTGTAACTGTTCCTCTAAACTAAATTTTCTATTGCCCTTCAAATACAAAGAATTAGTTAGAGAAGTACTGAAGATAAAGAGAAGAGAAGTTAGAACACCCTATTTTTAGAGGAACGGGGAAACCTACGACATATAAAATAAGATAACGAGAAAGGTAAGGTACGGTTAAGATAATCACACAAGAATAAAATAAACCGTGAGAGAAAAGTTATTATGATTGTGCGGTACACACTTAATATTTCGACACATATATACTATTTATATGATAAACCAAATAGTAATATAAATCAATAACAATGTCTGAAAGAGATACACCATGCACATGAAATAAATTTATATACATAATAAAAAAATAAAAGGCAAATTGCTCATTAACAAGGTTATATTGAGGTCTAGTTAAAGTAAATGTACTATAACAATTTTTACTGAACAGTTAAATGGCACGAGATAAGTTATTGCACAATTTATTATTAAATACAACAAAAAATATCTTTTTGAAAAATAATTATGAATAAGAAAAGAATATATATCTCAAGAATAAGAAAAGGGCAAGGAATATTATAATTTTATCTACGTCAATATTTGATAGCTTGAAATAAAACAAATAAGTGATTTTTACGACTTGAGAATACGTAAACATGAAATTACTAAAATGTTTGATCGTGATCACCTCAAATATGTGTAGAAAATCTATCATAAATATACTCTACATATAAAACAAATTGTTCGTAATTCATACGTATATGTTATACCGTAGTTTTATACTAATAATAGTTCGTTCGGTTGGATTCAAAATAAACAACCATAAATAAGTAAGGTAAAAGCACTGAACTATAGTCATAAATCAATTCGTAACGATTTAGGTAAAAATGTCGGTATTCACAATTGTTTTGTACTTAGTCGGCAGCAGGTAGGCACAGGTAATGACGTCTTTCATAGAACGGTTCCAATAATAAAGGCACTTGACGCGTTGCCCTCACAACAGGTACATTGGGACTTCTCAAGCAGCGTTAATGATTAAGGTAAGGTACTAAGTGTAACGAATTACGGTAGCTTTACTCCGCAATCTCTCAAATTGATGTAGGCACAGGTAACATATCAGTCAATTCTCAAACTATACTAGACTGAACTGGATGGTTGCAGGAAGAAAGAAAAGAGATGCAGAAGAACAAGAAAATAGAAGTAGAGAAGAACGGCAAACAGAAGTGACTCCGTGTCCTCGAATTGGAAGACGTCTGTATGACAAAAGAAAAAATAGGTAATGTAGGAAGCACTGAATAAAGCTATATGGATAATGGTCAATTGAAAATACACTTACCGCCGTTTGATGAAGACAAACCGCTTGCCACAGGAACCAACTCGGAAATGAACTCGATTTCTGATACTTAGACAAGCTAAGGATAAAAAAGAGTGGGCGTATTGGCCGTAGAGTGCTACGCGAAAATGATACTTAATTGACAAGGCTAGTGTGGTTGTATTTCTAACCTTACTCTTTTTTCTCTCGACAGGAAATATTATTTCATAAAAAACCAACCTCTCCGCTTTTCGCAGGAAGTATCTGGGTAGCTCGACAATAGAAACTAAATTCTTTGTTTTAGTTTCTATTCTTAAAAGGAAGGGTTTCTATTTAACAAATGAAAGATAAAAAGAGCAGGGAACATTTGGCGAACTATTTCGTTGTTGAGAAAAAGGCATGACAAATCGCTCTTTGCTTATGGGTTATTTTTAAGGTTTCTCGCAAAATATAAAGACATAGGGGGCGTGCAAGGAATTTTCTAAGGGAAATAATTTAAGTAAATTTTAAAAATGCTTCACCTTATAAACAATGGGTCAATTTTGTTAGCCAAGACGTCAATAGTGGCCAACAACTCAAGTCACCAACAGTGCAATATTGTTTGCCTTTTTGCTATTTCCTATTTAATTTTGACGCACTGTTGTGTTACCTGATCAACGTAGTCGTTTGATTTGGCGATTTAACTTCCAGAATTGTGCTGTTTCTAGCGATATCTATTTCATCTTTGTCGGCTGTGGACACGCGCCAATGGTATAGAAACCAGCCATTATTATATGTTCTCGATATAGGTTGTTCTCTAATGTTTTATACCCTCTGAGTACTTTTTATTGCCTAGTTGCTACTTTATTATCTCCGTAAACCTAAAAAGCCAAGTAATTTTATAACCAGACTTTATTGACCAAATTTATGATAAATTATTTTTTTCTTTGATGAGGTGCAACTTATGAAAGCTACAATACTTACTTGATAATAGCCTTTCTTACTTTATAAGAAATTACTGTGTATAGATATTTATGTAATATTTTATTTTATAGTAATTATAGGTTATCCAGTAGCGTTAAATAAGGAATATTCATCACAATACCTTTACATATTTTCTTAAGGTTAAATACTAATTAATTTAAAAAAAAAATTAGAAGTATTTGAAATTTACTATTGGCTTAATCACTTGTCTAAATATATTTTTTTTACTTTCTTGAGAACATATTATATATTTATGTTAGATAAAAAATCGTAGTTCTTATAAGAAATTTCACTTCCAAGTTTTCTTTAGAATTTTTTTGCTGAGCATATCACTCGTTTTGTATCGTTTTTGAGTTATCTATATAATTTTTTTTGATCACATGTTTTATTTCACAACATTATCTCATTAATAATTGTAATGTAACTAACCTTATCTCTTTCGGGTATTTTATAATTTTATTTAATGAATTTAATTTTATGGAGCACAAAAAGCAAATAGACTTTCAGAATGCTTTAATAACACCGAGGCGAAACAGATACAATAACACTAAGATGAAGTCAAGAATTTATAAAGCCAGTGTAAGACCAATAATGACATATGCCTCAGAAATAAGACCCGACAGAGCCACAACACAAAGGCTACTAAAAACGGCAGAGATGAGAGTACGGAGAACAATTACAGGAAATACGCTGAGAGATCGAAAGGAAAGACATTAAAAGAAAATGTAGCGTAAAGTGTATAAATGAGTGTACACAAAATAGAAAAAAAAATGGAATAACCACATAAGCAGAATGGAGGAGACTCTTGTCGTCAAAATAGCAAGAGATAAGTCACCAATCGGCAGAAGAAGTATCGGACGAGCGCAAAAGATGGAGTGAAAACCTTTCATAGAGGCATTAATCCGCCAATAAACAAGCAGAATTTCTTATAAAGAGGAGGAAAAAGAAGAATTTTTGGAGAACATGAACAATATGGAGAAATAAAAATATCGGAAAAGAAATGAAAGGCAGAATTTACAAAACAATCATCAGACCAATAATGACATACGCGGCAGAAACACGACTTAACACAACAATTACAAAAAGGATGTTTTTTAGAAAACAGAGGAACAGCAGAGATGAAAACACTCAGTAAAATTGATGGTAAGACACTATGGGACAGAGCTAGAAGTACCGATCTATGACGTAGATGCAAGGTGGAGAACATCAAGGACTAGGTAAGAAAGAGTAGAATAGAAGGATCATATAAGCCGAATGACAATTCCGGAAATTCCGGTTCTCTATTACTTTCAAAAATAGGGTGGTGCCCAAAATTCTCTTCTCTTTCGTGTTTCTTTCTCCATCTCACTCGTGTATCATCTGTAGTCTAGCCCTGTCGAAGCCGACCAAGATATCTCTACCAGACTGAAGCTCGGACTTTAATATCGTTGTTTGTGTATCTTCCTTTTGTTTCTAAAGTAGTTACTTACAGTAGTAGTTACTGTTAAAGTAGTACTTTAACAGCTCGGATAGGTTGATTAATGATCTTTCTCCTTTGGTCTTGTTCAACTTTTATATGTGCCGTCTTAGTATACTGTTTGTTGAAAAGGTTTGTTGTAATGTCTGTCTATTACTGTGGAGATCACTGCATTGGCGCTGAATCTCAGGCCTTCCTTGGACCAGCAACCGCTTCATTTTGTAATCACTTCGATGAAGATGCCCAAAGAACTAAAAATCTAGAGTAAATTGTACTAGAAAGACGCTGTTTGGATTTAAATCCATTTAGAACTGAGACATTCGTGCGTCTTTGAGAAGTCCATGGAATTCGAAGTAGTCCTCTACATCTCCACATTTCAAAAGTCCTATACATCTCCACATTTCAAAAGCGTTTCATAGGCTTTTGAAATATAAAATATGAGAGAATAGAGAGAATGTAAAAGAATGGAGGAAAGATAATTAAGTGGTAGAAATGGACCTACAATTATCAAAGGGGAAAGTAAAAAAGTACTAAAACTTAAATAAAAAAATAATAAAAAATGATAAAGCCATGTGACCGGCTGAAATATCTACACAAATCTTAAGACTACTAACAGAGAACCACATTGATATACTAGTAGCACGATCCGCTTGATGAATCATGTTTTAAAAGTCTTTTTGCGAGTGATACATGACGTGTCTACAAAAAGCTAGACGAAAGAATAACAGGAAATCAACTGTTTTGATTTACTATAAAAACACTCATAGAACGGTGTCGAGATGTCAACTGAGACGTATTCATATGTCTAGTTGACTTTGAGAAAACCTTAAAAAAAATGCAACACAAAAGGCTTACAAACATATTACGGAACACAGAAATAGATGATCAGGATGTGAGAATCATTTGAAATTTATACCGATATCAGAAAGCCATAATACGAGTAGACCAACAAAAATCTAAAACGATACCTATAAGAAGAGGAGTACGACAAGGATGTGTACTATACCCTCTTCTTTTGAATATGTGATAAGAAGAGATGTTTAAGAGATGTTTAAAGAGGCACTCTAAGGCATTAATGGGGGCATTTCAATCAACGGAACACTAGTGAATAATCTCAGATATACAGACGATACAATACTACATTCAGATAGCAGAGAATGGCTGAAAATTTTGGTTGATCACACTACGCAGTACTGCGAGAGGTATGGAATGCCTCTGAACACAAAAAAAAACATAATTGTCAATCAGAACAAGATTGAACAAGAAATGTCTTGTCTTGTCTACGTTAACGAAAAAGCTTTAGAGAAAGTACCCACTTAGTTAGAGAAAGTTACAATTACTTGAGATGTGAGCTATAAACTTACATATTACATTACATAATATACTTTACTATAATTATTTTAAAGTAACATAATTTATGTGACAATATTACGATAAATTTAATTTCTTTGTAATATTTTTATTATCATACACATTCAATATTTTTTGAATTTATATTTAAACGAAAGCTGAAATATACATACATATACCACATCGTTAATACAGAGCTAATTATTTAAGATAAAGCAATAACTACAGTTTCCCCCACAGCTCTTTACAAATGTACGGCTTCGTGGAAAAGGGATTTGTGTGGGTAGTACATGGAAGTTTCTCTACAAAATTTATTACGATTTGTATGGGGTTGAACCGAGGAACGTTTTCGGTATGTCTGGTGAAGTTACACACCGACTGTGTCTTGTCTAATGACTGAAATACATCCTGTTAACGGAAATGTAAGGATGTAAAAAATATGAGGATATGCTTTCAAAGGGAATTTGAAAATGGATTAGCTTTAAATTATTCAATGAAATTCGTATATTTGATGTTTATATTTTTTTAAAAGAAAGTTTTGTTGATTGTGTTTATGCGAAATGTAAAACTCTAGTCAAGCTTTCAGAAATTTTATTTCATTCCTCAAGACAATCAACAATGAATGTTTACATTTAGATAAAATTAATATAAACAAAAAAAATCTTGCTGCTTGTGATTACTAATTAATATATTAAATTATATCATAAAAATTAAAACATATTGCAATTTTAAACTACACTACTAATTCCAATTTTGACGAAATAATTATTTGATGTTAATTTGACATCACTCAAATGTCGTTTGACATAAAATAATGCGGTAGGTTGGGAAAGAAATTAACGAAAAAACAATGTATAGCAAAATGATAAAGACATAAAAATCTCTGGATAAAATTATTAAAATAATGAATTAAAAATCAAATACGGACAGATAATGTAACAAACTATTATTTAAATTTTATGATTAATAAGAAAAAATGTTATTTATTATAATTGATGCTTAAATTATCAACGTCAGATCTATTATTAATATAATTTAACTTTGTTATCCATACCATTTGTTTAAATTCTCTTTTACGTAAATTAATTTCTCTTTCCAAAATTTGTACTTTTTGAATGAAGTAAAAAATTAAAACATTATCCTCATTGATCACTTGCTCTGCCATTGCACTAGATTTGAAATTTCTCTGGATATTACTTTTATGAGAAGTTAATCTAAGAGATAGGTTACGTGAGCTCTGACCGACGTAAAATTTACCACACGTGCTACACAGTATGGAGTAAATAACATTAGAGCTTTCCATACCTTGCAGTTGTTGTTTTGGTGTAAAGACTGTTGAATGTTTTAATATTTTTAGTGGCAATCCTAATTTCTGTATTTTGTTTAAACTATTTATATATATATATATATATATATATATATATATATATATATATATATATATATATATATATATAGTAGAGAAAAATAAGATAGGATAGGTAAACCTTTAAAACATCTTCTCGTTGTTTAATGATATGTAAATGTAGGGTTCTGTTATGATGAGTGCTAAAAATTTTTTTAATAAACCTCTGGGATAACCATTTTCTAGTAAGTTTTCTTAATTTCGTGAGGTCACAATTTACAAACTCCTTATGTGATAGTTTACATATTCTGTTCTTGAGACCTAAGATTAGGTTCATTTTCATTATGTACTAATGTTGAGAAAAATAATGAATATACCTACTACTGCATTAAAGTTTCCTGTTCCATTCAGTGCGAAAGACATTATCAGAATTTCGGTAAACTAACAAATCTAAGGCAGGTAAGCAATTGTTTATCTCTTTTTCTTAAAAAAATTGGATACCTTTATTCCAACTATTAAAAATAGATAAAGTATCCTCAACTTGTTTCGATGGTAAAGCCAAGATTAAATCATCTACGAACCTTTATATAAAAAGAATTGAAAAATCAATTTTCTTTCTTATTTCACTAATCAGGTCGTCCAAGAAAAAATTACTAACTATTGGGGAAATCTTGGAACCCATCGTTGTTTATATTTTTGAAACATCAAAATATTTGAAATAAACACACACACACGCAGTGATCAACCCTGCCCCTAGGAACACGTAAGAGTGGGATCCACATGTCCGAAGATCAAACCGGTCACACTTCGCTAATCGAAGTGGTACCTATCTGACCCCCAGGCTTTTCCTCCACCCCTCCTCATCGTGTGACTTACGTGAGAAGGCTTGTGATCTGAGCGTCACTTAAGATGCCCTGGGTAATGGGACACCCACTGTTTTTATTGACTGTGGTTATGCCACCTAACTGTAGGGGTAGCCACATGTAGGCTTTTCTCCCTATTTACTTTACTGACTCTATAGAAGTTACTCTTAACTTTACGTCGGGACTTGAGTCCCTAAATAAAAAGAAAAAAGAGCGTGTGTTCCGACCATAGACCCGCCAGCTGAACTGACGACTCTATATCCGGAAAAGAGTGTGTGCCCGGCCACTCAGCCGCCGATTTGGCAAAATAAATTTTGTTCTCCTCGTCGGCTGAACATCCGAGTGGGGTCCGGCCACCAAGTCCATGTATGCCGCACATGACCTCAGTGCTCGGATTTCGCGAGTAGATCAGTTCACTTGATCTGCCTTAAGGGCCTAGTCCGCAATGCGGTATATAGAAGGCCTGACGGGCCCCTTCTATATTTGAGTTTGTGGATTTAGATTTACGTTGAAACGTTATAATAAAAATGTCAAAATTAATTAAAATGAAGTAATTTAATCAGAAAACACTAATTTTTTTTGGTCTTCCTTGGTGCTTCGGGACTACAACATGCCTGGGCAACAATTCTTTCCGTTTTTTCCTTATCCTAAAGTGTATTTGAATTAAATATGAACTCCAAATCACTTTGAAACGTTTGTAAGCCGAGTTTACAATTCTTTGATATTAAATCAAAATCAATTTTTCTTAACACTTACCGGTACCACATGTAAAGGTAAATTAATAAACAATGACGTTACAGCAAAATTAATATTTTTGTACCCAAAGTAATTACGATTTTAATGGAAATCAGTCACAATTGAAGGTTAAAATAAATTTATTGACGTTTCAATTTCCACTTTGAAAATTTTGTATTTTGAGAACGATTTGAACCGCGTCGATTATCATTGCGCCGAGCACCCGGAAGACTGTTGAGTTTAATAATTCCTAGAATAGTATTAATCTTACCTCTAGGTTTAATTGTACTAACCGCGGAAACCTTTCGGAACATTTTATTCACCTCTATGGGGAGGAATTTTACCAGCTCACTAAATCATATAGCAAACTGCTGCTACGTAGGAATGACCTTCTTTGTGATTTAACATTCCTTAAAACCTGTCGAGACCATAAAGTCAATCCCAAATTTCTAAAACTCAAATACCATACTTTTTCTTCTATCTTCAAAATTCTTAAAAGACCAGTTTTGTGCGTCTCCGTGAATCGATTCATTCCGCTAGTCGAAAACAAGATGTCACAAATATCAATAATTTTAATATCTGGTCATCTATTTATTTTTTTAATGTAACATCCTATCTTATGGGACATTTTCGATTGTATCAACACACAGATAGCCCTAAACACTTTCGAATCTAAGACTGAAACTCAGAACAACAACTCAAAAACAACAACGTTGAAACCCACTACAGTGGTTCATACCTTTTCTGATAATCCTATTTCGACCATTGCAACTTAAGCTTTAGCAAAAGGTTTTAATTACTCTGTTACCTCAAGCCACATTCTCCAATTGAGATAATCATTTGTCAAATTGACGAAGCCGTATCCCGTAAGCCGTTTACCTTCCGAAGATGCTGAAATAACTAGACAAGACATCGCTAGAGTTCTTAGAAACTCAAAACTTCCTCCTTCGAACATTAGTCAATCTGATAAAAAAAGCCCTGAAAGAACTTCAGTCAAATCCAAATCTAGCCATTCCTCCCGCCGATAAAGGCAATGCCACCGTCATCCTAAACACTTCTTATATTAATAAACTCTCAAATCTCATTAATACTCCAGACTACAGACCAATTCCTAATAATTCAACAACATATCTGGAGAAAATAACAAAATCCAGTTGATATAAAACAATCTCTAATTCCTCGTGAAAAGTATTCCAGAACACCACAAATATATGGCCTACTCAAAATTCACAAATCCGATATTCCTATACAGTGTAGTGCATACAACTGCTCTAAATAACCATTGGCCAAAACTCTACAACCTCTCGCCGAAAATGATTTATCCTTTATCAAAAATTCTTTTCATTTCATCGAACTTCTTAAACAATACCCTATCTCACCGTCAGACATTCTAGTAACTTTCGATATCTTTTACTCTTTACAAACATTTCTATAGACCAAACTCTAAACACTCTGAAAATTAAAAATACAGTATCCAGCAAGACCACTTATCTCTCATTAAACATTATATGTCCAAACACTTCATTCATCTTCCAAAATCAATTCTACAGACGAATAAATGGTGCCCCAATGGGTTCCCCAGTAATTAAATATCTTTATGGAATACTTCTAGATCCGAGCACTATCCACATCAATGGTCAAACCCACATGTTGGCTACGATATGTTGACGGTACATTCGTCATTTGGCCCCATGGTAGAGATGCTTTGGTGTCTTTTCAAACCCATCTGAATGGTTTACATCCTAGTATCCAGTTCACGATAGAGGTGGAAACTGATTCATCCCTACCGTTTCTCGACGGTACATAAAGAAAAACCAATATCAAGGGTAAATATGAGTCATATTTATCGTAACAATACGAAAGCTTTTTTTCCTTCATCATCAAAGGTGTCGCTGACAAAATCGACAAAATTCTTAAATCAAGGGGAATAAGGACAATATTTACCTCCCAACAAAAACTTTCATATCTTGTCCGATCAATCAAAGACAACATTCCATATCAATAACACGGAGTTTATGAAATTCCTTATGCAGATTGCCCCGATCCAATATAGATCAAACAAATCGTAACCAACAATTGTCCGAGAAGCCATAGAAATTGAACAAAGGCTAAATTATCTCAATAAAAGAGGTGACGGCATACGGTTACCTTCGACATGGAGACCTCTCATAAAGAAAATACCATCTGCTCCACTCGTCAACTAAACTGGTAGGATTATCGACCGAAACGTAAACAAAGTGAAATATCAGGTATGCGGTCTGTTATTTGGAAATCAAACTCTTTGTCTTTATTACAAAAGTTTTCCAAATAACAGACCGCATACCTGATATTTCTCTGTAGTTTCTCCTGAATTTTCTTCTCTAATACTATCTAATTATCGTTAATATAAATTATTGTTTCTTTGAAATTGTATCTTTTCTTGTTTTCCATTACCTTCGATTTCATTACTTGTTTTTCCCGCATCAACCGACATGTTTTTTTTCTTATGGTATCGATTGATTTAATTTCTTATCGTATCTTTATTGTATTCTTCATCATTTCTCTCATCGCATGTTTCCGTTCCTCAAGGTTTTTGGGTCAATATTCCCTCCTGTTTTAATATTACAATTTTTTTCTTTCATTTCTCTTTTTAAGTGCTGAACTGAACTATTCTTTAAATTAATAGGCTGATTTTATTCCTTTACATTTTGGTTTTCTTTTCTTAGTTCTTTTAAATCTTCTGCATAAATCTTTTACTTCCTGTTTCTATTCTGTACATTTAGGACCAATTTTAAGGGGCATTGTTTTAGATAATATCTTGTTTTAGTTGCACATAGTGTTTCATCTACACCTAAATATTATTCATTATATTTAAATTTAAATGTTCTACAACATTTCCCAATTTATAAAGTCGATATGCTTGTGGATCATCCTAAGGTCTAATTTTTGAATTATCTGTAAAATTAATTACCTTTCCGACACGATCAAAAGCATTTTGACTTATCGTTTCTTTTATTTGGGACACTTTAATATTTTTAGACCAGCAGCAACGTGCCTTAGGCAAATGGATAACTGACATATAGAGCAGTATTCTAATAAATTTACTGATGCCATCTGTAACAATGTTGGCTGGCTAGCAGGATTATTTTGAACGCGGTATAAATTAGATTGGTTGGTAATACCTTGCAATCGATTATCGCCAAAAAAATATGTGAAAAATTGAAATGGAGTAGATAATTCTTGTACACATGCAGGTAATGAAGCATCACGCTAAAACATCTTCATTTAACAGGCGAACACGGGCATAGTGTTGTGCATTGTATATTTGATACACTAACAAACCAATAATAAAGCGACATATAAATAATTAATTAATTCTAATTAAACAACAAAATTATATTTCAGTTTATATAACGTAGTAGTATATTTTGATAATGAACATTATACTTATTTTGATTTTATGACTTTCGGGTAATCAACATATTAACTAAACAAAATACAAGTGTATTGGTTGTTTAATCCATTAAATTCTACAAATAGCCGCGATCTTAATTAAAGATATATTTTTTAAATATTGATTTTATTATTACTAGTGAGTTCAGAGTAGTTAGATATATTTACATACATATATCAGGTAAGGCATGAAATATTCTTGGAGCTTGATAAAGGAGGTATCTTTGACCTAATCTTTTTTTGCTACTTCCAGTTTTAACATGTTTATTTGTTTAAGTTAATTATCAATCCTTTCTAATTCAACAAATAAACTATCTTGAAGATATCAACTTCAATTTTATTTTTTAAAACTTAGCAGTGTCATCGGCAACACTGATTATTTTTCTCTCAGTGTTTATGTCCTATAAGTCATTTACATGTACGTTAAATAATAGTCGACCTATAACTGTTCCTTGAGGTACACCACATTTTAGGATTGTAGCGGTTATATTGTCTACCACATTGGGATCACTTAAAGGGGGTTAAAAATTGGGGACAAAAATTGCTGGTCTGGGGATAGGGTAAGCAAAACAAACCGGAACGTTTGCGAACGGCTGCTCTTGGTTTGTTTGGAGAGCTAGGTCGTGAGAAAGTGAATAAACCAAGAGGACTGGAATAGTGTAATTACGAAAATTGAATCAAAAGGGTACTTACATGGATTTCCAGGACCACACAACACAAGAAGTTCCTGAGCTGTTTACATAGGACGCCGCTTACAAGAATCTTCCTGCTAGATGGAAAGATAAGCTTTTCATTCCCGATTTTACTGAACATTATATCTCCTTTAAAATTTTTGGGGCTGGAACTGGTTTTCTAAACACTGAAAAATAACACAAATGCGTCTTACAAGCTGCAAAATGGTCTGGAATGACCAGGACAACAAAATGAGGATGGAAGCTGGGCACTGGATTATGAAATCTTCAAAGCTTGGCTTTTAAATTAATCAAGCTCCTGCTTAGAACCATGTGGACATCTATAAAATTGTTTGTAACGCCGTCTTACAAATCCCTGTGGTGAAACACAGCACGAAACAAAACAGTGATTACTCAAACAAAAACTGACACATTACATTTAAGTGAATTCACAATTCCACAAATAAAATTTGCCGGTTCCTCCAGGCTTCTTACGCCGCGTCTTCTCTCTTTAAAATTTTAATCCAACCTAAAGTTGACCTTGCTTCAGTCTCTGTACCGGCTTATTCTCTGGCACTCTTCTCCTCTACCAGTCAACGGGACTAGCCAATCGGAATTCTTTTCGGCGACGCGCTCAGGATATCTGACCTTGATCATTGCTTAGGTTTGAAAATTGCAGAAGTAAAACGTAGAATATGACCATATTTTTACTACGCAGTTGAATTCTTTCTTCGATGATCGAATATAAATAAAGACTCAAAAGGAATGTTATACATAGCCCAGGGACGTACCAAATAAATTGTATACATTAAATATTCGATGGTTTTAAGGAATTTATACATGCTACAGGATGAGCTAATCATTGTATGTGTTATTTACCTTCACAATTTGGTGTCGTTTATATAAATAACTTTGAATTAACATAACTTTGGTTGACCGTATCAAATGCCTTCTCTAATTCTAGAAATACACAGGCAGTAGGTTTATTTTTGTTTACTTTATCATGTATTTTTAAGATATTAGTTCTAACAGGTCGTTTAAACTTGTCCAGGCACTCTCCTGCTTCAAATATTAGATTAATTTAACTTATCGTTTTTTAATTTGTCCATTTATATTTATTATTGTTTGAGAGCTGCTTTTGTCAATTCCCGATTCCAAATTTTTTTATAACTTGTTTATAATGATTTCTATTTCACTTTCTGAGACCGGTGTCAAATATTTTGACTGGCTTAAAGATTTGTATAGAAGTATATGATTGTGGTGGTATTATTTTTTAGCATATGTTTCTGCAATTTCTGTGAAATAACAAAAAAAAAAAGAATTTGAGATAGTTATATTTTTTTAAGAATAGTTTCATTTTCTGTAATTGTTTCTGGAATATTTCTGTCTTTATGATTTTTATTTTTTAAATATTTTATTCTATTCCATAAACTTTTAGACACATTTTTATTTAAAAAAATCTGATTTCTGTAATAATCTCTTTTGGCGCTTTTTAATAATTTATTGAGCCAATTTCTGTAGCAGTGTAGGGTTTTAACATACTATATTATTATATATGAATGTTTAACTCGTATTCAATACAATACAAAAAACAAACAAACTTAAGGTATTTAATATCTATTAAATTTATTTTATCTTGATTAGGTCATCTGGAAGAAGTCGTTGGTTCGTGAAAATCTTTTTTCTTCGTGAAATGCCCTGTTTATTTACTCATTTTGTGTTACAAATTCGTTTCAACGACTGGCGTTTTTACAGCTGACGGCATTGCATGAAATGGCCCAAATAGCGCGTAATATAGCCACATTGTGAATTTATGCCCTACTGAGCCGAAGTGCCTGTAAAATAGATCAATATTCTCGGGAAATATGAAAATAGAATGCCTTTTTTACTACTTAACATTTTAATTTATAGAAAATAAAAAAAGCACTAGGTTTAACGTTAAAGTAAAAATAAAACAATATTGATGTGTATAAAAACAGTCTACAAGTAAATACGTGTTTTGTGTTTAAGAGCGCCACCAAATTCTTCTTTATAGCTTTTTAGAATTAGAGGAAAAAAGACAAGGTGTATAAAAGATACAATTATTAAATATAGAACACATACCTACAATAAAAAATATTATAATAATAATGTTTATTAATTTCATGTACATTGTATAAAAAAGAACAATAATTTAAATATGTTATTTTCAAATCGAACAACAAACATCTGGTACTACCCGTTAAAACCAAAAGTGGTCGAGCTCGGTCATAGTGTATGCATTGTATATTTAATAAATTAATAATCCAATAATAAAGCGACATATAAATAACTAATTATACGATAAAATTATATTTCCGTTTGTATAACTTAGTTTTATATTTTGATGATGATTATTATACTTATTTTGATTTCATGAATTTCGAGTAGGTAATCAACATATTTACTAAACAAAATACAAGTATATTTGCAGTTAAATCCATTAAATGTTACAAATAGCCGCGGTCTTAATTAAGGAAATATTTTTTAAATATAAATATTTTTTATATTTAATATTACGTGTAATATTACGCTTTACGTGTCTCGACAGTACAGGTCACTGACACAGGTACATATTTTATTACATTACATTACAAGAATATACAATAGCATTACAATCGATAAAAAAATACATTCAATACATCAAATATTGGTACAGTTATTAAAATTATCAAATTCTAAACTACGTTTCTTCTTCTAAATTTTCTGGTAAAGCTTGGTTTCATAGAGGAAATTAGTAAGGTTTTGGAATTGATCTGGCGAACTGAGAATATTTTGTAGGTTTCGACTCAAAATATTCTTTTTTCTTTCGTTGTTAAAGTGGGTACAGTCTACGAGAATATGTTTAACAGATAGAATATTACCACAGTATGTACATGTAGGTGAATCTTGGGAAGTCTTTAAATGTTTATGAGTTGGTCTTGTATGGCCGATTCTAAGTCGGCGAATTAAGATTTTGGTTTTTCGTGTCATGGAAGGAAACTCAAGCTTTTTAACGCTGGTATGGATATCGCGAAGCTTGGAAGGGATTATATTCCAGTGATCTTGCCAAGACATTTGAATGATATTTTTAAAATACGACTGTAAATCTGTATGTAGTTGTATGTTTTCAGTCTCCATATTACTATATTAGAAGACAATGCTTGTTTTGCAAAGAGGTCGGCTATTATACGTGTATATACTTTTGAGAGAATAGATAGACGCTAAGGAGTCGGTACATATTGCTACTTTTTTATATTTTGGAGATAGTAAGTTTGTAGCTTGGAGAATAGAAAATAATTCAGCAGTATGTATGTAGCAGAAGAGTGGAAGATTACAAGATTTGATTAAGTCTATTTTTGAAATTACAGCACATCCAATAGCTATAGGAATCTTAGAAGCATCTGTGTATAAAATTTGGTCAAATCTGTTGTTAGCAATTAATTCTTTAAAGGTTTGCCTTAGAAAGTGTGGATTTGTCTGATGCTTATCATAATTAGTTAACTAGAGAATAAAATCTGCTATCAATTTATTCCAGGCAGGTTTAGGTAAACTATTAGGAATCTTTCTAGACGATAATTTGGATTGGAGTGCTCATATAGATTACTTAAGTTCTAGACTTGCTACAAGTATATTTTTAATACGCAACTTAGTTTATATGATTCCTAAAAATACCCTTAGAATGTGCTACTTTGTACTATTTCATAGCCGTTGACAGTACGGAATAACTGTTTGGGGTAATTCTTCTTACGCAGATCGAATTTTTAAATTACAAAAAAGAGTAGTGAGGATACTTGCAAGAGCAGAGTATAGGGAACACTGTAAACCTTTATTTCTGGATTTAGGTACTATGCCATTACCTTCACTCTATATATGTGAGACTCTGATTGAAATTCATGCCAACAAAGGTAAGTTTAACATAAACTCCAACGTCCATGATCACGATACAAGATCTAGAGATGCTATTAGAGCACAACGTTTTAGGTTGACAAAGAGCATAAAAAATTTGACTGATGTTAGTTTGTATAACTTTTTGCCAGATGAAGTAAAAAGTCTTCACTTGTTATCGTTTAATCAAATCACACTTTTTGAAACATTGTTTCTATTCAAAAACGGAGTACATAAGTACAGCTTTTACACAATAGTACTAGTTTGGTCAGGGTAGTTGCCTATTTTAATTATATTTCATGTTTTTTATAATTCCATAAAGTGTGTTTGTCGTTTTTTTTAATTGTTAATATTAAATATATACATGTTTGTAATGTTTAAATTCGCCAAAAATTTTATATGTTTTATATGTATTGTCACTATTCCTTTGACTTGCCAAAAACAAAACTATTTTTGTATATTGATTAAATAAATTCTATTCTATTCTATACCGATGAAGTGTCCTGTTTAATAATTATTTTATTTACTTTCAGATAATTTCCAGAAATTTCCTAACAAATATTTCTGTAAGTATATCTACTATTTTTACAATTTTTTTTGTCGATTGGTATCTTTAATCTGAGTTCTTAATGTGTATTTCACTTTTCAAATAACTTATTTAAAATTTGTTTTAAAATTATTTCCAGTAGAAAAATGCAGTATACGAGTATATCTGGAACGGGGTATTAAAAGTTCGGTATTGTGTCGATTTAAAATACCTTTTCAATTCAGAATTCAAAATACACTTTAATTTTAAAGTATTTTTACGTAAATCCTCAAAGTTGATGGATATATTTTTGGTATAGAACTATATTCGAGAAATGCTGAGTCTTCTGAGATGCGATAGAGAAAACTTTCGAAATAAAAATATTACGAATATTACTGTAGTGAGTAATAACACAATAGTTACGTGTAAGTAACGATTAAGAAGGAACATTTCACAAACTGCTTTAGGGGTTTTGCATGAATAGTAGCTACATTCAGACCACTATCAGCAAGCATATGCCAGACGACCTGCTCCTGAGACTTATTGTTAGAAATATTACAAAAGAGTTCTTTAAAATATATGTCATATTTTTCAGACAAGGCATGTTTAATCCTAACAGTCTCCATTTTTTGAAAAAGGAATTTTGGGCCTGTCTGAAACTGCAATTTTTAATATCAATATTTAAGCATAGGTTTGGTTAAATTTGTGTTGTTAATTTAATTTTTTACAATTTCATTTTGTTTTAAAAAATATCCTATTGTCAATATCAATTAGTGTATAAGCAGGCATCATACCAGTTAACTCATTGACGCGAAGTATTCAGCGGTTCCTTTAGTTTTTCCATCTTCGAGTTTAATACAATTTTTACATTTTTTTTGAAATATGCAAAATTTACAATATTCGTAACCCATTACTAGCTTCCTACAGATAAACCTTGATGGGGAAAGCAAATGTTGCAATATTAAAAGGCGTCAGACAATAACAATGTATATTTTAAGCTAAAAAAAGCCGGAAGCTTGGAAATAAATAAATAAATAATATCAGAAGACGTTTCGTTTATTCATTCATACACATCATCTGTTCATCAAAATTATTTAAATAAGCAAACATCCACAGATACAAAAAAATTATATATGCTTTACCTTACAAAAGTTATTCAGGATAATAAGATGGACGTAAAGAAAATTGTTTAATTTATTAACCATACAGATTAAAAATACAAAACGTAAAGTGTCTACGCGGATGATCTTGTAGTTTTTTGCAAAGGTAGAAATATACAAAATATACTTTGTCACACACAGAACTTTAACCAACACTTAGATCTCTGGTCACAAAAAACAGGTTTCTGTTTTTCCACTGAAAAAACTCGTTTCATCCTGTTTTCTAAGAAAAATATCACAAATACCCCAACCTAAGACTATGTGATGAGAACCTAAAACGTGTAACGTCAATAAAATTCTTGGGCATGACATTCGAAGAAACTCTAAGCTGGAAATTGCATATATCAAATTTGATCTTATCTTGTCACAAGCGACTAAATCTTCTAAAAACTCTGGCCAATAAAGAATGGGGTGCGGATCGCCAAACACTTTTAATGTTATACAGAACATTAATCAGATCAAAATTAGATTATGGATCTACTGTGTATTCTACAGCCACTAAGACACTGCTAAAAAAACTTGACAGTCTTCATAACCTATCTTTACGTATAATATCTGGAGCTTTTCGCACAACACCAATCGAAAGTATTTATTGTGAAGTTGGTGAACCGTCCTTAGAAGACAGAAGACTTTATTTAAGTGTAGCATACGCCGCAAAAATCAGGTCTAACCCAAAAAACCCTACTATTCACAATTGTTTTACAGAAAAATTCCCAAATCTCTTCATAAATAAGCCAAGAACTGCCAAACCTTTCTACGCAAGGATTAGAAGCTATTTAAATCAATTAAACTACACGTTCCCAGAATGCTTTTTCTCCCAATCGTCCTCAATTCCTCCATGGCAAATAGAGAACTCTGAGTGCCTAACCCGTCTTATTTCTTTCGACCAACATTAAACAAACCCACAGTTAATCAAATCTGCCTTCAACGATATGCTTCACAACTACAAGGATTATACACATATATACACAGACGCATCTAAATTAAATGAAGGTACTGGTGCTGCAGTCATAACCCCAACATCGACAAATAAATACAAACTCCCTTCAGAGTACTCCATTTACTCTGCTGAACTATATGCTCTATACCAGGCCACCCTTGCTGTCAACGCATCCAATAATACCAATTATATTATACTCACAGACTCTCTAAGTTCCGTACAGTCAATCCAATATGTCTACCCAACTAATCCTTTAGTCATCAAGATAAAAGAAGAAATCCACACCGCTAAACTGAAAGGAAAAAACATTATGTTATTCTGGATACCATCCCATATTGGAATTCCACGAAATGAAGAGGCAGACAATGCTGCAAAAGAAGCTGCAAGTAGTGATAGTGCGAAGTGTACTAAAACATTTACGAGTGCGGACGTGAAAGCGGCGGTTAAATATAAAGTGCGATATATGTGGGAAGAAAAGTGGAAAGTGTCATCGGCCAAGCTACGCGATGTTAAAAAATCGATAAAACCCTGGCCCACATTATCAACAAGTCAGAGAGACCAGGTAATATTAACGCGACTCCGACTGGGTCATACGCGATTAACTAATAGCTACGTGTTCTCCAACAAACAAGGAATAAGGTGTGACAACTGTGATAAAAAATTAACAACCAAACATATATTAGAGAAATGTCCAGCATTAACGCCAAAGCACATGTTGTACAATATACCAAACAAACTTAGTGATATTTTAGGTCTACAGTACAATATTTCAAACATAAAAAGTTTCTTAACCTCAATTAACGTTTTAAATGCTATCTAAATGTAATACAAATTATTGCTCGCTATTATTGTTTCGCTAATAGCCAATTTGGCTGATGCGATTTTGTTAATAAAAAATAAACGTACAGTTTAAGTTATCAAAAACCGAAGTAAGTTAAAAAAAATGTTAAAAGAACAGATTTGTTAAAAATACTTTGGTGTAAGTAACAGAGCATAAAATTATCCAAGATGGAAGTCAAACAAAATTCCAAATTAGCACATATATTACTAAATAATAGACGTTATTATGATTTATAATTAACATTAAGTATTCAGCTTGTTATAAGCAATAAGTGACAAAGTAACATTACCGGCAAAACTCCATGCGATAACTTCAAAGGCTGTAAATGAAGAGATCCAAAAATTCAATAGGTATTTGTTTGAAAGTGTGTTAAACTACTTATGAGTGAAATCGTACGAATACGAGTATACTCGAAAAACAATAGTGACAATAAACATTACAGTTCGAACAAGAAAGCGGTAATTTGAAAAAAAAAGTTAATTAAGTATAATTTCTGTGCCTTAGTTTTAGTTTTATTCATTGTTATGTATAACTGCTTTAATTCTAACATCTTTGGATGTTAGGGATGGGAACACTCTGCTGAGCATGGCCTTCTGGAAAGAGAATCAGCGTTTCTGTGGCTAACTCCGGCCCGGTGCTCAATCTTAAAATCGTATTCTTGGAGTCGTTCGATCCACCTGGCTATCTGACCCTCTGGATTCTTAAACTGCATCAACCACTTAAGGGCGGCATGGTCGGTTCGGATTAGAAACTTTCTTCCATAGAGGTATTGATAGAAGTGCTCTACTGATTTCACTACTGCCAGAAGTTCTCTTCTCGTGACGCAATAATTCCGCTCAGGTTTTGAAAGAACTTTACTAAAATATCCGAGGACTCGTTCCTGTCCTCCTTGAATCTGAGACAGCACTCCTCCAATTCCCACATTACTTGCATCTGTATCTAAGATGAACTCTCCTTCTGGCAGTGGATACCCTAAAATTGGTGCTGTTATTAAATGCTTTTTCAAGGTCTCAAAGGCATTTTGGCAGTCTGTATCCCAGCGGTAATCTCTTGCTTCCTCCGTAAGTCGCGTTAATGGCTTAGCGATATCTGCAAACTTCTTAATAAACCTCCGGTAGTAAGTACATAGTCCAAGAAAACTTCTCACTTGATGTTTGTCAGTTGGTTTTGGCCATTCCTTAATGGAATCGATTTTTCCCTTATCCACGGCCACTCCTTCTTTACTGACTATATGACCCAGATAATTGACTTTACCTTGAAATAGCTGGCACTTCTTGGGGTTTAACATCAATTGGGCAGCTTTAAGTCGATTAAAAACGTTTTCTAGATTCTTCAGATGTTCTTCGAATGTCTCCCCCAAGACGATTATGTCATCCAAATAAACCAGGCATGTTTTCCAAGATAACCCTCTCAACACATTTTCCATAAGCCTCTCAAATGTCGCAGGAGCATTACAGAGTCCAAATGGCATAACGTTGAATTGCCACAATCCAGATCCTGTGGTGAAGGCTGTCTTTTCTTTATCGACTGGGTCCATTTCTACCTGCCAGTATCCAGACTTCAAATCTAAAGTAGAAAACAATTTACTTCCAGCCAATGTGTCCAATGTGTCATCGATCCGAGGCAGAGGATAACTATCTTTCTTGGTAACGTTGTTCAGCAAACGGTAATCCACACAGAACCTCGTCGTTCCGTCTTTCTTCTTAACCAGGACCACCGGAGAGACCCATGGACTCGTAGAAGGTTCTATCACCCCGTCTTTCTTCATTTCCTGAACAATCGTTTCAGCTTCCTCTCTCTTCGCCTGTGGTAATCGTCGAGCTGTTTGACGAATTGGCTTAGCATTACCAGTATCAATTTTATGCTTAACAACGGTAGTTCTTCCCGTCTTTCCTCCTTTCGGTACGAAAATATCACGATACTGCCGAAGAAATTCCCTTAATTTCCTTTTCTCCATCTGATTTAGAGACTGTCCTGCAACTGCAACCATTTGGTCGAATTTGTCGTTGGAATTATCAGATGTTGTCGCCTGACGGATTATGGATGTCACAGGTACACAAGTTCCTACCTTTGTCTCTTTCTTGATGGTCACTGGGTAGTCGTTGACATTGATAAGTCTCACAGGAATTTCTTTGGCCGAAGTCACCAATTCCTTTCCAATTATGATTCCACGGCCAACCTCATCGTCGTGGTTCCAAGGCTCCATCATAACAGGTGTCCCTTCGTCTACAATTCCCTGTAGTCGCGCTACTATGATCGTTTCGCTTCTCGCAGGCACGACTGTATCTTCTGTAATGGCTGCTTGCACAGTGTTGTCATTATGTGGATGGAGAAATACCTCTTCGTTGCCAACTTTGATTACCTTATTCTTAAAATCCAATTGGAATCCATGCATATTCATTACGTCCATTCCTAATATAACATCCTCTTCGATGTCAGCAACTATAACAGTATGGACGAACTTTTCTGCTCCAATTCCCAATTGTACCTGGATTTCTCCATGAATGTTAGCATTTTCACCTGTAGCGGTCCGAAGTCGCAACCTCGTTGGTAACAGTTTCTTTCGGCTGTTTATGACTGTCGGGCGTATAATGGTTCTGGTCGCTCCGGTATCCACCAACAACGTATGCTTTTTACCATTTATGTCTCCATCTACATATACACTATCTTCACGACATTTCAAAGAAGCTATTAGTATAAGAGGGTCTTTGGAAGAGTTCCGGGTCGAAGCTGCCTCCCTAGGGTTGACTCGTTCTGGTTTTCCTGATGGTGAGTTTCTTGATTTTATGGTCTTCTTTTTCTTGCATGTCATGCTTTTCATCAAATTAAAGAGCTGGTCAAGTTTATCTTCATCTCCTTCCTCTTTTACAGTCCTAACTTTACTGTACCCGCCAGAGGCCTGCGTAGCTGACTCGTATTCGAGGGCGGCGGATAAGACATCAACCAGCGTCTTGTGACGAGCTAATCGTAGTGTTCTC
The DNA here is from genome assembly GCF_040954645.1 of Diabrotica undecimpunctata. Classification (NCBI taxonomy): domain Eukaryota; kingdom Metazoa; phylum Arthropoda; class Insecta; order Coleoptera; family Chrysomelidae; genus Diabrotica; species Diabrotica undecimpunctata. The sequence continues at coordinate 34,534,431 of NC_092808.1, read as the reverse complement.
TGCATTTCATGATCACGAAGACCATCAATAAACGTTTGAACGGCCAATTTTTCCATCATGTCTTCGGGAGCTGTTGGATAAGCATATCGTACTAATCTGGCAATATCTACCTCATATTCTTGAAGAGCCTCATCTTTCTTCTGTCTACGATTTTTAAGCTGCGACTGATATACATGCTCCAAATGTTCGTGGCCATATCGCATATTTAACCTCTTCTTCAGTTGTTCGAAATCATCGGTCTCCTCTACTGCTATGGTCTGAAGCACATCTAAGGCATCTCCTCGAAGAGCGATAGTCAGGTTTACCGCCTTTTCTTTTTCAGACCATCCATTTGCTCTTGCGGCTGATTCGAACTGTTTCATGTAGTTGTTCCATGATGATTTTCCGTCGAAAGTTGGGACTTTAACATGAATAGAACCTCCACTTCCTTCAAATTTCGGCCGTGTCTCCAACTTACATTTCGTCTCGTCTTCTTTTATCTCCACTGTAATTGGATTGTTTCCTCTCTCTGCTGTCCCGGTTTCCTCCATCTTCTTTTCCATCTCTTTCCATATCTTTTCTTCGAAGGCCAACATATCGGCAGCAACTTGGTTTTTTAACGAAGATATTCTATCGTCCAGGGCAGACATCTCAGAAGTGACTTTAGAGATTTCCGAAGAGATGTTAGCAGAGACTTTGCTTTCCAGAGAAGAAATCTCGTTAGAAACTTTGCTTTCTAAAGAAGCGATGTCGCCGGATACTTTGTTCTCCAATTTCGAAATCGACGAGATGACAGCATCATGTTTGTCTTCAAATATATAAGTCTCTGGGTCTAGTCCTTCTTCTAGCAAAGCGTTCTTTAGTCGTTGGACTAACTCAGCCTTTTTTCCGGTGGAAGATAATTCTCTGTCTTCAAGATGTCTTCTTAAATTAGTCACTGTCAGCTCATAAATCGTAGCCATTTTCACAATTTATTTTACGTATTCACTTGTATTATTATTATAAGTCTAATTTATGTTCGATCTCACTTCTGGCACCATTTGTTGTGAATTTATTAATTGTTAAGTCTTTAATTTATAATGTCTTGTTCTTATCTTAATTCATTAAAAAGCACAATGACTGATATTTATTTATTTTCACTAAACATACATAATTTATTAAAAAGCGAACGTAACATTTTATCGCGAGCGCGTCGTCCGAATTAACTAACTTCAAAATAAAAGTTCCTCCATATTTATACGAAAACAGCTGCTCTAGAATCCCATGGATTTTGACCTCAATTGACCTGGTTTCGCCTCGAATGGACAGGCCTAATTCCGGAAGATTCGAATGGAACCAGTTTTTTTATTACTTGGAGTTTATGCCAGCTATTCGAAAGGTCTCGTATATTCTAAAACAGAACAGCATTAGTCATAATATAATACGGTTATTTTTAGGCCAGGATTTTTATCGTAACAATATATATATAATATATATATATATATATATATATATATATATATATATATATATATATATATATATATATATATATATATATAAACAAAACCACCAGTTTATTAGGGCTGCAGTCAGAAGGTTGGCCGAGATGTTAGAGAAACACTCTTTTGACCCTTTGTCGAGCTTTCGGAATTGTTTTATTCCTTTTTCAAGACACTGTAATATATAAAAAAAATATGTAAATATTTACAAAATATCACAATTCGTCAGAGCAACTTACTAGTCGTTGAGATTATTTAAAATAAACTTTGACACTCAACATTAATAACACAAATATAAAATATAATAATGGACAATACATTCTAAAAATTTTGGTCAGGATAGTAAAACTTAGTTTATGTCATAACATCTTTTAATAGTATGTTTTACCTCTGATACATAGAGAACAGAAAGAAAAAACAATGTGATTAAAGTGTAATTAGTTGTTCTTAACCTGCGTTAGTGTGCCTAGATAAATTATTATTAGGATTACAATTTTTGACTTTTTTGGCACATATGAGACAGCCGTTATATCTTCTTTGAAGCCAAATTTTGAACTGTGAATTTCTCTTCCTCGTGTGTTCAGAAGTGCTGTTAGATTTTGCCTTTTTTTCTTCCTAACTGTCCCAACCGATGTAAGATGATGAGTTTGAAGTAGATTGATCATGAGCGGATAACTGGTAAACCAGTTATCGAAATTAATATTACGTTTAGTACCAAAAACTGGCCCAATCACTTTCTTCTTCAGCCTCCACTTCTTCAGAATCCTCGCTTTTGTGTGCCGTCTCTCCTTGAGCTCTTTCTTCCAATATGATTGTCTCTTGACTTTCTAATACGGTTTGTTCTTCCTCAGATTCTCTATCAATGAACGATTTATCATCATCAGAAATACTGAAAAACTCCGCCCATAACCGTTTTAACCTTTCCTGCTCTTGTTCGTAAGACATAATTATTCTATAATTCAGTATCGCTGAAAGAAAAATAAAAATCATAGTACATCTCGAAAAAATATGTAAATTTACCTCTAGAACACAAAACAACTAAAAGTTACAACAGTAGTGTACCGGGGTATCACACACCCCAACTGTCTTTGAGTAACTCCTAATTCAAACTGAAATTGTAATTGTATGTACATCTGGTAACAAGGTCATCGTGAGAAAACATGAATAAACTACAGCTACTAGGCGCTATAAGACGCTATTTCATTTACTTTCGATTTTATAGAAATAAAAGGAGTACCTGGGGTATGGTATACCCCAAAAAACTAACCGAGGGTTAATATTGTATTTATTTTTCAAGAAATAAGAGGCCCACATTGGGTAGTTTTGATTTTTAATTATTAAACCTGTCTTAATGGTATACAACCAGTTATGCATACAAGAATATGTAGAAGTTAATATTTATTTTATTTTTGATGTTTTTCCAGTAAATAACAATAAATGTTGCTCAATTTATCTATGTCAGACTTTTTATTTATGCAAAATGTACTAGATTTTATGAAACATGTTTCCAAGAAAACACGATTTGCATGGTTTTTTTCTTTTGCCAAAATACATGTTTCTGAGTTATTGCATGTTCTGTGCTGTAAGTGTTGTATGTGCTTTTTTAGGTAATCTGTTCTCGTTCATTATCTGTACGTGTTCGGACCAGATAGGTTATTTCCTTTTCATGATAATAATGATTATGTCTTGACATCCTATTTCTTCCCCGATATTTTCATTTCTAACTCACTGCGTTCTTGATATTCTAAACGATCTTTTAAATGGATCCATTTCGGTCATTGTTTCGGTTGTAATGGTTTTTTATGTTTGTTGTCAATTTCCAAGTTTCTGAACTGTAGTAGACACTACCTTTAATTAAAGTGTTACATTACATTGCCTACGTTTCGTTATATTTTTACTCCAGAGTGAAAAGTACTGTATTACTCTTCGTTCTTTCTTTATCGTCTGAATCTGTTTTGTCCAGTGTAACCCCTAGGTATTTATACTCTTCACGTGCTTTTATTTTTCTAGGTTTTCCAAATATAGCTTATAGCTTTCCTTTTCTATGCATAGATATTTGGTCTTGTCAATGTTAATAGTCAGTCCCCAACCTTCGTAGGTTTTATTCGAAGGCAAGAGGGGCCCACACTCTCGAACGCCGGACTGGGCCTAACCCGGAGCGAACACTCGGCGTCCGAGCAATCAATACAGTTCGATGATAAGCTACTAGGGATATCGGGACTAATGCGCCTTACGCTGTCCTGCATAGTTCGGGCTAGGTCATCATGCGGGAGTTCTTGTATCCAGGGCTTCCACATGACAAACATTCTGCTGATTTAAATCCTATATAGCGCATCAGCATGCTATCAGCAAGTGGAATAAGGTCTGGAGCATTGGGGTGGATTAGTGTGGTTCCTGATTACACAAGTGTCATTCTTACGGGTGTACTGGGCAAGTCTCACAGGCTGGGCTCAATACTGTTGCTTGCTTGCTTGGTCTCGGGACTAAATCCCGGTTGAACTTATTGTTTTGTATTTTACTAGTAATAGTTAAAATATAATTTAATTTTAACAGAAGTAATCTTAAAATGAATTATTAACTAGGAAAAATATATTAATCGTTCGTTGGAAACAGCATCCGCATTTTGAAAACAACAATATTTGTTTTATAAATCTAGTTTATTCCCAAGGATATATTTCATAAAAGCTGGTATGCCACAAGCAAACAGTTTCAGAAGGGGATTGAAAGTAATCATGATTTTATTATAGCCTAAATTGAAATCAGTTAATGTAAAAAGATTTTTATTTGGATCTAAAATATCTCAATTTTGGTGAATTTTATGTTGTTTTCTCGACTTCGTTCGACATTCTGAATCTGTACTTGTCAAGAGCTGCAATTCGAATGCTTACATATTTCTCTTTTTGTTAACAAGTAAAAGCATAAACGTTTATTTACAACTAGGTGTACCTGCGCGCGTTGCTACGCCACAAACTAAAATAAACTTGAAGGAAAGACGTTACACAAATATTCAATTTATTTAGTCATATTATTGATTTTGTTTGTATGAAAATTTAGTTGTATAGTTTACAACTTCATCTTGACTCCCCACAGTATCGATGGCAGTGTTAATGTACTGGTTAAGGTACTGGTAATGTTATCATTTCGCCGGGTATTCCATTCTGTATGGTTAAGTTGATGGTATTGACGTCGATGTTTTTGGCCCTAATATAGCATACATACTGAGCCACTGATGCTTTTTGTAGTTATGTACGATGTTTGAGAAAACTTTTTACACCAATTCGTCTATGCTTTCTGTGATCTTACAGAAGTTTGCTGGAGAGGTGATACATTGCGTAGATTCATCAATTGATTATCACCCATTTCCAATATACATTAATTTTTTGCAAAATTTCCAATCGATGCATCCCGTTGTAGTTGCGTCATAAAACTGATAACTTGAGACATGTATTAAGTTCATCATCTAGTGCTAAAAGCGATAGTGTACCACCGAAGATCCGTACGTTTCCTCTTAAATCTCCTCTGTACCACCTGGATGTAATTCTGGCAGTTTAACTTTTCCACTGAAGCAGCACATTCCTTGCATTTCTTTCTTAAATTTGACGGTGCAAGAACACATGCAAATTTTATCCATTTTTCCAATGATGACACTTGGATGAAGACTGTAATCATTATTATTGTCATAATGGAATGCAGCAAGATTTAAATCAGCGTGCATTGTTGCAGCCTTCAGCAACACTGCACGTTCAGCAACATTTTGCAGCCTTCTTTAAAGTTGTTCAGTCGTCTCAAACTAACGGGCCTGAGTAGTACGTACTCGATCAGTTTCTTACCTCACTTTTCGTTGTTCAGATGATTCAGACGAACGGGTCTCAGAAGCATGTACTCTAAGATTTTCCAGCGTTAACGCTCGTTGCTCATCTGATTCTGAGGCTCGTAATATTCTTTTCTTCCGTACTTGAGGTGTAGATCGGCCAATTGCTTGTCGCCTTTGAGGCGGTACGAAAACGATGTGAACAATGCGTTTGAATTTATTAGATGTCAACTAGCAATCCGAATCTCACAATATATCCAATACAATCGGCTGTTCACACAGTGATGTAAATGTTAATATTGACGGTGATCACCAATTCGCTGAGGAACATTTGAAGTGAAGAATCAGCATTCAAGCATTATTGTTGAAATATATGTAAATTCCACTCACGGTGATATCCGATTAAATTATTTATCTAAATTAATTTAACTCTCAATGAAATGCACAAAACTATTCGAAAAATGCTCTCAAATATACAAATACGCACAATATTTGTTTGTTTAATCATAGCCAGACATGAATTTCGTAATTACATAAATTCTTATGTTACCCACAACTCGAAACGTCGTCATTCGTTCTCTGTTTTCGTTTCTATTCAAATCAGCGGGAACATATGAAATTCATTGGAATGTCAGTGGCGCCATTCGTCGAAAATTATTCGTACCAATATAGTAGTTTATATTTAATGGATTTCACAAAATATTTTTCTAAAGCTGGCTTCGGCGAGCTCCCTCAAGTGCAGGCTAGCTCAGTCGCTAGAGAAGACTCCTAATCTCAGGTCATGTCTTATTGTCACATATTGAATTTACTGGAATACTACTTACATGATGCTAAAATTTATCGAAATGCTTTTTATGTGATATTGAATGTTAAACAGAAGTGGATGTTACCCTAACATGGCCTGCATGTTGAATTTCTAGAAAAGGATATTCTGGGAAAGAAATTAAGTTCACAAAAAAATTAAAGTCCAGGAAAGAACTACTAAGCGAGCTAGAAAGAAGCAGCCAATATTAGTTTAAAGCGTGGTTGATCTTATCTTGCGAATAGATGGCAGAAAGTTAAAAAAAAAATATGATTATAACATAGACAATTAGGGAGGAAAGGCAGGGACATTTATATACAATAAATATAATAAATTACTAAAGTATATGCTTGCAAAATTTACAAAACACATGAATATAGAGGTTAGCTTTAAATAAAAATTGAAAGTTAAACTTAAAAATTGAAACTTTAAATAAAAATTGAAAAAAAAACACGAAAGTATTTTCAAGAAAATATATTTAATGAATATATCTAAAACTTTCCCCAAGGCTGGTTTGAGTTACAACAGTATATAAAATATTTTAACTAAAAGAGACAATTTAAGTAACACAAAAGTCATGCCTACTTTCTAATTTTACCAGAAGTGCGAAGAGATACCTTGCTGACAAGCTGTCAGCAGTTTAACCAACTTAATAAAATAACAGAAAATATACGGGGTACGTATACACTATACACGGTTTATAAGAGACGTAAAGGGGAATTTAATTAAATGAGCAATATACGATATAGTAATACGAAATAGAAAACAATATGTAACAATAAAACACTGAAAACTTTGTTTTCAAAACTTCCACAACATTTAGTATAAAATCGTAACACTACAGTTGTTTCGGCTGTAGGAAACAAACAAAATAGGTATATCACTGGAAGGCAATCATAAATACGTATTTCTCACGGTCTTCTAACATTATTGCCATAAACTGGTTGTACAAAAAGGGTGTACATATGTGAAATTATGAATATAATTTCAGTTAAAGAGGACTGTATTACATAGGGCTGGTTCAAATAAATTAGGATATGTGGTAAAAGGTTATACAGATTATAGCAAATTAAGTTTATATAAAGTCTTACCAATTCTTCTGCTGCACATACACACACTCGCGGTATTTAGAGGCTTTCAGTCGCGGTTGTTCTTCATACGGGGAAACTGTCCGGTTACCGGTTTCTGAAGACGTGTTTCGCGGTACTAACACTTAGATCACACGAGATATAGCACATTTGCGTCTGTACACGATTTAAAATAGTACTTGCGGTATTTTTCGCGTAACTATAAGCGAGAGAGATAATTAGAGTAGAGAAAAAGCGTGGTAAGTCTGTACCAAGCGATAGGTAGCGATTGACAGAGAGATAATACGTCTGCCTAGTAGGACTCAGCAGACGAAAGAGAGGACGACTGTCTCTAGCAACAGTCAGCAGTCAAGAGAGAGTGTCTGTTATCATCGAGAGACAACAGGCAAGAGAGTGAGACTTTCTTTGCTATCTTACAACTGTCTGTATTTCTAATGGAGTGGGGTTAAAATGTGAGTAGGAAGGGTTGGAGAACGGGAAATAATTGTAAAATTGTGGTAGAATGGTAGCTAGTAATACAGCGAAAAAATGACATGATTTTTCGCATGTGAAAAAATTGAACATACTGGGGGCGGGCGAGAAGAGTTACGCCACTGGGATAGGGTATCAAATAGTTACTTCGAGAACGAGGGTAAACCGGTATACATTAGGGACATTGTTGTAAAAACTAAGATAACTAAGAACTATTTAAAATCTAGAGAGACTAAAGTTTAGAGAAACTATATACCTATTTGGCTGAAAGCGCCACTAGTGGTTAAAGGGTAACCTAGCTACTTTCTTTATTGACCTAAGATATTCGCCATTAGGTGTGGATACCCTAACAGTTCGAACAAGAGAGTCTTTGCCTGGGAGCACTTCGATAATCTTTGCCAGAGGCCAGAGGAGTGGGGGAGTCTCTTCATCTTTAATTAGTACAACATCACCTATCTTTAAAGGATCAGTAGCGATGTTCCACTTACTCCTACTTTGGGTCATATGCAAATATTCCACCGACCACCTTTTCCAAAAGGTTTGATGAATTTTCGAGATATGCTGAAAGAGGGAAAGACGGTTCTGTGGTATTTCTGAGAGATCTGGTTCTGGTGGACTTGTGAGACTTTTTCCTACAAGGAAGTGTCCGGGCGTTAAGACTGAGCGATCATTTGGATCGTTTGAGAGCTGAGTGATAGGTCTTGAGTTTAAAATGGCTTCGATTTGACAAATTATTGTATAAAAAACTTCAAAGGTAAAACGAAGATTTCCTACAAGACGATAAAGATGGTATTTGGCACCTTTAATCCCTACCTCTACCTAATTTAGGGCCGGACGCTCCACTATGGATAATATCTTCACATTAAAAATTGCAATGGAAAAACGAGTGCAGAGAAATAGAGAAACTCATATAGCTTTAATAGATTTGGAAAAAGCATATGACAGTGTACCGATCTCCCAACTATGGATAGAAATGGGTAACTTGAAAATAAACCCAATTCTTATTAACGCCACTCAAAAATATTACGAACAAAACTTTGCAAGAATTAAAATGGGACAAGAAATCACCTCTCCTTTTCAAACAACAAAAGGACTAAGACAAGGCTGCTGTCTGTCACCCACCTTATTTAAAATCTATTTGGACAGATCCTTAGTGAAATGGGTAAAAAAATGTAGAAACATGGGAATAACGGTGGAAGAAAACAAGCTATATACACTTTTCTTTGCGGATGACCAGGTAGTAATTGCCGAAGACAGCTACGATCTTAGCTATATGGTAAGAAAACTGCAAGAAGAATATGAGGTGGCAGGTCTAAACATGAATATGACAAAATGTGAATATCTCTCAGTGGGAACAGATGAAATATGTGACCTAGTCTTGGAAGACGACAAAATCAAAGGCGTGCAATCCTGCAAATATTTGGGGGTCATTTTCAACAAGAAGGGAAATAGCGCAGATGAAATCAGGGAAAGAATAAACAAGGGCAGAGCAGCGACCCGTGCCTTAAACTCTCTTCTCTGGCAAAAAACAATTCGACGAGAAACCAAAAAACACATTTACGGTAGTATAGTCCAAAGTATTACACTTTACGGTTCGGAAGTATGGGACGTCACCAAAGCTAATAGAAACAAACTTTTGACGACAGAAATGGATTATCTGAGACGAAGCTGCGGTAGATCGAAACTGGAGAGAGTTAGAAACGAACAAATAAGAAACGAAATGAAAATGGAGAGAAATATCAATGATGACATAGAAAGAAAACAATTAATCTGGTTCGGACATGTTAAAAGAATGCCAGAGTACAGATGGCCTAGGAGAGTACTGGAATGGATCCCTCCTGAAAGAAGAAAGAGAGGACGACCACGGAGAAGTTGGCGCAACGATATTGATGAAGCAATGGCGGCAAGAGACTTAGAAGAGGCAACTGCATATGACAGAAAAAGATGGAAATTGGGGGCGGAGAAGCGGCGACAGCCGTAATAAATCCGTTATTATATATATATAATCCCTACCTCATGCAACCCAAATTGAGAAGGGTTACGAGGCACTCCAAATTTAAAACGAATAGAGTTTTCAGAGCAGAAATTAGTAATCCTCTGCGAGAAGTTCTTACTTTTAAAGAGTTCGTTTAACTCAAGAAGCTGATTGCGGGCACCATAGAAATTAGTAGCATTGTCTGACCATATAATCTCGGGAGCACTCCGCCTTGCAATAAATCTTTTAAGGGTGAGAATAAAAGCATCAGCTGTTAAGCCGGTGACAAGTTCGATATGAACACATTTGGTGGTCATACATATGAAGAAGGCTATGTATGCTTTTGTATAATGGAGCCTTTCTAAGATGAGAGGATCGGATCATGAAAAAACCTCCGTAATCTACTGAGACCTTTTGGAAAGGTCTTGTCGAGAGAACACGATCGGGATGGAGATCTGCCATAAGTTGTGTTGACTTGGGTGTCATGAAACGGAAACATTTCACACAGTCGTGTATTATCTTCTTTGTTTGTCTTAGTCCAGAGATAGGCCAATATTTCGAACGAAAATTTGACAACGTGGTCAAGGCACCTGCATGTCCCAATTTAACATGCATTTGTTTTATCATTAATTTGACAACTGAATGATTAGATGGTAGTAGCAAGGGATGTTTCTGTTCGAAAGAGATAGGGGCAAATTCTAATCTACCACCTACATGAAGAAGTCCAGTTTTCTCAGAGAGGAAGGGGTTTAGTGCCCTGATAGTTTTATCAGAGATTATTTTCCGATGTTTTAACTCATGAAATTCTTTAGGAAAGGCCTGTGGTTGTATGTACTTAACAATCACAGTGGTGGAGGAGCTTATTTTACAAACCTGCAGTGGTCCTAATTCTAAAGGTGAATTAGTATGTCTTTTTCTTAGATTTGAGAGAAAACGAAAAACATATGCCAGAGTTCTCTGAATTTTTGAAAATGACGAACATTTATTAAAAAGGGTTTCAAGGGTATTATTCACTTGAGATATGTCAGAGGTTGTGCTTAAAGTGACCTGAGTGTGTCTGAGTTCCAGTAAATCTCCCGTCCATTCTTTTATCCTGAATTGAGAGTAGTCTATTACACTGGAAACTAAAAAGGGGGGACCTTCGGTCCAAATTTTTTTTAAATTTGACTGAGTGATATCTGAGGCTCTAAAGGGCAAATCTGCTACGTTTAAAGAGGAACTTACATGATGAAATAAAAAGGATTTACTTAATTCTTTGATTTGACTGACACGATGAAGTACAAATGGATTCCATGTAAATTTAGTTGTTAAAATCCATGTTAAAGCGATGAGGCTGTCTGAGAATATGTGAACTTCAGATATTGTGACGTTTTTTGAAAGAACCTCAAGTACCTTTCTAGTAAGAGTGAGACCTAATAAGATACCAGACAATTCTAACCGAGGAATAGTTAGTTTATTTTTTAGTGGAGCTATTCTAGTTTTCGATGCTATGAGGCGAGACGTGACTGTGTTGTCACTATACACGACTCGAAGATAGACACAAGCAGCATAAATGTCCTGAGAGGCATCGGTGAAACAATGTAATTGCATATCCGATTTAAGCAGTGGAAGTGTCAGGCATCTGGGAAATGTAATTTTAGATATTGATTGGAATGTATCCAATAATGATTTCCAATCCGAGATCAATAGGTCATCCAGTATATCACTGTCCCAGTCTAAGGGCAATGACCAGATACGTTGTAAGAAAGATTTAGAGTGTACTCTAAAAGATAAGAGTTTTCCTAAGGAGTTATACATTCGAGAAACATAGGTACATAATTTTCTTTTTGTTAAGGGAGGCGCCTCTTCACAAATAGGCAACTTAAAAGAAAAATCGTCTTGATAAGGTGACCTGTTAATACCTAGGACCTTAGAGAAGCTACTAACTAAGTCAAGATTAACTTCTGAAGTGAAGATCATATTATGCTCATTTGAAAAGGCACGAGAATTTAAATATATTTTATAGAGTTGAGAATAAAGTATGTGTAACCTTTCCAAGTTATTGGCGCTGGTCACGATATTGTCGATATTTGCATAATTTTTTATAGTATGAGAGGCTACTGAGTGTGTGGTTTGGTTAACAAAAGTTTGAACCTGAGGGACAGTAAACAACGGAGTAGGGCACGTTACATTAACGTTCACCATATCAGGAGGCGGCAATGCAGACTGGGCCTCCAGTAACAGAATATTGTTGGGCACTGCAGGAGCTGTTGTTACTTGGCCCTCTACGAATGGTAGAGCCACGGTAACAGAAGAAGAGGCAGGTTCTACTGAATGTAATGAATTAGATTGTGAGGTGGTATGAGTAAGAACAGTTTGTATTGAGAGAAATTTGATGACATCCGTGTCAATACGAGGCTGTGAGAGGAGTATTTGATTTTCGTGTATTAGTGGAGGAACTATGGGTATATTCCGAGGAGGAATAATTTTCAAAAAATTGACATTTACATCATCTTCACAAGGTGTTGCAATTGATAATAAATCAATAGATTTTTGTGTAGGAATTTTATTGAAATGTAAGAAAGTGGGAGTGAATATATTCTGAGCTTGAATAGAGAGTTTATTAACCTGTCGTATATTTAGAGCATTTAAAGTTTCAGGTTGAGAGATATCTTGAATTTGTATACGAGTTTGGGGAGGTATATTTGCCAATTCCGCTTGCACACCGTAAGAAGGCGGTACTTGAGTTAAGTTTTCAATAACCAATGGAGACAAATTGACAGTTTTTAGAATAGGAGCAGAGATTAAAATATTTTGTGTATGTAAAACTTGACTTGAAACCAAGGTATTGGATTCTTGTAATATTTGTGGGGGAGAAATGTTAAGAAGCACGGGAGATGCAGATATTACAGTTTCAGTAATCATATTTTGTTCTGGAGTATTTTGAAAAGTGACTGTTTGTGCTGGTAACACATTTTTTAAGAGAGGCTGGCCTATTACATCTTGAGTACTAATGTTATTAGAAGTGTTTTTATAAGTCGGCTTTTGAAGCTCTTGCGTCTGAGCTTGAACAATTGCAGAACTAAACGAAGTACTTATAGTTATTTCTTTCATCTCTTTGAACTGATTTTGGAGGGAGTCAGAGTAAAATGTATTTTTAACTTCTTTTTGGCCATTTATATTCAAATCAGTACTTTTAACAATGTGTTTACTGGAAGTATTCGCCTTAAATTTAGTATCAAATTTAAAAGCCTGTTTAGCTTCCAGTTTTTCTTCTAAGAAACATAAAGCATCCATATATTTTTCATAAGTAATATCTACTTCCTCACTTTCGAGAATAGTTTCGTCGTCAGCCAGGTTTTCCAAAGCATCCAAATACGATTTATAAGCTGCCCTAAGCTGAGTAATATATTCTCTAATTCTACAATTAGAGAGGCCTTTTTCATTTGAACTAACAACGTTCGCAATTCTGGCGATATTTCTTTGTGAAACGTGCATTGCATAAAAATATTCTGCAATTTCTGCCATTTTGAATTGGAGTATATTATAGTTATATAGTGTAGGTATAATAAGAGTGTACCAGACAGAAATGAATGATAAAGAGAATAAAACCTACCGACCCTTGGAAAGGGTACAAAGAGAAGAGAAAAAATATGTATATAAGAGTGTAATGAGAATATCAGTTTCTTGTTTTTTTTGTGTGAAAATTATATTTGGTATCGTGAATTGAATTTAAATTAACACTAATAGAGATAATTGTTGTTGATTTAATAAAGCAATTAATATGCAAATACTTTCTAAGAGCAGAGATTATTGTAAAAATTTAGTTTGTGTCATCGAGCGATTTGAATAAAGCAATTATTATGCTAGGGATTAATGACAATAACAGCGGAGAATTCTTGTAAAAATTTATTATTCAGAACAATAGGACAAAATCCCAAATTATTTACCTAGATATGTACCTATGGCGAAACGTGTCAGAGAACAATACAATTAGTTGAGATTATAATGAGTATCTTTGGTTGACAAAAGGGCTGGAATTTTTACTACGTCACAGGTATCTATCAATGGGTAATTTTACCTGACTTTCTAACGTCCTTTAACAATAGAATCATAAAATTGGAATTTACACAGATAAGAATTATCAAACAACGATCTATCAATATATCGATTTATCAATACATACGTATATACATATATATCAAAGAACATATACACATATATAGAAATACATAATTTCGAAGGACCAAATCTAATGAGATTTACAGCAGAGGTAACATTTATCTGAACCGAATTAGATCAAAATATGTTCAATCGAGCATGAGATAAAACAGAGAGAATGAGGATTTACATATGACTCAAAAGTGTACCAAACTATGTAGAATCAAGATGTGAGACAGAGAGATAGAGAGTGAGAGAGAGATTATGATTTATATCCGACTCGAATAGACCACAATATGTGAGACAGAGAGATAGAGAGTGAGAGAGAGATTATGATATTATGATTTATATCCGACTCGAATAGACCACAATATGTACAAAAAGGGTGTACATATGTGAAATTATGAATATAATTTCAGTTAAAGAGGACTGTATTACATAGGGCTGGTTCAAATAAATTAGGATATGTGGTAAAAGGTTATACAGATTATAGCAAATTAAGTTTATATAAAGTCTTACCAATTCTTCTGCTGCACATACACACACTCGCAGTATTTAGAGGCTTTCAGTCGCGGTTGTTCTTCATACGGGGAAACTGTCCGGTTACCGGTTTCTGAAGACGTGTTTCGCGGTACTAACACTTAGATCACACGAGATATAGCACATTTGCGTCTGTACACGATTTAAAATAGTACTTGCGGTATTTTTCGCGTAACTATAAGCGAGAGAGATAATTAGAGTAGAGAAAAAGCGTGGTAAGTCTGTACCAAGCGATAGGTAGCGATTGATAGAGAGATAATACGTCTGCCTAGTAGGACTCAGCAGACGAAAGAGAGGACGACTGTCTCTAGCAACAGTCAGCAGTCAAGAGAGAGTGTCTGTTATCATCGAGAGACAACAGGCAAGAGAGTGAGACTTTCTTTGCTATCTTACAACTGTCTGTATTTCTAATGGAGTGGGGTTAAAATGTGAGTAGAAAGGGTTGAAGAACGGGAAATAATTGTAAAATTGTGGTAGAATGGTAGCTAGTAATACAGCGAAAAAATGACATGATTTTTCGCATGTGAAAAAATTGAACACTGGTCACATTGCTTCTGTAGTGATCCTTTCGCAAGTTAACATTCTCCTATTCCAACTTGGCTGTACCGTATTGATGACCACCAAATAGTCAAAAATACTTATTTTAGAAATAATCAAGTTAGCTTGACAACGTCCACCATTATGTCTACGAGCCATCACTAGCATATTTACGTGTTTTATCTATATTTTTTGCTCTTTGTGCAGGTGTTCGTGAACTTTTTCTCACGGTACGACCCAAAACTAGCGACTATCGTTATTCACACAAAAAAAGTGCAAATGCTTGCCGATTACTGTACGCATCAACGAAAAACAAACCGGGAAACAGCATGATGACACCTTGAAGGCGTTTTCAAAATAAATACAATTTTCAAATGCACTTTCAATTGGTAAATAAGCTTATTCTAGACCCGAAGAAATCTATAACGATTTTAATAAAATAAAAACATGGAAAAATCGAAATTTTGGAAATAATCTCTTCATTTACACAATTTAAATTTTTTCATGAAAGTTTTTCCAGATATTAATTATTTAATAGATTATTATTGTTCTGAAGCTATTTTCTTGTGGCATTTTAAATTAATTACTATTTAAATGGGAATAAGCCACAATTAAAGGTTAAAATACGTTTATTGACGTTTCAATTTCCACTTCGGAAATCGTTCTCAAAATACAAACATTAGTAAATTAAACAAATTTTGTTTTTTGTTACTTAGTGAAAAATTCTTCTAATAATTTAATTTTATCTGACTCATCTATATTGACAATTCAGACATACATTATACATTTTAAAGTAGACGACTTATTGTTAGATCAGTTTTATTTAGGTGAAACATCAAGGCCATTAAATGTTAGAATAAGTGAACATCAATCCTATATTAAAAATAGAGAATTTGATAGATCTCAAATATGTAAAAACGCATGGGATAATGAACATAGGGCTCAATGGAATGATTGAAATATAGTCCTAAAAGAAACGGATGGTAAAAAGAGAAAAATCAAAGAAGCGGCTCTAATTATGCTAAATGAGACCAATTGTGTCGCGAATTCCTCGGCAGAATGTAGTAGGATCTGGTTACCCATATTGAAAGAGGAAGTTGTTAAAAGGAAAATACCAGTATTGGTAAGTCAGTAACATATAGAGAATACATCATTTATGTTTTTTAAATAACAAACACATAAAATCGGAATTTGGTGTTTATTGAAGGTAAACTAAAAGCACAATCAAATACTTACCTTGTCGGGATAGTATTATGAGGTTTTTTTCCTGTTTTTTCCCTCATAATTTACTATGGAATCACTAACAGGAGAATTTTACTGTCATCATGGCATGTATGTAACTATCTTATAAGTAAAGTCGTCCCAGGAACGCAACTCAACAATATTGGCAATATCATTTTAAAGTCTTCTACTTTAAAATGTATAATGTATGTCTGAATTGTCAATATAGATGAGTCAGATAAAATTAAATTATTAGAAGAATTTTTCACTAAGTAACAAAAAACAAAATTTGTTTAATTTACTAATGTTTGTATTTTGAGAACGATTTCCGAAGTGGAAATTGAAACGTCAATAAACGTATTTTAAACTTTAATTGTGGCTTATTCCCATTTAAATAGTAATTAATTTAATAGATTATATTTTCTCTTTTCACACAGAAATTGCAACCCTTTTTTTATACTGACAAATACTTAATTGGAGCTTAGAAACCCATATCCCAATATAACGAATTATATGATTTTTTTTAATGGAACCTGCATATTTAACATAGGTCTCGGAGACTCCATGTCACCGGTGACGTTTCTAATAAAGGACGTCGCCAGTTAAGGGTTAAAAATATGATTTTTATTAAAAGCCTTGTGCTATTTAATGATTATTTTTTCAGCTGATATTGACAATCGACTGATTGAAACTTTTTAATTTTTAATGAGAAATGTCCCTTAAGCTTAGTCTTTGACGTCAATATACAATTTCACTCATTATTTTCTCATAAAAAGGGTAACGGAATTTCTGTTATTGTGTCATTTCGTCGACATGTAACCTAAGAATAATATTTTCTGGAAAGTTATTTTAACATTTTATATTATAAGAGCGTATTTTTGTTCACTTATATTACACTCTTGTAATTTATATACCTATGTTATATGAACTTTTCACAAATAAAAGTGTTTAATGTTGTGAAAACTTGACCATTATATGTCGAGTATATTTTGCGGATCTTATATGCCAGAAATATTTCTCTTGAGTTAAATGTAATATGTAGTCCGATAAAATGGAACATAGAGCAATAATGTTTTCATATGATATACAGGACTATTGTAGGTTGAGTGTTCTATATATTGTTTCATTTTGGCTTAAATTTCTGTTTATATATATAAACCCATTAAATTTTCCATAAGCCAGAGTTTTACAATTATTGCTTCACAATGTTGCAACAGTTTGCAATTTAAACTTTTTGGTTGTGGTGGGTGGGGCCTAAGGGGTTGAAGGGGTGTAGTTCTCTTTCATGTACATAATTTTAGTTCCCCCTTACTATCCTGGAAACAGGATTGGAAAAAATAGTATGGGATAGTTTCGACAGTATAAATACACAGACTGCTCTAAATACTCTCTAATCTAAAACTAAAAGTCAGAAGCGCAAATTAGGTCATCTAATTGCCCAAAAAATTCCAAAACACACCTTTGAAACCCACCACAGTGGTTCACAACTTTTCTGATACCCCTATTTCCACCATTGCCATTCAACCTTTGGCAAAATATTTCAATTAGTCTATCAACCCAAGTCACTTTCCAATTAAGACAATCATTTGTCAAACTAAAGATGCTATCTTCAATTTACTTTTCAAAACTGCTGAAATAGACATCGTTAGAGTGTCCTTTAAATGCTTCATCCTTCGTCAAAAAGTCTTTTCGTATTGAACTTCTTAAAAATACCCTATTACGCCGTGAGATATTCGAGTTAGCTTCGATATCGTTTCATCTTTACAAATATTTCTATAGACGAAACCCTAAACATTCTAGAACTAAATAGTATCCAGTTCTAAATAGCTTCCAGCATCCAGCAAGCACTTATCCCCCATTAAACATTGTATCTTCGTCTTCGAGTGCAATGTCCGTTGCGAACGTTGGCTATTAACATGGCAATTCTGATCTTGTTTGCGGCGCTTCTGAATAGTTCGACCGATGTGAGCCCGAACCACTTCCTCAGATTTTGGAGCCACGAGTGTCTTCTCCTGCCTGGCCCTCGCTTACTGTCTATTTTTCCTTGGACAATCAATTGCAGTAGACGGTACTTATCGTGTCTCAATATGTGGCCTAGATATTCAAGCTTTCTTTGTTTAATTGTATTCACGATTTCTTTCTCCTTTCCGATTCTTTGGATTACCTCCATGTTGGTGACATGTTCGGTCCAGGATATACGAGGAATGCGTCGGTACACCCACATTTCGAATACTTCTAGTTTTCTCGTGAGCATCTCCGTCAGCGTCCAGGCCTCCACACCATACAGTAAGATCGGAAAAATGTAGCATTTAACTAGACGTAGTTTCAGGGGAAGAGACAAATCCCTGCTTATGAGGAGCCTTTTCATATTGCTAAATGCTGCTCTAGCTCGTTCTATTCTCGCCTTAATTTCTATGGCCTGTTCCCATTTTGCATTTACGTTGGTGCCAAGGTACACATAAGATTCTACATGGTCAATTAGTATGTTACTTATCCGTAACTGTCGAGCAGGCTGTTGCTTCCTGCTTATCAGCATCCACTTTGTCTTCTTGAAGTTGAGGCTCAGGCCGTATTCCTCACTAACTGAATAAACTCTTTCCATTACCTGCTGTAATTCGTCTATGGTACTGGCAAGGATCACCGTGTCGTCGGCATATCTTATATTGTTCGTTAACTCGCCGTTTATTTTTATGCCCTCATTTGCATTTTCCATACATTTGTTAAATATTTCTTCGGTTGTTAAACATTGTATACTAACCTGAATAGTATACATCCTAGTATCCGGTTCACTATGAAGATGAAAACTGATTCATCCCTACTGTTTCTCGACGTTGTCATAAAGAATCACAAGGTTTGCATCACTCTGTTTACGGAAAACCCACCCGTACCAATCGTTACTTTCATGTCAGCTTCGTAATATTTTGGAGTATATTCTATATAGCAAAATTTTGTTAGGGGATTTAATCTTTTACACATTTCGTATAGCCCAGAGGTCAGAAAACGATATTATTAAATCGTTTTCATTCATGACCGCCAAAGCAGGTGGCACCTGGCGGTTAGGAGACATTCGTTGGACTTTCCGAGTTTGCATTTGTATCAGCCTAAGTGTCCAATATATTTCGCCTATTTTCATAAACATCTTCAGCGCCTTAGTTTTAGTTTCTATTTATTGTTATGTATAAACGCTTCAATTCTAACATCTTGATAAACATCCTCACTTAGTAAGTATAAAAATAAATAAAAAATTAATTTATCATCTGTAAGGGATACCTTACGGTATATATATATATATATATATATATATATATATATATATATATATATATATATATATATATATATATATGTCGTCCGCATAGCGGACCTAAGGTCCGCTATGCGGACGACACAGTGATTATAACTGATAATTTGGAAGATCAGCAGTTATTACTTGATAGGGTGAATAGCATAGGTAAAAAATATGGCCTCAAAATCAACATTTTGAAAACGAAATATATGGTCATTAGCAGAAACCCTCCAGAAAACCCGATAATATGCATAGGTGACGATCGCATAAGACGCGTGAAAACTTTTAAATACCTTGGCACCACAATCAATGACCAATCGGATCCACAACAAGAGATAAAAACCCGAATACAAATGGCAAGACAAGCTTTTGTGAAATTCAGACCGCTCCTATGTAATCAAAACCTAAAATTCGAAATACGCTCAGAATGGTCAAGTGCTACATATGGTCCATCTTGCTTTATGGCATGGAAACGTGGACTTTGAAAAAAACATCTATCAACAAACTTGAAGCATTTGAAATGTGGTCATTGAGAAGAATGATGCGCATACCTTGGGTGGATAGAGTTCGAAACGATGACGTCCTTAAGAGAGCCAGCGTGGAAAGAGAACTCTTTGAATTAATTAAAAAACGCAAGATAGTAATGAAATAGTCGCCTACGCACTTTGGTGTATGGCATGTTAAGAAGAAGAAGGGATACCTAATAACCATCATTGTATCTTTCCCTGATGATGCATATGAAAATAGGTGAAATATATTGGGGATTGTAAAAAGAGTATAGGTACTTTGTCTATCAGCTGTTTACCCATTGCCATTATAAATATATTCTCATTTTATTTATGAGTTCTTACATAACTCCTTTTTAAATTTTTCAATATTTGTATAAGATAGAGTTTTTTCGTGACAATTCTACGACAAACTTTTAATTTTTGCTATTTATTTGCATAGTATTAAGAAGTTATAGATTTCATGACGAACTTTGGTGTGAAATTCAAAGATTTCAAATTTTTTATAAATAAAATAATAATTTATATAAACTCCAAACACAAATAAATCTTGAAAAATAACTTTTGTAACTATAATTTATTGGTTAAATCTATTTTAAAAATTTTCCCGGAGATATTATTTACATAATTTATAAAAAAAAACTGGCATCTCAATGAGCCTGTCCCCAAACGAACCAAAGTTTGACTGGTAACAAACCTTTTCCGGAAACATCAAATTCCCATCGCAGTATTCTACAGCTTTAGAGTATAATAGAAAAGTTTCCGACAAAGGCATAATTCTATGTTAGACACAAAACATCATATAAACCCAAGTAAAGAAAGGTTAAATGTCTGGAAAAGTAAAGCCACATACAATTCAGAATTTCACCTAACTTTCGGGAATCTGTCAATACAGTTAAAGAAGTTTAGCGCGCAGATAAAGGGACCTGAAAGTAATATTAAGTAAATAAACACGAGACACTTTAACTTATGATATTGACTGGTTAATTACAAAAACTGCACTGTTTATATAAGAACAGAAAATTATTTATTTCACAAGAACAAGATGCAAGTATTAGTTAAAGTTAATCATTTTAATGTTTCTGGAAGATCGTAATTTTTAAAATTATACTTTACAATGTATACATATCTATTACTTCTTTCCTAAGACACTTTTTGTTTTTGGTACTTAATTGTACCATATTTTGTCTTTTATTAAACTCCTCTTTCTTCGTCTCAACGTTTCTTAACAAGCCACCCAGACGTTAGCTATTAACACGGCGACAAGACTATCTCTGTCTCTATCTCATAACATTCTTCAACCACAAGGCTTGTTTTCGACCAATTTCCCTGCGTCCTTCGATTATATGTCCAAGATATGCTGGATGCCAATATTTTCCTGGATTTGATGCTATCAATGAGCTGAAGGCATTAAGGACATTTATTGCGTTGGATCCTTCTATGGGATATGCTTGGCCATATTTTGAGAATATATCAATTATTGTAAGAAATTTTTGCGGTTAGCTTGGAATGTGTCCATATAAATGATTTTTAATTGTTTCGTTGGTGTTTCCAGAAATTTTGGCTTAATTGGATTTCTGTCATACTTGTTAGCTTGGCACGTATCACATAGGTTGGATTACTTCTTCGATGTCTTCCTTTAACGTAGGCCAGTAGTAGCGTTTTCCTATTTGGGCTTTGGTTTCGTTAATTTCCCTGTGGTTGGTCTTCTAATTTACTATTTTGAAAATTAATACTTGTTTTTAGTAATAATTAATTGGTTTCTCGCTAATTAGGATTTCCATTATTGGATTTTCTGCCGTGAAGTGTTTGGTTACATCTTTGTCGTTATATTTTTGTAAGTATTGGGAGTTTGATAGCAGAGCTTGGAACTTTTGATTTTTTCTGTCTTCTTGTAGGATTTCGTCTATTATATTCTTCGGGAGTTAACATTGCAGTCTGATTTTTTTTTTGATAATTTTGTCTGTCGCCTAAAGGGGTTGATGGATTCGAAATTTGTTGTGACTCTTCGGCTCGGTCGTTTAAAAATTATTCTAGATGCTATAAAGAACTGGGGTGATTGATAATAGATATATCGTCGGCATCTTTTTTTAAAAGGAGTTCCATTCTTTTTTCCATATTCAGATCTATACATTTAATTCTGTCATGTGAAATCCGACAGGGGATAAAGCATCTGCATTTGCGTAGGCTTTTTTATATACAGGGTGGTCCTTAAGTAATTGTACAAATAGAAACCGTAGATTTTGCACTTTAAAATATTACGATTTAAGTCAAATTGCTTTAATAAAATGTTGATATTCAGAAAGATACAGGGTGTTAAAGTGGAAATTTAAAATTTTATTTTTCGCTATAACTTTTACGTTTGTAAATATTTTTGGACAAAAATTTACAGTTGGATGCTTTTGAGTAGGATAAATTATAATTGTATACCTACTTTAATGTAACTAATAGAGGGTGCCACATATGCCACATGTGTGGCATAAATTTGCGCTTAACTTTTTTGCTCTTTAAGTTAGCTCTATTTGTGTTAAAAAATAATAAAGATACATTTTTTTTACAAAGAAAAGGTATACCTGTTAGTAACCTGAAAATTCAACCGTTTTCGAGATAAATGCATTTTATACAATGCACAATAATTCTTAGTTTGATATTTGTGCGGTATAGCACTGAATACCTGTAGATAAGCATAATTCATAGTTTATTCTTATTAAAACAACTCAAAGATGATAATGTAACATCGCAAAATGCTTTGTTATGGGTGCTAAATGTCTTATTGGAGAACAGATATTTCATCTTCTTCTTTAGGTGCCGTGTCCGTATTCAGACGTTGACTGTCATCATGTTTACAATTTCCCTTTGCTATCGCTTCTTAAGTTTCTATAATGGCGTTGTATTACTTTTTCTCTATTGTAAAATGCTAAAAACCCAAAATATGTGGTTTATGCAAAATGGTACACCACCACATTCTAGAGAGAAGGCAGTTAGAACATACTTAAATACAACTTTTCTGAACGTTGGATTGGTCGTGGTAGTCATATTCCTTGGCAATGTGGTGAGATATTGATATAATTATTTAATTCATAAAAAATCCGAAAAGAATACTTATTGTTCATTACATAAATTGTTAACCCATTTTTATTAGGACAAATAGAAACTAGAGCACAGGTATTGAATAACACATATGTGTCCTGTTTCATAATACTTTTGCTACAAATCTAACCTGAAAGACTCAGCATTTTTACAAAAACATCATCGTTGTCCTAATAACCGATATTGTTATAAATATAGTAAACACACAGGCAATTTAGTTCAACATAATATTAGTTTGTTAGTAAATCATAATAGTCCATTTGTTCGAGATGTAATTATAGTTACTCGTAAGCTGTAACGTAATCATATGAATAAGTAATGTCATGGATAGTTTATTCCGTGTGTATATAAGTAACCAATTAACGAGATACATCACAGTTTAATAAATTATTTAACTTCTGCGGCAAATAAGATGTAGTTCCATAATATACCATAAGATTTGGATATGTATCCAAAATAATATATTCATCCATTATACATTATAGCCACCACGTAGCCCCGAATTTAATCCGGTTGATTTTGGTGTATGGGGCGCATTAAAACAACGTGTCTATAAGAATCTCATAAACATTCACAACCAACTATGGGAAGAAATTAATACTGCAGCAGTTTCTTTAGAACCAATGATGATATTTAATATGAGACGATCTTTTATGGAATATATTGACAAATGAATTAAAGAAAATGGTGGATATATCGAACACTTACTTTGACAAAAAGTTATGTTATTTAGTTTAACTAGTTCTTAATTTGGTTTGCAAACAAAATGTTTTGATTACGACTTTAATTTAACATAAAACGTAAAATGTTTGATGTAAAATCCTATTATTCTGTTACTTTGTTAAATCCTATTATTAATTATCCTGCTGATATATTTATTTTATTTAATATTTCGTTAACTATTTACTTTAGTTAAAGGTATTTTATACCAAAATTCAAAAGTATTAATGTTTTTGTCTATTTTTCTTCGTTGCCTGGAGTAATTGCCTTAGATCAGAATTATGCAGCTGATTTTTAAAATGCGAATATCTCGAAAACTATTGAGTTTTAAAGTTATTAACAAGTATACCTTTTTTTGTTAAAATAATGTATCTTTAATATTTTTTATCCCAAATACAGGTAACTTAAAGAGCAAAAAAGTTAAGTGCAAATTTATACCACATATGTGGCATAAGTAGCGCCTTCTATCAGTTACATCAAAGTGTAACTGATAGAGTATTTAATAGTACCCAGTTGTAAATTTTTATACATAAATGTTTACAAACATGAAAGTTATAGCGAAAAATAAAATTTTAATTTTGCACTCTGTATCTTTCTTAATATCAACATTTTATTAAAGCAATTTGGCTTAAATCGTAATATTTACATTAAGTGTAAAATCTACTGTTCCTTTTTATACAATTACTTAAGGACCACCCTGTATATAACTTCGTAGTGAAATTCTTCCAACTTTAATCTTCATCTGCAAACTTTGAATTTGGATGTTTGAGTAAAAACCAGTAGCTATTGCAGTGGTCGATGGTCGGATAAAATTTTGAATTTTCATCCAAAAAGGTATTGACAGAAGTAGTTGTTTGGGGCTCTTGCTGGACTGTATAGAATTGGGCTTTGTATGTGACATAGTAATTTATTGCAAGAATATAATGCTCTGTAGTAAGAGTAGCTTGCTGCTTTCAGAAGTTTAAGATTATCAAGGCTGACCAGACCATCAGATATTTTGTGAAATTTGACAAGAATGTTACTTAGGAAAACGAAGTTAAATTCGGGAAAATTGGAATTTCTACACAATAATCTTTGGCTATATCAGGATTAAGGTAAGATTAAGTGGCTCCCGTGTTAATAAGAAGTTTAAGAGGGAATTTTTGAATTTTAATCTAAGGAAGCTCTCTTTTGTGAGAAGGAATGCAATTCTACTACGTTTTTTCTTTTTCTTCTTGAACTTTTTGAAAATTTATATCTTCTTCATATTTTTAGCTTTCTTGTTTGCATTAAGTGTAATCTTGATATGTGTAATTGTATGTATCTTAATCGTCGTACATTTCCTCTTTTTCAATATCAAAGAGCTCTTCTACGGTAAATCGTGACTGTTAGATGAAAATCGTGTTGGCTGTTTGATGAAAGTGATAGTTTTTTTGAGATTGGGGTCTATTAAAGTCGATTTGGCATATGGATACGTTTATAGGTGTTGGCTTATATGATTGAGATAGAATTGGTTTATGAAAATTGGGTTGATTAGCTCTAGAATTGTGTGCATATGGAGTGATTTGTTGATTTTGTTGAAATGTAGG
Organism: Diabrotica undecimpunctata; assembly: GCF_040954645.1. NCBI lineage: Eukaryota > Metazoa > Arthropoda > Insecta > Coleoptera > Chrysomelidae > Diabrotica > Diabrotica undecimpunctata. The sequence continues at coordinate 34,509,216 of NC_092808.1, read as the reverse complement.
GGTTGGAATGTTCCTCTTGGACTATTGGTAAATAGCTGTTGTTGCAAAGGCATTTGAGTTGGCCTAAATTGATTATTGAGGCTTGGGCAACTCAGGCCGCCATCGTGTATGAGCGGTTGTATAAGTTAAATTATGTCTCTGCGTTTGTGAAGACGGAGACGGTTTATTAGCCGATGATAAGGATAATTCTAAGATTTTTGGAGATATCTAATATTATTTTCTTCCTGAATAATTTTAGTAGCAAGAGCGAGATTCGGTGGTCTCATATATCTCATTGTTGATCCTAGGGGTTCTCTTAGACCTGCCAAAAATGTTGTTAAAGATTTTGAAAATTTTCGTGGTTTGATCCCAGAAATAGTTTAAAAGCAAGTAAATAATATCAATAGAATTGACCAGTTCATTTGGATTGCCATCATACTTTGGTACGATAAAAAGGTCTTTATTAACATTAAAGATGGGTGCAAATTAGAATTATTTCAACTGGATGCGGGTGTAATAATAATAGAAGGTATTTCAAACGAATTTTTGAACTTAAAATTTGGTTTGATATTTTCACTAGATTCTATGTAAGATTCAAAAATTATTGAGAAAGAATCTCTTATTCTAAAGAATAAGCGATTCTCTCGCTAGCGAATGATACTTGCGAAATTATATTAGAATTTGAAATAAGCTGAAATTTGCTGACAGGTATAGGATGATGCTGAAGACTCTTCCACTAGTCCACCAAATGCGCCACTTAACCCTTTAGCAAACTAAATAGTTTTTAAAAATTTTCTTTGACTGGTTAACAATTATATAACTATCCCTAATGATTCATAGTATCAAAAAACATTTTGCCTCTCCCCTTATTTTATTAGGGTGGTGGGAATAATAGTTCCCAGTGCCCATACGCGAAAAATGTTAATTCAAACAAAGGAACAATTTAATAATTATATACGACTTAATTAAATTTATTTAAATCTATCTATCTATCTATTAAATTCTCCACGGCACATCTTTGTTTTACTTTTATACATATCTGATAATCCCTTTCTGTGTTATCTCATCGTACCAAGAGCATAAATCTTATCTCTCAATAAGTTTTTCATGAGAAAAAGATGTAAAGAAATTATCAAACATCCCTTGTTTTTTTAGATAGTTTGCAAGGTTTATAACAACCTTTTCACCTAGGTTTGTTACTACGTCAACATCTGCCGACTTTCCAGTGTAAATATGGAATTTGTATATATAGCCTGTAATTGAGTCTGCCGAACAACATACCTAATAGCCTCGTTTGACAGGCTTTATGGGTATGTATTGTTTGGGTGATGATCTGCCCTTGAACGCTATCATCGTTTTTTGTCTTTTTTCTCGGTGCTAGTGTGATTTGTGTCTTTATCTCAGCGAGACAGATAAGTGATGCTTTTGCATCTCCTGTATAACAAGTCCCTTTAGTCCCTTGTATTTCCTCGAACTCATACAATTGTATATCAGATATGACGAATAATCTCACCTGAGTGATCATTTATTACAAATAATGTCAGATAAATTATTTATATCTCTTATTAACGGTATCCAGGTGTGGCAATAACGACATATGTAACACTTTACAGGACAACATGGGTATTACATCATGTAGCTACAATCTTCTTAATAAAATCTTAAACAATTAAATATTTTTACAAATCACCTTTGTATTCATTTCTGTTCCGAGGCATAATCCTGTTTCTATGAGCTGTATGGTTTTAAGGTCTATCAGTAGGGTGCTAACCTGGCTAAAAAAACAGCCAAAAAACTACAGATGTATAAACTTGTTAAATACTACGCTAAAACTTACAACTAAAATTTTTCAAGTGCTAATAAATCAGAGGATAAGTTTAGTAGATGACCAACAGGGTTTTCGTAGTGGAATATCGTGTACAGATGCAATATTCGTTATAAAGCAAATTACTGAGAAATCAGTAGAGTATAATAGACCAGCATTTCTGTGTCTGATAGACCTAAAGACAGCGTTTAACACAGTAAGACTTAAATATGTAATCCATCGACTGTATAATAGAGAAGTTCCCCTAAATATTATAAAAACTACCGAAAACATCTACCAAAACAACAAAATGGAAGTTAGAATAGAAGGACAACTTACAGAACCTATAGAAATAGGCAGCGGAATAAGACAAGGGGATTCATTGAGCCCCGTGCTCTTCAATTTGATCATGGATGAAATCATCAAAAGCGTTAAGAAAGAGAGAAGATACAGAATGGAAAACAAAGAAATCAAAATACTCTGTTACGCAGACGACGCAATATTGATAGCCTAAGATGAAGATAGTCTTCAAAAACTGGTCCACAGATTTAACATAAGAGCAAAAGAATCTAATATGACAATCTCATCCCAGAAAACTAAAATAAATAGTAGTCAGCAATGAATCAACCAGATGTAAAATAGAAATTGATGGCATCACTATTGAACGAGTAATGGAAATAATATACCTGGGAATTACACATCAGAAGTAATAAACGAAGTAAAAATACCATACAGATAATTACATCAAAAGAGTGGACAAAGCATTACACAAAATTATTCCAGGAGAATAGGCCGGAGTATATCTCATACGACCCTGTGACAATAATAACTGAGGAAGCAGAAATCACAGAGGAAGATATAAATAAAGCACTAAAGAAATCCAAAAAACAATAAAGCACCAGGACCAGGGAACATAAAAATGGAACTGCTGAAATATGGAGGCGCAAGGATAGTATCCTTTATACGAATATTGTTCAATAAAATCGAAGCAGGAGAGAAGATTCCCGATGAGTGGAATTTATCATACATGTCCTCCATTTTCAAAAAAGGTGACAAAAGGTCACCAAATAACTACAGAGGGATCAGTGTAATGCCTTCAATAGCAAGAATCTTTTCATCAGTTATAAAAGAAAAACTAGAACAACACATGGACCATTATAGCGAAGAGCAAGCCGGATTCCGAAAAGCCAGATCATGTTTAGATAATATCTTCATTATGAGACAGGTGATTGAAAAGAACAAAGAAAAAAACATTGAAACACATATGACCTTTATCGACTTAGAGAAAGCATACGATAGCGTGCCCAGAAAACAACTGTGGGAAGCAATGAGAAGACTGTATAAAGAAAAACAAGTGCAAATAAAGTTAGGTAATGAAATAACAAAAACAATCACCGCAACAAAAGGCCTCAAACAGGGATGTGGTCTTTCACCTACACTTTTTAACATATATATATATATATATATATATATATATATATATATATATAGATCAGGCTTTGAAAAGATGGTATAGAAAATGCGGAACAATGGGCATACCAGTACAAGAGAATATATTACATTCACTACTTTTCGTAGATGATCAAGTCATTTTTGCACAAGACAGGGAGGATATGGAATATATGATAAGGAAATTAAAGGAACAATATGAACTTTGGGGACTCAAGATAAATATGTGCAAGACCGAATACTTATGTATTGGACCCGAGGTTGCAGATTTGAACTTAAGTTTAGAAGAAGAGACTATTAAGAGTTGTAAGGCTTTTAAGTATTTAGGGTCAATGATTAGCCGAGATGGTACTTGTATGAAATATATAGAAATGAAAATAGCACGGGGAAAACAAGCCACAAGAGCACTTCATGGAGTGATATGGAACAACACTAACCAAAGAAAACAAAAAGAGGATCTTTCAAAGCATAGTGATGAATATTACCCTATATGGAGCGGAAGTATGGCCAATGACAACAACAATACGAAATAAAATAAGAACAGTTGAACTGGACTTTATGAGAAGATGTCTACAAATCACAAGAGCGGATAGAATAAGACCGGAGGAAATATGGAACAGAATGGAAGTAAAATGCTCAATTACAAAAAAGTTGGAAAACAGAGCCCTGCAGTGGTACGGGCATGTACAAAGAATGCCAGAGCAAAGGTGGCCGAAAAGAATATTAAACTGGGACCCGCCGGGAAGAAGACGGAGAGGAAGACCTGCTACAAGATGGAACACATACGTCGGAAATGCTATGATAGATAGAGACCTCAGAGAAGGTGACTGGGAGAATAGAGTGCTGTGGAGGACGAAAACGGCGAACTCATAATGGGAAAAGCCGAAGAAGAAGAAGAAGAAGAAGAAGAAGAAGGGAATTACACTGTCAAGCTATGGAGACCTGGACAAAGAAGTGAGAGATCAAGTACAAAAAGCAAATAGACTGACAGATGCCTTAATAACACTATATGGCGAAACAGATACATTAATACTGAGATGAAATCAAGAATATATGCCTCAGAAACAAGACCCGACATAGCCATAACGCAAAGGCTGAATCAGCAAACATGAGAGTACTGAGAAGAATTACAGGAAATACGCTACATTAGAAGGAAATGTAACGTACACTGTATTAGAAACAAAATAGAAAAAAAGAACGGAATAACCACATAAGCACAATGGAGGAGACCTGTGTCGTCAATATAGCAAGAGATAAGTCACCGATCGGCAGAAGAAGTATCGGACGATCGCGCAATAGATGGAGTGACAACCTTCCATAGAGGTATTAATCCGCCAATGAACAAGCAGAAATGCTTATAAAGAGGAAGAAGGAGAAGAAGACCTTTATGTTGACAACAACAAATTATTAATACCATGTATTAACATTTACGATTTGTTACTTAGGTGAACTGACAGGTATCGTCATTTAAACGTAAATTTTACGAACTACTCTACTTATATGGTTTTTTTTGATAGCTCAATGTAATAAAAAACTGATAATATATTAACAGTTTAATTTCGCGAATATTTTTTGATAATAGATATATCACATTCCTGCTATAATTGATTTTATCAAGCGTACGTCTAAACCAAAAAACAAACTCGTTCATTAGTATCCCTTGACGTAACTTAGGCGTTTGCCAATATGTAGTCATCAGCAAAAAGTAGTAAAACTTTTTTAAAAGAATTAAATCACATTATCCATTTTAAAACTAACTAGTACGGTATAACGTAACCTAAATATATAAGTTTTATTACTTGTCTTCACTTGTCCCATGTTTCAGTCTCAGATTTTCTCGTTTCACTGGATTATGAGTTCACATAAAGCACCGGGAATTTTCTCCTCATCCATTTCTTGTTGTCTGGTCTAATACTACGGGGAATAGAATATCTGCTTGCCGCAGAAAGTTGGTGGAACTCTACTTTAGAGGTATGTGTTCTCATCTCAAATACACTTTCCTAAAATCTTTTAGGAATTGAAAATTTGGATGGAGTGTTTTGGCCTTCAAAATGTCTTTTTAAAACGAGTGAACATTTATCTTTTTGCTCTGTTGGCCTTCCAGTAGATGGATTAAATAAAAATTTACCAATATTTGTGATTATATGTATTTCAAAATATTAGATTTCCATGACAATGGAATAACAAATTATTTGATATTAGTATGTACATGGTGACACTTTAAAATCTGTTAATATCTTCATTCCGGTAAATGATGTGAAAAATCGGAAAGATGTGCCAATTTTGTTTTTAAAAGATAGATTTCCAGTTAATATATTTATCCCTCAAGCTTCAAATCTGGGACAAACGCAAATGTTATCCTTACAATTTTAAATGAGAAGGCTCTCGAGTGGGTCCTAATTTTAAAGGGCATTTTATTTTCTCTTCAATGATAATTAATATCTTTTGATAATTTTAAAATAAAACGTAAATCATCATACAAAACACAAAAAACATAACACACTTTATGCAAGATATATGTGTTTGAGTTAAGCTTTAGACACGTTACGCAATTTTGGTCTCAGCAACGTATCTCAGGATGTCTCAAAAGACATGTCTCTACACCAAACCCCGTTGTGAGAGTTTTCAATAAATTAATTTTATTTGTAAACAGGCAAAGAATAAAAAATAAAACTTCACCAGATTTATTCTACATTTTATTAGTAATTTTAATAATTTGTCTAATCATCAGAAAATGTTAGGAGAAAAAAAATTAAAACGGAAAATTCTAAAAAAATAATGATAAGAAAAGTAAACTAAAATATGAAAAAAGTTAATAACGAGTGTTTCCACCTCTACTACGTATAACAGCCTCACATCGTTAACCAAATTTAAAATTAATTGCCGTATTTCATTTTGGTCTAGTTCTCTTCAAATCTGGATCAGCCTCTTTCCCACTTCCTTTAAGTTGTTTGGTTGGATTGTGTCGCTCTTAATCGTCTACCAAGGATATCCCAGAGATTTTCAATCGGATTTAAATCCGGACTATGTGCTGGCCATTCAATAGTGTTAATTTCTACCTCTTCTAGATAATTTCTGACGATATGTGCAGCGTGAGGTCTGGCATTATCTTGCATTAGTAAGAAATTTTCACCAATATAAGGAGCGAATGGTACTACATGTTGCTCCGGGATCTCCAATATGTACCTTTCAGCTGTAGCAGTTCCATTTTGTATGACCAATAGGTCCATACGTGCGGTCAAAAAATACCACCCCACACCATAACGGATCCTCCACCAAAAAATGTGGTGTGTGAGAAGTTACACTGAGCATATCGTTCGTTGGGTCGTCGCAACACTCGAACACGTATGTCGTTATTGTACAAATAGAATCGGGATTCATCAGTAAATAGCACTCGTTCCCAGTCAGCCTCTAACTAATTAACGTGTTCTCTGGCAAAATCTCGGGGGCAATCCTAGGTGTTAAGTTGTATTCCATAAGTCGCTGGCAAACAGTTTCAGTACTAATTTGTATAGCATGCACGTCTCGAAGCTGAATTTGTAGACTTCGATGTGTTACAAAACGTTATCGATGAGCAGAAATTCTTAAAAATCGATCTTGAATAGGGGTAGTTACCCGGTTTCGTACTTGCCCTGGTCTGCGAGTGTGATCCCCTGTTTCGAGGAATCTTTCTAACGCCCGTGAGATGATGTGTGGGATACAATAAACCAATTCTTCGGTAACTCCAACCTTCTTTCGACAGTATCACTGCTTGGGCACATTCATCTCGGGTTAAATTACGTGATTGACGCTCCACAATAAACACAATTAACAATAATCAACAATTAAACAGTAGCCGAATAAAATTCGTGAACACTTGGGAATTAGTATATTTATAGAATTAGTACATTTTTTGCTTCTTTTTGTTTTGTTGCAAAAAAAACTATAGCAATAAAACACAGTCAATAAATCTAGAGTGTACGAATAGCATATACAAGGGGCTTGCAAAATATAACATTACAATGGAAATTTTTATTAACGCTAATAAAATATTTTAATATTTTAGTGGTACGTTAATTTCTTGAAGAAGTGTATATATATATATATATATATATATATATATATATATATATATATATATAAATTAAATAAATAAAACTAAGTGATGTCTAATTTTTACTGAATAATACACTAGATAAAACGAATTAATTAAGCAATAAAGTTTTAAACTTCAAAAGGTTGCTTCTATAAATTTTACTGTAGCCTCTATTTAATCTGAACATCCTAACCGCAAACAATAGTCTGCCATTTGAACTCATTATTATGGTACAGAAAGCATAGAGATAAGAAAAATTCAAGGGATCTCTCTCAAGACCATCGCAGCTCTTGGAAATACGTTAACTGAATCTTAATTGTAGTATATGTGCCAGCTAAACTTAACGCTGCAATCAAAAAGCGCAAAGTTTCTTTATGAATGCAATTTCCCCTATCTAGCTTATAATGACGAGCTGTTTCACCAACTCAAGGATGTATCTCGACTTGAAATGATTAGAGTTTAGATGACAGGAAAATTTAACGAGAAGCAGAAAATGGAATGTTCTCGAATTAGAGAGGGTTAACAGAGGTTAAATTAGGATCTGCAGAATATCAATAACGATCTTGTACATAACAACTGTAAACAGCTCTCAGATATAATTCGTTCCCTTTGAGCGTATTGTATCTCTACGTGAATATGACACCAATTATTGTTGTCGATATTATATTCTGTAACACATCATTTAGTAATGTATATTCGAACGAGACTTGATGTAAATTAATTTTATACACATAACAATAAGGTCTGTCATGCTGTAGTAAATGTTGTTAAGTTACGGTTGCAATGTATTATTGGATGTACAATTAATATAAACAAATTTACATATTGTATACACGATAAATGTATATTTTAAAGTTATGGTATTGTGAATTTGCGTTTAATATGTGATAACCTGGTGTTAAACACCTGATATAGAGAGGTAAAAAGTTTACAACGAACTTTATTTAAAATTTATTATAAAATTAAAAATTTACTTTCAAAACGTCACTATTTAACTAATATATATATATATATATATATATATATATATATACATATATTATATATATATATATATATATATATATATATATATATACATATATTATATATATATATATATATATATATATATATATATATATATATATATATATATATACATCATGGCCACCGAAGTAAATGGCACCTCTGTACGCTAACCATTGCAGTGTTCAGCCCGAGTGTCTGACGAAGCAGGGATGTTCAAATGACCTAACTCTCTATTGATACCGATTCGACCACGCGAAGTTTAGCGAATTTGTCCTTCTATGCCATTTATTTGGTTGTTCAATTCAACAAAGCAATAGCAGCTTTTACTAAAAGATTTAATGCCTAGGTTTGTCGGTTAATTATTGCATGGACGTTTTACCTATTTTCCATTTTCAATAAGCACTTTAATTATATAAACATGAGATAATACACATTTTATTTATATCTGCACTTATTTGCTAGTTTGAGGTGGAATGAAAAAGTGATATTTGACGGTAAAGCCACATGCAGGCACTTAAACTTAGACCAGTTCAGGGTCGTAGTTAAACTTATTGTCAATGGTGCATTTACGAAACGAACTTAATTTATTAAATTATGGTATTTATCTGAAGAGAAATCTTGTGTACAACAACCCCTATATGTTGATATTGGTGTGTTTGCCCAATATATGTTGATTTGCAGTATTTTCCTCCGCCGCACTCCAGACTGGTGCCGCGTACTGGACTATCGACTGTACAATACCGTGTAAGGTCCTCTTCCTTTCGGATTTGGGTTCTCCAATATTGGACCTTAACCTCTCAGCCGCAGCTATTAAGTGCACCTTCCGCACGTTTTTTTACATTCTGGTGCAATGTCAACCCCAGGTACTTTACGTGTTTCTTGGGTTTTAGATAAGCCTGTGCACATTGTAGTTACACACTTTGCCTGTTACTTTTCCGAGTTTTAATCAGGGCTGTATCATCCATTTCTTTACGCCGCCGCCTGCGTTCCGAACACAGCGAGGTCATCCACATACACGAAGACGGTTGTACCTTCTCAGTATTCACAGTTCATAACCCTGTCATATGCCCGGTTCCATAACGTCGAGCCCAAGACATATCCTTGGGGGACCTCGGCTGTCACGTTATGACGTCACCATAACTCACGTCACCATAACTCTTTTGTCGGACAGATACTCCGCCATCACATTCATCAGCTTAAGAGACTACTTAAACGTCTTAACTGTTTGACCTTCTAGGGGATAAAGAAGGATGCCAGCAATTTTTCGCTCGAGAGTCGAGACGAGTGACAAGAGTTAACAAACAATTGCGTGAGCAATTTTATTTAAAAAAAAATTTAATTGGAATTATAATGAATTTTCTGAAACTTTTGAAACAGTTACAAGCTAACCAGAGGATATTCTCTCTCCTCCATTGGCTTTATTACCTCGTTCCACTGTAGCGTATTGAATGCATTCCTAACATCGAACAACAGCAGGGTCGCCCAGCGATGTTTATCCCCTCTGTTGCGTCGACTACACTCACAATTGCATCAAATGTGTTTGCCCTTTGCAGAAAACAAATTGATTCCGAGATAAACCTCCTGATCTCTTAATTATATCGTTGATGCTTCCTTGCAGCATTCTTTCATAAAACTTACCAATGCACAGAAGGAGGCATCTGGGGCGTTACTTTTCCCCAGATTTGGGGAGCAGTACGTCGTCCAAGGCTCAGGAAAAGTCTCTGCTTCTAGCAGTGCACTCATGTGTTCCATAAGTCACGCAGGCTCCGCGCGTTAAAGACCCTTCACCGCCTCAGGTGCTATATGATTCAGTCTAGGGAACCTGCGCGTCTTGAGTGAGCCCAGTGCCTCGACAAGTTCATCCATGGTAAAGGGTATTGCCCGCTCATCTCCCTCGTCCCTCCATTCTCCATCTGCCGACAGGAAAGAGCTCTCGTGTTACCTCGAGCTTCTTGTCCATAGGCATTTCGTACGAAGAGTACGCATGAAACTGTTTCATAGCGATCCTGTATCCCTGGCTGCATCCTGAATTTCATCTTTTTTTGCTGTATCTTTCTGATTATTTTAGTTAATGTGTAAAATCTATAAATAGACTTAATGTATCTTTAGAGGGTAATTTAAATTCCCTTTAGTTTTTTCTGTGATATAAAATGATCAGGTCAGGTCAGTGGTATCATTTAAGTTTTAAAATAAATATTGTATTCCAGTATTAAATTTTGATTTTTACTCAAGTCATATATTTACTGTTTCAATTATTATAAGCAATCCAATTATTTTATTCTATATTGTTATTTTAACAGTATCGATATTAAACGCCCCATTAATATTTAATGTTAAACGGGTACAGCTACATAATTTAAATATTTGATTAATATTACGGAAACAATAATGGAAAGTAAAAAAACGAACAAAATTGTCAGCGATTAAAGTATACTTTCGAAATGAAAGGAATTCCGTGAAAGGAATGAAAATTTGTTGGTCAATGGTGTTATAACTGTATGTAGCGATTTGACTAAAGTATCTATGAGAAGTATTCACAGAATTCTAAAACAATTCAAACACCGTACACCAAACACCTGGACAATCAATTGCAGTAGACGGTACTTATCGTGTCTCAATATGTGGCCTAGATATTCAAGCTTTCTTTGTTTAATTGTATTCACGATTTCTTTCTCCTTTCCGATTCTTTGGATTACCTCTGTGTTGGTGACATGTTCGGTCCAGGATATACGAAGAATGCGTCGGTACACCCACATTTCGAATGCTTCTAGTTTTCTCGTGAGCGTCTCCATCAGCGTCCAGGCCTCCACACCATACAGTAAGATCGGAAAAATGTAGCATTTAACTAGACGTCGTTTTAGGGGAAGAGACAAATCCCTGCTTACGAGGAGCTTTTTCATATTGCTAAATGCTGCTCTAGCTCGTTCTATTCTCGCCTTAATTTCTGTGGCCTGTTCCCATTTTGCATTTACGTTGGTGCCAAGGTACACATAAGATTCTACATGGTCAATTAGTATGTTACTTATCCGTAACGGTCGAGCAGGCTGTTGCTTCCTGCTTATCAGCATCCACTTTGTCTTCTTGAAGTTGAGGCTTAGGCCGTATTCCTCACTAACTGAATAAACTCTTTCCATTACCTGCTGTAATTCGTCTATGGTACTGGCAAGGATCACCGTGTCGTCGGCATATCTTATATTGTTCGTTAACTCGCCGTTTATTTTTATGCCCTCATTTGCATTTTCCATACATTTATTAAATATTTCTTCGGAATAAATATTGAATAGGAGTGGGGATAATAAACAACCCTGACGGACACCTCTTTTGATCTGCACACTTTTAGTGAGTTCGTTGCCAATTTTTGCTCTTGCTGTTTGACCCCAGTATAGGTTTGCCACAATTCGAATGTCCTTGTCGTCAATACCTGTCTTTCGCAGAATATCTATCAATTGTTCATGATTGACATTGTCAAATGCTTTTCTAAAATCCACAAAGCACAAATACACGTCCTTATCAACGTCTCTACACCGCTGTATAAGCACCTGGAGAGCGAAAATTGCTTCTCTAGTTCCAAGTGCTTTCCGAAAGCCAAACTGCGATCTATCAATATTTGACTCACATTTATCATATATTCTCCTATGAATGATCTTAGTGAACGCTTTAGTGACATGATTAATCAAGCTTATAAGCCGGTAGTCATCACAGATCTGGGCATTTGGTTTCTTCGAGATTGTAATAAATGTTGACTGTAGCCAGTTCTCCGGGATTTTACCGCTATTATATATGTTGTTAAAAAGTTCAACTAGATTATCAAGGAACTGTTTGTCTGATTTACATAGGATCTTTAATATTTCGCAGGGTACATTGTCCGGACCTGCTGACTTATTGTTTTTTAGTGCTGCAATGGCATCTTCTATCTCCGATTTAAGGATTGAAGGTCCTGTTTCTCCTTCTCCATATAGGTGATCATCAGTCATGTCTCCATGGTTTCGAATATTTCCATTCTTTTGTTGACTCTTCTCATGACTTCGTTGTTTGTTACATGCTCGGTTCTTGATATCTTCAGGATTCTTCTATACACTCACAGTTCAAATGCTTCCAACTTTTTAGTAGTCAACGCGTTAAGTGTCCATGCTTCTATCCCGTAAAGTAGAGTCCAGAGAATATAACCCCTTACCAGCCTAACTCTTAAGTCTAATTTCGGTTGCACAAAGTACCTTCCTCATTTTATTGAAGTTTATTCGTGCTTTCTCTATTCGAACTTTGATTTCTTGGGAGTAATAGTTTCTATAAATAATTATTGTGCCAAGATAATTGTAGTTTTCAACTTGTTTTAAAGTTTTACCGTTAATTGTCAGGCTTTCATCATTATTCATACTCAACTACATTTCTTGTTCATTAGCTTTTGGAGGTCTTGGAGGTTGCCTGGTATTATGATAGTATCGTCCGCATATCTAATGTTGTTAGTTGGTGTTCCATTGACCTTTATTCCTGCTGTCCCTCCCTCGAGAGCTCTTTTCGTAATTTCTTCAGAGTAGTGGTGACAATAGAACATTGAATAGTAGTGGTGTCAATACACATCCCTGTCACACTCCTCGTTTAATTTCGAACTCTTCTCATGTGTGTTCATTAATGTGTATATGTGCCTGCTGTTTATAATATAGATTTGTTATAATTCGAACTCGAAGGTTATTGTGTTGTAATTGTTTTGCTTTGAGGACGTCCATTAGCTTTTTGTGCGGGTACATGAATGAAATGAAAAATGAGCTTCACGGGTACCTACGTCTCCACGATCCAAATTGAGTTTCATCAATATCCATATCAAGTATTTGGTAAATGCGTTTATGGATGATCTTTAAAAGCATTTTAAGTGTGTGAGACATCAGGCTTATGGTGCGGTGGTCGGTGCATTCTCTAGCATTTTTCTTTTTTGGGAGACAAATAAATGTTGAGGTCAAACATTCATTGGGTATGTGACCCAAATGGTAAATTTCAATAATGAGCTTTAAGAGGTCATCCATGTACTCATTTTCTATTATTTTAAGGATATCAATAGGCAGTTGATCTGTCCCCAGGCTTTTTTCGTTTCTGGTGTTCTTTAGTGCATATCATATTTATTCCTTTGTAATTTCTATACTTGTTTCTCTGTCCTCGAAAGATGTCTTGTAGGTTTCCTCTTTCGTCGTCGAAGAGCTCTTCCATATATTCTTTCCATCGTTTTAGCTTTTCGTCAGTCGTTATCATATTATTTACATTTTTATCTAAAAGAGCTGTGTTGTGGTTTCTTTTTTGCAGCCCTGTTATTTCTTTAACCCTTTTATGTTGGTTGAATAGGTCGTATTTGTATTTGCATTTGCCATCAAACAAAACAGTTTAACGTAGTGATTTAAAATGGATATACGCTTACTCACTCCATAGTGAAGACCGGAAAAATTATTCCGTATGCTTCAAAAAACCCTGGATGAGGAACCTGGTGAGAATATCTCGAGATAAATCACCAGAAGGACATCAGGGCATGGGGCTTCCTTGAAAGAGGTGGACCTATAATCTATGCATGGAGGGCCAGGTGTACGAAAATAAAACAATTGTTTTGTCTAAAATCAGAAAGGAAGGTCTCCTTTATTTTTCACTTCCTGTAACAAGAAAACTACATATTCCAGGAAATAGCTTATTATTTTCGCCACCGTTACGTCAAAAAAATTTTTGGTTGTCGACCTATGTAATTTGTATCTCATAGAACCCTTTATTAAATAAAGCTGCATATAATTATTAGAAACCAAATACAAAACGTTGGATGTAATTTAAAAAGTATTATATATAACGGAACTAAATACATTGTTTATTAATTTGTGTTTTAGAAGGTCTGTATAAACACCCCAAATTAGCGTTATTTTAATTTATAGTCTCTTGTCAGGTATCGTGCTTGTCATAGAAGCATGTCTCTTGTTATCGATTTGTGATGATAAATTAGGTGGTATATTGTTATTCCAACCCAGTTTAATATACAGAAAATGTATTTCAATAGTTGCCACTAAAATAGCATGTGTTGCGGTATGGCGAGATTAGATTATTTGAATTTATAGCTTCTAGCTAGGTTGATAAAATTCATACGTTCAGAAAGTATAGGGCTATTATTTAAATTTACACTGGGAGCATGATCGTGTATATGTTTCACTTGTAGCAACGTGACATTATAAATTATTCTAAAATAGGAATCTTTTTTTCTTGATTTAAACAATTAAAACCTATGTTTCATGTATTAGATATATTCGGCCGATACTAGATAAAAATTAATCTTGTAAATAAGTCCGAAAGATACTGATATCTATCAAAGATGGCAAATTGGATAATCTTGACAAGACTAACATACGCCTCAACCGCATAGGGCCACACGTGCAAATCCAACAGAAATAAAATACAAATACCTAGCCCAGAACCGTATGATCAGAGAGGCTTTCAATATATCTAGGTACGTTCCATTAAGGTACGTATTTAGGGATCTAGAACAAAAGAGAATCTTGAGAACTATGGATGATAAAGCACACGTGATTTTCGACGATCTCAGGAACCATTCGAGCAGACTACTAAGAGAGTTGACAGACTACGACGAAAACCAGAGGACAGTGACAGTACATAGGCGGCCTACACAGTATATGGTTGGATACAGAGAAGACCCAGAAGAACAGTAAAGAAATGATATAGTCACGCAATAGTCGAATGTCGCAGTAAGAGAAATCCCAAAAAAACTATATTTATATTTTATTTCTTTTATTAAGTTATTTTTATTTTACTAAGCAGATACACTATATAAAAAGAAAAAAAACCTAAACCAAAACTGTACCGTTAATGTCGTATATCCATAATGTATACATTTGCAAGAAAGCGCAAAACTTACGGACTAGTATATATATATATATATATATATATATATATATATATATATATATATATATATATATATATATATATATATATATATATATATATATATATATATTTATTGATTCTACAGTATTCACTGCCTTCCCTCGCTCAACCGTTTCCATCTCTCTCTGTTGTTCCATTCTCCATCGTTTAGGCATCTCTTACTCATGGCGTCGTCTACTTCGTTCCTCCAGGATTTTCGGGGTCGTCCTCTTTTCCTCCTTCCTATGGGGCTCCATTTGGTTATTCTCTTTATCCATCTGCTGTCGCTAGTTCTTCTTACATGTCCATACCACTTTAATTTTTTTTGTTCTATATATGTTAGTATGTCTGTTTCTATTGATGTTCTTTGCTTTATTTCGTCATTACTTCTCCTATCCATTCTTGTTACTCTGCAGCATCTTCGCAGGCATTCCATCTCTGTTGCTACTATCTTACTGCTGTTTTTCTTGTTTATGATCCAATTTTCAGCCCCATATGTCATAATGCTTCGCACTAATGTTTTATAAATCTGCGTTTTTGTCTTCATATTTAGGTGTCTATCCCACCATACGGACTAGTCAATAACCTATAAAAAATTTTATATTTCCATTACGTTGAATTTAACATCATTGATATATATATATATATATATATATATATATATATATATATATATATATATATATATATATATATATATACGTACGTACGTTCCTACGCAAATGGAAGTCTGTTACTGGATATTAATATTGTAATGTTGTTAAGAACTTATTTACTTGGTGTATGATATGGTAGTTTAGACTTTTTACCCCTATCTCTTTAAACAGGTAATATGCAAAATAAAAATCGTAAGTGATTACAAAAATAATATATTCCCTATTAAAAAATGGAAAAACCAAATCACAATGTTTGGAACAAAAAAAGAACTCTTTAAGTAAAAAATATATAAAACCTAAATATGTTTAGGTACTTTAGTTACTTTAGTTGTCACTGTCACTGCCACCTGCTTGCTGCTTTGAAATAATTGACAACTGTTGGTAGAAATTATGAAATTGCACCGAGATCTACTGGCAAAGCTTTAATAAATGTACATTTGTGTTTGGTGACACCTTTAGAATTCGTACGCATAGCAGGTAATTGATCTTCTTCTTCTTCTTCAAGTGCCATCTTCGTTCCGAAGGTTAAAGAGCGAATAAACTGCTGCTAGTCCCAAGGCGTAACGATTCTCATAGTTGCTTGTTTTTATAACGTCCTTTCAATTAAATCATGAACTTGGTCTGACTCCATGTACTCATGTCCTCTCAACAAAAACTGGTCTGTTATTTTCAAATTTGGACATATTTTTAGTTGCCATAGGTAACTGAACATTAGCATTATATTAAAATTTTGACTGGGACAATTGTCCGACCAAATAGTTAAATGTTCTACCGTAGAATGTGCAAGAACAATTTCACTCCACTTCAATAATGCTGAAGCAATTTCATGTCCACCCCTTCCTGCTTTCGATTCATCCCTCAACATACAGTAAGCCTTGTTTGTGGTGGAATCATAAATTGCCAAGTTTGATAGCTAGAGAAATGAAGCTTTGATTATTTGTTAGGTAAGGGGTTGGAAGACATTTTTGTAGGTCAGCTATAATCACTTTGGTTTTATCAACTGATAATTTACTATACCTCATGTGAACGTCGTGAAGATGATCTTCATATTTCTGACCAACAGCAGCCTTTATCTCATCTTGGCCACCTTGTTTGAGTTGTTGACTAAATTTATCGCAGTCATCGCATGTATCAACCGAGAGAGTTTTAACTCCAAGGTTAAATTCGGTATTAAATTTTTTTTATATAGCCATAACTTGGCAGTTTTTGCTTTAGTAACTCCATCATCTTTACATTTTACCAAATGTAATTTGTACATTTTATCCTTATTAGGTTCAGGTCCAAAATACTTTTTGCTAGTTTTGTTCCATGTGTAGTGGCTTTCATAACAGGGAAACGAATATATGTGTGAGCGCACCCTGTAGAGTGTCGCGTTGCTTAGGTGTAACATGTCTACCTCGCATATCCAGCGATCCAAATCCCCCAGTATCATACTTATTCAAGGCATTGCGTACCACAGTTTCAGAATTTTTTGTACTGTATCATCTGATTTTATATCAAAG
This sequence comes from Diabrotica undecimpunctata, assembly GCF_040954645.1. Lineage (NCBI taxonomy): Eukaryota > Metazoa > Arthropoda > Insecta > Coleoptera > Chrysomelidae > Diabrotica > Diabrotica undecimpunctata. The sequence goes on along the minus strand of NC_092808.1, from coordinate 34,491,837 downwards.
TTGTAACTTATGGTTTGTTTTCTCTGATCATGTCTGCTCTCGTCTTTAGGTCTATGACGATCTGTAGATTTGGAAATGGCATGTGATCCAATAATTTTCAAAAATCTGCCTTCTTACTTCGTCGGTGAATTTGTTCAACGAAATTTTGTCTACATGGGACACAACCTGGTTTCATTGATTTTGCTTTTATTTGTTTTTTTTTTTACCATACTTATATGCTTTTCTCCTAATTGAGTGGCTGCCACTCGTTAGGTTACCTTCCAGGTTTGTAATTTTTTTAAACGTTTTTTTGTTTCTGGAATCTGACAAAAGTTGAAGTGGTGGTGATTTAAAACTCGGGTAAGCAGTTTCGTGATTATTTGGCTTCTCTACAGCTTTACTGTTCTCCACAATACTTTCTGCAATTTCCATACCGTGTGTATTGGTCTCTTCATCATCAGAACTACTTGGCGTATAATCAGGATCATCAACGCTGTCATCGATATTCTCTGAATAGTGTCCAACAATTTCACTTTGACAACTGCTGTTAGCAATTAACAGCTGAGTTGCAGGTATTAGTGATGCAGATGTACTGCTTTTTCCTAGCAGCATATCTTTACTACTATCTCCAATCGTTGTCGGATGTCCATTACCAGCATCAATTGGGGTAGTTGATTCACAATCAATACTATATAGGTCATCGGAAGACAAGCTCTGATCATTTTTACCTGAAACAATAGGAATCATTTTCTTACAGGTAAAAATTCGTCCACTAGAACTGCTTATTATAATTCATAAATATAAGTTAAAATTGACTCACATTAATTAAAAAATAGTAATAGCATACAAAAATTAGCACTGCATTATGAGTGAAAATAAGTTTAACAAAGATTAAACAACTAAATACTATAAGTATGTACCTAACCTTATTTTTCTTACCTTGTAGTAAATTATCTCGCGTTTCTTTTAGGTTTATAATTTTAGACACTCTTGCACTAGGAGCTGCGATTGTTTACCACTACCGCAAACCAAAGCATACTATCGTGTACATACGTATCTATGGATATACTACTGTTTACCACAACTGACTAATGGAGTTGCTATTGTTTCTAAACGCCTTATCTTGGCAACTAGTAATACTATATGTACTATTTTTTGCCACCAGATGCTATGCAAATTTGATGACTGGAGCGTGGTGTTAACTCCATTTCGGCAAAAATTGGAGTTACGACTGTTTACCTCAACGGTACAGAAAGTATATACACGGGGTGTGTGATGGCCGATACACCTGGGAATGCACACCCCACCTATTATTACTTTCGATCTAATATTATTTCTCTTAACATACCACTTCATTAAGGAGTGTGGGCGGATTGATCTGCGGACATGTGGGTCCCACTGTTCCATTGGAACACACTATGTCACTAGAAGCTGGGTGAAGTTAGTACAAGATTGTGTGTGTGTATGTGTGTGTGTCAAGTGAAAGAGTATGTCATTGAAGTAAATAATGCCTTTTATTAAAGTTTCTACTGTCTTATATTCCTTCTAAAATTCTACGGTTTTTGCTGATAAGCTCCTTTTAATTGACATTTAATTAACTTTACCTCGCATGCACGTCATGCAGTAAAATTAAGTTTGTATAAATTGTGGTATATCGTCTAGAGCAGCTATCGACAAGTTCGTAAACACGTTGTTTCATCTCATACCGTAATTTACAGAGCAGGCAATTTATTTTAAAACCAGACGGCCAAGGGATATATTGAATTGCTTTCACCCTCTTTTCTAGTAAATTTATGTAGGTGGTAGAATGATTTTATTAAGAGATAAATTTGTGACGTGTACACTGGCAAAGGTAAAGGTGAAACTAATATCGGCACTTAATGAAATAGTTGTTTGAGTTTTTTATGTATGTTCAATTCGTATCCGGCGATGAAACCTTAAAGTCAACATTACCTAGAGTTTTCATTGTATCGTAGTCTATACGACGTAATGAAAAGTAAATAAGTTAATGAGAAGTAAATACAATAAATAATAAAGTAAAAGTAAATACATAAATTATACAAAAGAAGAATGAAATAGAATTGTGATGGGCGATGGTGTGTATTTTATCCATGCTAAACCGTCACTAATAAACAATTTCAGAAATATAAAAGTGTTACATTGATTATATATAACGGTACAATAATATTGTACGTTATATACAACGTTACAAATATAATAATGATAAAATGATGTACCAATTTACTGAGATTAATAGTTTAAGACACATTAAAAAGATGACAAGATGGCAATACAAGAACTTTTCAAATATGAAAGACCTAATGCTAAAACAAGGACAAACAACTCTACTGCAATTAAACTTGAAAAGCAACTGAAATACGATTATTTCTCGTTGATTTATCTTCTTATGTAAACGGTAAAATGTGGTTCCTGAAACCAAATTTCACAAACTATGTTGTGCATGACATTGGTTGTTTGCTCTTCGCCGTGTTTAAATGTTTCGTTTATTAAGGATCAAGTACACGGGGCGAGTTTACAAGCTACTTGCCGGCTTTTTCAGAGGTAGCTCGTCTAGTCCAATGTACTGGATGCACTTGATTTGCTAGCTGTTTGTAAAAATGCGGGAAAATTCCACAAGCCCAAGTAGATAATCGTTAACTACTCCTATCCAGCAGTTTATGCTAAACCTACGCTAATACCTAATTCTTGACCAACGTGGGGACCGGCATGAACAACCGAATTACATTTTTTGTGAATGTAGCTTTGTCGAAAACAAAATATACCTGAAAAAATTATCATTTTGAATTTTTTGATTGTGTAACGCGAGTCATCTAGCGAATTCTTCACGAGCAGTACTTGTACTGGCGCCAAGTGCTCGGTCAGATTGACCAATGAGCACTCTTGGCGCGCATCGCCCCGCCTTCCTTCCTTTTCCCATTTTTTAATTGGTCTTTTGGTTTGGAATCTTGTAAAATATTATATATAAATATTAGTTGATAACCAAACCAAAGGACAGTCTACCTCGGTCTCCCCTAGAGCCCTAAACTCTAGGGAGTCGACTAGTGGGGCTCTGCTCCACCTACCTCAGACTCTGAGGCTTTTTCTTCGTCTCTTACGATTGAGTTTTATTTCATCCTTCAAAAAGAAACAATTCAACGTCCCAACTAGAATAAGGGATAAGTGCCTTGGGTGTTTCGCACATCGAATTCACGAAGCCCCTAAGCAGAGCGTACAGCAGAATGGATAATTTCATAAGTCCACTCTTGCTACGACGACAGTACCTTTGTAAAATGAAAAGGATACAAATTTTCGTTATGTAAAATATTTCCTACGGAAGATTTTAAAATTGTGGGATACATGGCACATAGTCTTCGAACGCTATTTTCTGGATTTTCCTCAACTTCCATTAAAATAACATCCTCATGTGCTGCTGTTACATAATCTTGTCGTTCTCTTCCATTATTTTTTGGGACTACTGAACCTGTTTTTCTTAATCGTTGATGAAAATCTGTAAATATTGAGTGAGTGGGAAATTTTTCAGAGTATCTACGTTGTGCTGCTCGAGCGTTACACCTCATTTCAACATAAACTATAGCATATCAGCGTATTCCTAATTAGTAAAAACCATTTTTGTTGAATTGAACATTTTTACGAACCGACCACAAGTTGACAATGAAAAACGTAGTGTTTGGAATTCACGGACATTAAAACAAAGTGGCAACATTGTGCGCCAAACTCGTTACATAGTCTTTCTCCATTATATTTGTCATGTTATGTATTGAGTTTTCACTTGAAACCTCTTTGAAGCAATATTTTTTGCCTATCACCATTGCCTAACTCACGATTGTTTTCTGTTTTTTAAATTTTATTTTTAAAAGATAATATTTATAGCTATAATACATAAATATTGAAGTTACCTATCATTTCATAAGCATTTCTACTAATAGTAAGAAGACAAAAGTAAAATTTTCCAAAATAAATATTTATTTTAAATTGTATAAACAAATTGCTCGGTTAAATAAACAATCCACAAATTAACTAATAAAATTTTTATAATCTATTGTATCTATAAAAAACATAAATTTTCGTTGATTAAAAGATTAAATTGCAATTTTATGAATTCAGTATTTGAAATAGTAAAATCGAGAAATGAAAAACTTTTTTTTTCTAAAATTCGTGTAAAAATGTCTACATTTCGAATAAAAAAAAAATAACTTCCTATATGTTGAAGCATTCTGTCGATACCAGCATTTTTGGAGCGACGCGCCTGCGAGGGGAAACGAGACAATCAACGACAATAATACGATACACAACGCCTTTCATTAATTTCAGTTTAAAATAGTTTTTTTATGTAAATATGTCAGAAATAAAGTTTATTTTGCAATCACTGTCTTCTAAAAGTTAATAACTTCGACTATTTCGTCAACACGTAGGTTATACTTCCGTTGACAGGTCAAAACCAACTAGTGCAATAAATATTAATTTAACTTTATTCACTAAAAAACGAGTGTTTCAGATCGATTTATCTGGACAACGGTGTTTCATATCGACTTAGCGTAAAAGTACCTTCTAGTACTAGAATACTAAAAATCTAATAATCTAGTATCACGAATTCTTAAAAGGTAAAGACAAAAAAGTTTGCGTTAAAATAACCATTGACCTACCCAAAACGGACACCTATGATCGGTACTAGAAATTAGCAATTTATGAAATCGATTCAACTCTGTACGATAAATAATCGTACCAGTTTTAGTTTTTCTAAATAGAAGCGTTCTGGAGGTATGAAAAAAACTAATTACAAGGCACCATTTTCAAAGAGCTCTAGCTTCCTTAGGAAGCATTTTCCGACTGGATGAATTGGTTTAAATTGCCTTAAAATTATCTAAGGAATCTCCAGTCTTCGTTTGTCAGGAGAGTTTCTGGACACCCTGTATATTTGTGTTATATTGTATTATATAATATTATACGTAAGGTGTGGTAGCTTCTTCTTTTCATGACGCCGTCTCCTTTCGAAGGTTGGCTATCCAAATGGCAGTTGTAGTTCTGAAAACTGCTGCGCGAAAGATTTCTGCGGATGAGCGGTCGAACCATCCCCTCAGGTCTTTCAGCCACAAGTTCTGGCGTCTTCCTACTGATCTTTCGCCCTGTACTTTTCCTTTCAGTATAACTTGAAGTAATTCATATCTTTCGCCTCTCAACACATGACCCAAGTATTGCATTTTCCTCTCTTTGATTATTCTTAGTAATTCTTTTTGTTTACACATGCGACGAAGTACCTCAACATTAGTAACTCTTTGTACCCATGGAATTCTCAATACTCGTCTGTATATCTGTATAGATGTGGTAGCTGCCAGGTTTAAATTAAATAAAAATATATTCGAAATAAATAAATAACAAAATAAAATTAGATCTTAGCTAATATATACAATAAAAATTAAAACTTCTACGACAGCATCGTCGGAGATATGACCCACTGTTTAATATATGTGAAAAATAAAATACAATTAATGACATAAAATCTAACCGGCATTTACGGTGCGTTAATAGACACAGACAGGAGGGAACGGGTCGAAGGAATGGAGATGGAACGAGCCAATCAACACTTGGCCCGGCGAGGAACGGATGATGACCAATCAGTACTTGGTCACAAGAGAGAATAGGTCGGTCTCAGATCAATAATACAAGTGGTTGGGCTTCAGTCAATACCCTAGGGCCATTGGAGTTGTTGTCAAATCAATAGTCCGACGGAACTCGCCTTTATCTTGCGACGGCTTGTCGCCAAGGTAACCAATCACGACAAAGATTGTTACTTTGGCCGGCTAATCACAGCGCTCGTTATTAACTACGCTGTCATTGGCCTCTTGGCGGAATATTGCTGCAATTTCTCAAACACTGAGTGAATAAAAGAGCAGCACATCTTCCGATCGGGATCCAGTCATCATATACTACTAGCTCCGCTAGACCTTGTTGGCCTGGTGTGCTACCACGTTACTTTTTTTATTATTTATCCAATAACCTGATTTCGTCGAAGACGTCGAATACAAGAAGACTTCATCCAATTTAGAAGTTAAATCTACAGAGCACGAGAACCGGCGTATCGACTACGAACGCTCCCTGGCAGTAGAACACGACTTTTTGAAATAGAAAAGACATTGGTCTTATAAGTATTTTATATTGTGTCGAACTGAATACAGCGTTCTTTGGGACCTGTTACGGTAAAGAGCGAATAAAAGCCCCGACAGGGACTTGTAATTGCTTTCCCGATCAGGGTCGAGCTGCGATAGCGCTTCGTCACTAGAAACCTTATGCAAATAGTAACTATCGAAAATACTGTTTACGAAAGGTAGTGACACGAAGCGACTAGCAGTAGGAAGACTCGACATGGCCAGGATTCTGGTGCCTCTCTCGAGGAGAGGGAACGCGGCTACACGAAGTGAGAAGGCCGGCATCTCTGTGGAACTTGAGACATACACCACGCATCAGAATTCTATCACACATATTAAGTCATTGTAAGAATACTGTCTGTAAGAAAGGTCGAACTGTTAAAGAATTCTGATTGCCGGTGTCCCCTCACCTGCCACAGAGGCTCGGCGAAGCCTAAGATCCTCTTCGAGAGCGGCGGTCGTAGAACGTCCAGAGACTCCAGAATAGCAGGAGGACGTTACGACTTTACGACAGGCTGCTCTTTTATACGGTCGAATGCCTTCTATCTCCTCTAGCGCACATCGATGGAAGAGGAACATGGTGGGGATGCATGTGTACGAAACGCTGACGGGACCGAGGGGATGCATATCGTTACACGTTACACAACTTACGTGTAATATATAACATAACATTATAATATAACACAAATCAATCAGAATTTAATATTCCTGGGGAAGAACTATAAGCATGCTATTACCTACAAAATCGAGGCCGAAAACAGGCAGAATTTGTGTAATAATCTTTTTTACAAATGATTTCCGAAGTGGAAATCGAAATCTAAAACATTAGTTAGTTAAAAATGTAATTTTCAGTTTATACTTGATACTCTTAGGGTCCACACTTCTACTACATATAAGAGTATAGTCCAAACATAGCACTAAATAATTCTTTACCTTACTCCTAAGCTAAATTAATATTCAGATATATATCGATAGTTGCATAAAATAAAAAACAAAAACAAGTAGAGAACAAATTTACGAAATGTTGAATTTCCTGAAAAGAGTTCCTCTTTTTTCACTTTTGAGCCATTTTAGAAACTTCTAATTGAAGTTTATCGTAAAGCTCTAAATGAGGACTAAATCCGGAGATTCAAACGAATTTAAGTGTAGAACGCCCATATTTAATCACAGAGCAAAGAATAAACTTAAAGGGACCGTTTCAAATATTCTTGAATAAGAAAAGAGGCCAATCCTTCCCTTTCAAGTTTATTTTAGGCACAAACAGCCCTTTACACAGCTCGTTTTATCAGGGCTTCCGCTTTTCCCAATGACACTAGCTTCGCTTATCTAAACATAAAAGAGTCGGTTTTCAGGTTTTCCAGTCTCCATGCGGCATAAACACGTACGTAAATACTATTGGAAAACTCTAAAATCCCATCCCCAAAAAATCATAACGGAAACAGATTCTATATCTCGATGTGTAACTTACTGGAAGATGATACATGCAAGTTTATACAGGAAATGAACTCCCTTGAAAACGATATACCGTTTCAGTCTGATACACTTATACCTCAAGCTTTAGACATTTCGGGTGCTTTCATCAGAAATCTATAGTGAGATTTTTGGAGAAAACTATGAGAAATGGGGAAACTTGTGTCGTTGTTTTTAAAGAAGAGACAAATAAATTTGACATATGACCTGTATCCTGATTTATAGGTGCTAGTTTTACATAGCCATATATCAAAAATATTCATACTCCAATAATTAAATTGGATAAAGTGATTTTATTATAACGAGATGGTAATAAATCCAAACTGTCTCAGTTTCTTTAATAAATTATATTCAAGAAGTTTGTCTCTTTTATTTTTATTTATATACACTGTAAAAAACTGATTCATTGAAACTTGTTTAATTGCAGCGAAATTATTAGCTCGATATCAATTTCCTTCATGTATTTAAAATATTTTATAAATTTATTAGAATTTAACTATGACAGTGAACTTAATGTTTTTATTACATTAAAACTGAACAGTACACAACATCTAAACAACGTAGAACTTGTTATTAAATATAGAAATAAGTTATGAGATATTTTTTGTCTATGTAGAAGAAAGACTGGGGTACAAATAAACGGAACAAAAATTTATTATGCGCATGATCGAGCCACTAACTCTCTTTAAAGTCTTTAAATTAAAATTTAACAATCTAGATCAGGGATCCTCACTAGGATTTCTTTGAGAGCCTAATAGTTTAAATGAAATTTTCCTCAGGGTCGCAAGTACAAGTGGTGGTATGAAATAACTTTAAAACTATAGGACTATAACATTTAATACATAACAAGTTTATTACAAGTTACGTAAAAACAATATAATTATAAATTATATTGACTGTTTTGCATGTAAAAAGTAGGAAAATGTCTTTTACTTGACTCTAGGAATGTCAAGTCCTGAATTTGTTAATTCTTTAAGTTAAGTCGGCGGGCGAAATCTTTCAGAGCTCTCTAGCATCTCATCTATGTTAGCAGGTTGGGAAAAAAACTGAAATTCTCAAAATGTTTTCAACGTTCTCACTAGTTAGCCTAGATTTGTACTTGTTTTTTATGAACTTCAGCTTACTGAATGTAGAATTACAGACATATGTAGATGCAAAAATACACAAAATTTTCTGAGCACAGTCAATTAAGTTAGGAAATTTGTCATTTTCAACTGCTTCCCAAAACTTATAGTGAGCTTTTTCCTTCTTTTTTTCTTCAAAAATACTTTTGAGCTCTGTATCATTCTGAAGATCAATTAATTCTTGATTCATCTTTCATCTGGATTTTCATCAAACAATGCTTTAACGGAAGGAAAGCTGGAATAATCTTCATTTGACAATTCTTCAATACCTATACATATTTAGCTTCTGGTCCACTGAAAACACAATACTCATCATTTTCGTTACAATGTTATTGTAGTCTCCTTGTAATTTGGTCAATGTCTCATTCATAATGCTCATTGTATCAGTACGAGGTCCACAGGGTTTTGAAACATCTTTACTGGCCGGCCAATGCCACTGTGGTGGGGGTAAAAATGACTAATGCGAAATGCGGTACAATGTATGGCGTCGCTCTACACTACTGTAATCTGATTAAATACATAAATAGAAACATAATTATATTATAACTCGCAAATTTTGTTTTACTGCCTAGCAGTCCGAGGGCCGCGAAAAATCGTTCCGAGGGCCGCATGCGGCCCACGGGCCGCGTAGTGAGTATGGCTGTTCTAGATCAAGACGCTTCGAGTTTTTGTCAGTCAAGTTTTTATCAGTAAGTTTTGTTTACCAACACTACTTGGGGTGTTTGCGGAGTGGATTGAGTAGCTCTGCGGTTACAAGAATAAAATGTAGAGGGTGATTGGCAAAGTTAGCAACATATCAATCGTAAAAACAAATACTGCTCAAAGAAACAATGTACAGCCTTGAAACCTGAATGATACTATTAAGACCACTAAGTCTAAGATAAGAATAGATATCCAGATAAACCAGCTAATATAAAAAATATGAAATAGAACAATTTATAGGAATTACTATTTACATGTCGATAATTCAACTTCCATCAACAAGACACTATTGGAATGCCACCGAACAGTTAGCGATGTGATGAGCTGTAACAGATTCGAAGAAATAAAAAGTTTCTTGCATTTCAATAACAATGATGACATTATTGAAAATAATCAGCCTGGACATGACAGATTATTCAAAATTATACCTGTTCTGAGCCAAATCAAAGAACGACTGCTCATGGTTCCAAAAGAAGAATTTCTAGCTGTAGACGAACAGATTATACCAACAAAAGCGCGAATCTAGCTAAAGCAGTATATTTTCGGGATTCAGCTAATTTAGACTTTAATTTGTTTGCTGGTTCCCAGAGTAATATTACACTTTTAGGAGCACCAAATCTTAGTATGAGCAGCAAAGTGGTTGTCAAATTAGCAGATTCGTTACCAAAACATCAACATTACAAGTTGTTTTTTGACAATTGGGTCACCAGCATACCTCTTATGATATAACTGACCAAATACGGCATTTTACCTTTGGGAACAGTAAAACTTAATCGTGTTCCTGGACTTGTGATGCCAGCTGAGAAAGAAATGAAGAAGCGCGGCTGAGGTCATATGGTAGAAAAAATAGCCAATATAGACAATGTGGATGTCAGTGTAGTGTCCTGGTTTGATAATAAAATCATTACTACAATGTGAACATATGCTCTAAGTGAACCAAAGGAAAAAAAAAAAGATTTTTCAAACAAGAAAGTATACATAGAATGATACCTTGTCCTAACAGTGTCCTAATCTACAACAACTACATGGGAGGTGTAGATCTCCTTGATTCCATGTTAGGATTTAATCTTACAAAAAGCAGGTCGAAGAAATAGTGTTTACGAATATTTTTTCATTTCATTGACATGGCAGCCGTGAACTGTTGGTTATTGGCCAAAAGAGCGAAGAAATTTGATTTACCCCTTTTGGATACCAAACTAGCAATAGCCGATGCTCTATGCAAAGCCGGAGAACCAATTAAACAGAACAGAATAGGAAGACCGTCAAGTAGTAGCATCCAGCAGATGTACAAGAACAAACGAACAAATGGACCCACTAAAGAAATACCCCAAGAAGACATCCGTAAAGATGGGCTTGATCATTTTCATGGTTTTCATGGTTAAACTTAGTAGTTAATAAATAAAAATGGAAATGAAATATAAGAATTTATTTCAAGATAATACACTGACACTTACTGACTTATTTACTAAGTATAAAACATTTTTGTTGTTGTTTGAGATATGTAGATACACCTAATTAATTAGATTAAAGCTGTAAGCACCATATATTATAATAATTATCGTGGATGTAATGATTAAATCTGCTGCCGGCGCAATCGTGCCCATAGTTTCAAGGACTTTTTATCGAAACCAGATTATAGCAAATACCATCGGCGCAGTCGTCCCCTCTCCCATTTCTCTACAATAAAAAAAATTTAAAAATGCATTAAAACATACATGTTAAATTTTGGAATAATAATAAATACACTATGAAGATAATTACCCGGATAAGTTCCCGGATTATTTTACATAAACCAAACCTAGCCCTTTATTAAAATTATTAAATTATGGACGAATCGTTTCGCAGCAAAGGTACGTAATTATTATACAGCACTTTATAACAAAAAAGTGAAATTGGCTAATTTGCTCTTGTTTATTTATTTCCCTTCCTGGTTTGTTTGAATTGAGCAATTAACTGTAATGGAACTTAAAATATTAACAATCAAACATTAATTGCTCATTTTAATGGTACATTAAACAAAGCGTTTTATTTTCCAATCACACTAAATAAATAATTATTAATTGTATTAGGCCCGGCTTGTTGCTTATAATTACGAAATACTTTATTGCTTTGACTAGATTATATTTGTTATTTTCTATCCGTGAGTTTTACATAATAGTTTTGTCTGAATTCCCTTGGTTTATCGGTCTGGAATTAATAAAACATTTGTTCGAACGTTTGGACGAATTGCCATTATTAATGAACACTTTATTATTTAAAACCTACACTACTTCTTACACTATTGGCATTTAAAACTGAAGTGGTACAGAAACAGCCTCAGAGACAAAATACAGGTAATGAAAAGGTTAACGCCTTAGCGGTTAGAGCAACCCCAAATGAAATCCTTGATATTATCAAAAAAACGGGTGTGGCAGTCCAGTGGGACTGCCGGTAGAAGTTATACTACTATACACGCGTTCGCCGTTACAAATTTTTATGGGAATCAATCTGCACAATCATTACATATGTAATTCTATAGGTAAGAGAGAGCAGAAAGAGAAACTGAATTAGGTATATAGGTATATGGTGCATCGTTTGCTGTATATACACAAAATTTGACTTGTAATAGGAGGATTTCATCAAAATATAATAATATTTTAATGAAAATGTATATTTTTATTTTCATATATGTATGAAAGGAGTTGAATGCAAAAAAATTTTTTTACACAGACTCTGCAGTAAAATTCATTGTTTATTTTGTTATTAATATAAAAATACAATACAATACACTGCAACATAATTCAATATACTAATACAATACAAATTAAAATGCAATAGTCATAAGTATTTAAAAATGACAATATACATAACTTACTTATGCACATGTTTAATATACGCATATAACTTCAAAAACTGAGCAATGAATCGCTGTTGTAAATTTTGTATTCTAAACTCCATTAAAAATTTGTAAAATCCTTATTTTTATATAGATAAACAAAAGTATCATTTTTAATCCTACCCTATTATCGAATTTTTCGTTTCCAACAATAATTTTTTCAAAACAAATTTTTTTTGGAGCGGGTTAGAGTATTTTTTATATACACCTGTTTGTAAAAATTTGTTCAAAATACATTTTATTGTTTTAAACACAGTAATTAATATTTTTTGACAAAAAAAAAACAAAAAATTGCCTCACCGTGACATGTTAGCACATTGCCGTGACCAAAATTCGAACCTGGGTTACCACGGCCACAACGTGGGATCCGAACAACTAGTCCACTAGACGATCACGGCTAATTAGGCGATGTGTATTACGATTATAGTTCGAAAATTTTAAAACTTTAACCCAAGATTCCATTAAAACAAATTTAGGTCAGTTGTTTACAAAAGAAACAATAAACAATGTACTTAATATTAATTTAATATACCATTTTATATAAATAAGTACGCTAATAATTAAAAATAAAGTAATCAATCAGTGGAAATAATAACAAATAAATGTTTCCGATTCTAAAAATGCTAAGATGTTAAATAAATAATATTCATTAGTATTTAAAAACGACAATAGGTATACATAACTTACTTACCCATATGTTTAATTTACCATGATAATAATATTAATACAAATTTAATTAAAATGAAATATTCATAAGTATTTAAAAATGACAATATACGTAACTTACTTACGCATATGTTTAATTTACCATGATAACAATATTAATAAAAAAAATATTGTTTGGTGATACAACTGTCAATTTATCTGACATTGATAAATACAATATTTAATTGTTGTTTGTTGTGTATATAAGTACACATTTGAACTTTCTTGAGATATTTACAAGTTTTAATTTATATGTCTAACGAGGCTTGTTACTCCCGTGCAAATTTTTAAAGTCGAACGCGCGTCTAGAAGTATAACTTCAAAAACCAACAACTCGGATTATGTTGTAAATTTTCATTTTATTTTAAAGTTTAGCATTTTTGCGTATATTACATATATTTAATAAAATTAACGAGGGGTTTTTAAATATTTCAAAAATAAAAAAGGAAATTCATATTGGGATTCGAACTCACATACACTAGCGTATGAAACAAACACGTAAAAGATCCGCCAATTAGACATGGCACAAACGTATTTCAAAATTGACAGTTCTCGGTCCTACAGTGATTTACTGAGATTATTATTTTGAAATACAAAAGTCTAAAATAATTATGAACATTTAATAAATAATACAAAACATATCACATAATTAATAATATTAATAAATATTATATTATATATATATATCATCATCATTCAATCTTCGCTTATCCACTGCTGGACATAGATCTCCCTCATAATTTTCCATCTATTTCGATCTTGTGCCTCTTGCATCCAATTCCTGTGACAACGTTTTAGATCGTATATACATATATATATATATATATGTATATATAATATTATATATATATAGTATTAAATATATATACAAAAGGAACGTTGTTATTCTGGAGAGAGGAAGAGGGAGAAAATATATCTTCTGTCTCTCTCTTACTCATTATCTTACATATGTAATGATTTCACCGATTCACTCCAGTACAAATTTCCAACGTGGAGCGCGCGTATAGAAGTATAACTTCAAAAAATCCAGTTATAGATATCTTCCTTAATATCAAACAACACTGTACAGAAGTTTGGCAGCGTTGTTTGGATTCGAATACCTCAAATTTTAAAGTGATTAAACCTTTTATCCGTGTCCGACTCCAAATTGCAGAAAAAAGAAGAGAACAGGTTATTATAAATCGTCTTTGAATTGGTCATTCAACATTAACCCATAAACACTTATTAACGAAATAGCTACCACCAGGATGCTCATACTAAAAATGCCAAAAAACAGTCCAGCATATACTTACAGAATGTCCACTTTACTCGTATGAACGAAGTATCAACAAAATTCCTAAAGTACTGTAACTTTTTCAATACAATATAAATATCTTAAGGACATTAACTTATTTCATAAAATATAATAATTTCTTTAGATTATAAATTTTTATATTAACTTTTTATGTACACAAAAATCTTGTGGCACGGTGTTTGTCCAAGCTAATATTCAAAAAACACTGAACCGATTGCAATAAAATTTTGTTTAAGTATGTTTGTTGTTCCAAATTTTTCACTTGTTTGATTTTCACGTCCTCGTTTATCAATACTTTAAACTTTGCATCTGAATTGATAACTAAATATTCTGTTTTCTTCATGCTGACTTGCAACCCCAATTTTGCACATTCTTTGTATAGACGCTTTATCATAAATTCTAGATCATAAGAATCTTGAGCTAGGACGACTTGGTCATCCGCAAAGTTCAGGGAGAACAGTACATCATTTCCTATGGGGATTCCCATTCCCTGGCAGTGGTTTTTCCAATTTTGGTCTTTAGTTACTTTTATTGGCTCTGGTAGTCTATTTCCGATTTTTAGGTAAGTAGTTTTATCCCTGTATACTTCTGTGATTATTCCTAAAAGGTATGGACTAATGCCGAGTGATTGTAAAGCTTGCCACAATTAAAGTCTTAGAACTGTATCATACGTCTTTTCTAGGTTGATGAAGGCTAGATGTACTTCGTTACCAACCGCTGTTCTTTTTTCTATTAATTGTTGAAGTATAAACAAGTTATCAGTGCAAGATCTACCAGGCGTAAATCCACTTTGGTCTTCGGTAATTAGATGTCCTACATCATCTTGTATTTTTCCATTTATTACCTTTCCAAACAATCTCCCGAAAGTAGGTAGGACACTTAATCCTCTGTAGCAGTTAGGATCTTTTCGATTACCCTTTTCACAGATGGGCACTTGGTGAGCGGTTTTCCATTCAGATGCTACTTTAATAATTAGTTGGCAGCATTGCCAGCAGCAACTCTACAGCTATATTGCCAGGTCCTGGAGATCGCCTATTTTTTATTTTAATTAACGCAGTACGGACCTCGTTGTTAGTAGTATTAATGTTACTAATTGTTATTATTATTCAATGTTAACATCTCAAATTCAAAGTAATGATTCGAAAAGAAATTCATTCATTTATTGAAAATCGAGCAACACTTTTTTGTGAAATTATTATTATTTGTTGATTTGATCAATACATTATATGGTGTAAATAAATAAATTTTGATTAACAATAATTAGTTTTACTATACACCAAACAAATAGTGATGGACCAAAAGCTACTTTGTAAATGGTGATCTTTCTATTTGTAAATACAAATCTATAGATGATTATACAATTTTGAAAATATAAACATTAAACCTTTGTTATTTTATATATTATTAATAACAGTACGCAAATTTAAACTAAGTTTTGTGTATTATTTACACTATTACTTCAGTTTATTTTCAGTGGTAATTTTTATGTTATGTTTATTGTCATAAAATTCTATAAAATATTAGGATACAGTAAAAAAAACAGGTGGGTTTTATGTAGTTCATTTTTATATTTATTGTAATCCTTAAACACTCTCTAGTAAGTAACCTTTTATGGATGATATATTTTATAACAATAATATCATTATGTTAAGTTATATTTTTGAATTGAAAATATACATTGACTTCTTTCTATAAAAAATTACTGCTGACACATAAAGAATATATTTTTGCATAAAGATTTGTGTTATTACCCCGACATGCTATAAAATGTGTCATGAAATATATGAACAAGGGTTATACACGCTTTGTGTGTTTTATTTCGGTATCTGTATTTAATATTTAAATGAAAGTCGTGTTTTATGACGTTTTTTTAAAGTTTAATGATAAAAGCTAATAAAGTAGGATGGAAATTGGCCACAACACATAAAATTCGTTTTTTGATTAAAGCTCTATTTATGCGTGAATTTAATTAAAAAATTTTTATAGGCTCTTAAACTTATATGGTTAACTATTATCGAAATTGTTGCTTAATTATTCACAATTAATAGAAAATGTTCCATGTACGTAACGTAAAAGGTTTTGCAAACCAAAAGAAAAAACTATTAGTAAAAATGTACAAGTCTACAGTTGTACATTTATAATTTTGAAAAGAAATCATTTATCAATCTGCGTCATTTTTAGACAACAGAAGTGGACTAGACAAGTAATGTTTTTGAGCCAAGAAAAGTAATTTTAAAAATGATAATAAAATAATAATAACACTTTTTTATAGAGCGAAGATGTAGATTTATTATGTTTAGCCCCTCTATATTTTTTGAACTTTTTAATGTAAGTGTTTAAGCAAAATGATTAAGAATATTAAAATTAGAATATATGAGTAAATACTACATACTTTTCCAAACATTCTCCCCCTACAAAAACCAACGTGATTAAGAACGGCTGAAAGTATAAGTGTAAAGGATGGACATGAAAATATATATAATAAAGATAATAAAGAAATGAAGTAAGAATAAAAATATTCAGTGATAAATAAGTCGTAGACTTATTTTGATCACCGAATATTGTTGGATGCCATCTGAAACTGTCCTTAGATTAACAACGCGTTCAATGACGTCCGTTAAGAAGAATAGCATCATATCTCGTTGTCCCCACACGAGGTTAAAGAAATAAGGTCTGCGATGACGCAAGCAGTAATGAATTTTTCGACCTACTCAACTATGGAGAGTAATCGCGTGTGTATCTAATCGCGTCTAATAACGAAGTTTTCGACAATATCCGGGAAGTAACGATATTTCGACGCGCTCTACGGATAGAAAATGCCATTTGGATGAAAATTGTGACTGTGCCGGTCTTAAACCGCGACTAGCACAATCGGACAGATTTTGATTCATCATCATCCAGCCCCATTTTCACATTCCTTGTTCGATATAGGCCTCCTCCAAACGTCTCTAGTTCTCTCTATCTCTAGCTGCTGCAATCCAGTTTGTTTCTATTCTCCTTAGGTCGTCGGTCCATCGGGTGGGTGGTCTTAAGGTCAGGCCCAGCATTGATCTCTCCATTCGTCTTTGTGTTACCCTCAGTTTTTCGGCAGTAGCTTTCGTTAAAGTTAGGGTCTCTGCTCTGTAGGTCAAGACTGGTAAGATGCATTGGTTAAATGCCTTTCTTTTCAGGTGAATTGGGGTATTTGTTTTAAAAATGTCTCTCATCCTTCCATATGCCGCCCATCCCAACGTGATTCGTCTATTTAGCTCGCAGGTTTTCTCGAAATTTATCTCCAGCCCAGTTTCTTGTAGTATGTCATTCAGTTCTTGGAGCATGTCTTTGATCTCTCCCAGATAATCTGACAGAAGCACGATATCGTCCGCAAAACGTAGATGGTTTAATCTTTTTCCATCGATGGATATTCCTTTCTGTTGCCATGTTAGTCTTTTAAATGCATACTCAAGAACGGTAATGAACAGCTTTGGTGACATGGTATCACCTTGCCTGACTCCCCTTTATTTTATTAGTTGCTGAATGTAGACTTATGGTTGTTGTGGCATTTTCATATATATTTTTAACTATTACAATATCTTTAGTGCTCTTAAGATGGACGGTAGTTCCACTGTATCAAACGCCTTTTTAAAGTCTACAAATATCAATGCCAAGGGACGGTTATATTGGTTAGTTTTTTCTATCAGGGTTTTTAGGCACTGCAGGTGATCGTTTGTGCCGTAATTAGGGCGGAAACCGGCTTGTACCCAAGGTTGGTAAAAATCCAGCGTTGTCTCTAATCTGTTCGTTATTATTCGGGTGTATAATTTATAAAGATGGTTAAGGAGACTGATTGGTCTGTATCTTTCCAGGTCTGCTATATCCCCCTTCTGTGTAAGAGTACAGTTATTGAATTATTCCACTTTGTTGGGATATTTTGATTCTATAGGCATAGATTAAAGAGCTGTTGAATTTTGGTTATCAGTACTGAGCCTCCTATCTTTATCGCTTTCGTGACGACACCGTCCTCCCCCGGAGCTTTGTTATTCTTCATCTTTTTTAGAGCCTTGTAAATTTCGTCCAAGGCGATTTCTGGGATATCTTCGGAACCCTGATTTTGAACCTTCCTCTGCTGATATTCAACTATATCTAGAGTCGATTGGTTGCTATATAATGTCTCATAGAATGATTCCACAATTTGTAACAGATGTTCTCTGTTTGATGTAATGTTGCCATTTCTATCCTTGAGTTTGACTATTTGTTTATTTTCCTTTGTGAGTTTGCGTCTCATTATTTTCATACTCTTATTTTCCTCAATGGTTTTGATGATTTTCTCATCTTTGTATTTTCTTAGGTCTTTTCTGATTTCTCTTGATACTTCCTTGTTCATTTTATTTATATCGTCGTTACTAGAGTTTTCGTCGCTTCTCAGTATTCTTCTTTGTTCCATTTTTTGTCTGTGTTTCCAGACTAATTTTTTCTTCCTTCACGCTTTTTGATTTTGATTAGATGACACATAATACCGAAAGGGGCATGAAGATCGGACGGCAGACTCTTTGACAAAAGTGACTAGATCAGTCAGCATTACCGCTGCCAAGAGCTCTAATCTTGCGATTGGTGGTCTTGTGTCGAGTAGACACTAGAAATTTAGCATATACGAATACAATTGTCTATTGTATATGTTGTAATTCTAAGATACATTGGATTATCACATCCGTTTTAGCAGACGTTTGGCCAGTAAAAGACATAGAATAATAAAACCAAGAGAATAGAAAAAAAAATAAGACTTTGTACAAGATTTGTCAAATGGACGAGAAGAACAAGAAAAGACGTCAGTCGTAATATCCCATTTTAGGCCTAGCACCTTAATAGTGGAAGGTTTCCCTTTGTCAAGCCAACAAATTGTCTAAATATCTAAGCCAAAACCTTCGAGAAATTCATCGAGTCTTAAAAGCTGACTAAGCTCAATGTGCAGATAGCGAAAAGACGAAAGGGAATCACCTCCTAGCAAACCATCGTGAATGTAGAAAATGCCGCTTAGCGCTTGTAAGGCACTAGGAAAGCGTAATTTGGCGAATTGGCTAAATTGTGTAGTTTGTTAAAGCAAAATGTGATTAAGATTTAAAGACAAAGACGAAATTCCTAAAGTAACGGTACCTAGAAGATATTCTTGAGCGGTTTAGAATAATCCGATCTTCAGAGAATCTGATACTTTTGCTTTATATCGCAAATATAACTGTAACGAAAATATCAAAAATTTATTAAGAGAGAGATTAAGATTTAAGACCAGCATAAAAAGTGGTATTCAATGACACACCTCGAACGTCATGTAGACTGGCGTCGAAGCTATATAGTACGAATTTTGGAAACAAGAAATAAATTAAAATTTGTTTTTTGAAAAACTGCGTAACGAGCAGAGTAGTAAGAAATAGGCTGTTTAATCTGATTCAAGAAACGGTATCATATATTCGAAAGTAATAAAATCATTCATGGATTTATGTTCATACAGTGATATCCGGATAATGAGTATCGAAGAGGAAGGGAACCTACTAAATCAGAGGATTGGGTCGTAGAAACGGTAGAATAACAAAAAATCTGCCTGTTGACTCTCGGAAAATTATAAGCTTAGAAATATGCTGACGAGTTTGATCGTGTTTGGACCAAACTAACAGGTTTCAATATGTTTTCGACTTCCCAAAACTTTTGTAAAAGAAGATCTATGTTTGTATCCATAGACGTAATGAAAAAGTAGAATTTGAAAGAACCAATTTAGCGAATTTGAGCATGTCTATAGGAGCTGGTTAAGAAAATGTGCGATTTACTAGTTTCAGATCACGAATATGAGTGAGTTCGCTTACAGTAATAGCGTCAAACGAGAAAATTGACCGTCACGATTTAGTATGACAGAAAGTAATACCCTCAATGGTATATGTCGACAGTCTATTCGGACCTTCCACAGAGAGTGATATCGAAAAAGCTCAAAAGGTCGAACACAACTATCCGAAATAAAATTGGCTATGGAACCTGTTCCAGCAGAATACGAATTTTATGAAAATTGCCGAAGACATAAATTTAATATGTATCAAACACGTAGATAAAAACAGACGATGGCGTTACACGTCGCGTCGTTGTGTCGAAAGATTGGAATTCATTAGAGAAGTCGGAGCAAAACTAGACTGAGAGGTTTGAGACGTCTCTAATGCAGGGTTTGTAGCGTTTTAAATTTTTTTAACTACGAAATATTTATATGTTGAAAATTTCTAAAGACGCCCCTGTTTGTCTGTTTGCAACGAAGTTAAAATAATCAATATATTATGTGTTATTTCTACGAATTTAAAAAAGTTGTTTTGATTCAAGGCTAAATCCCCGGTTTGTCAAGAAATTTTGTTGTGAGAACAGGTTAGATTTGAAAAGGGTGGCGGAGAGACAGAAAGATCGGCCGAGGGGAATAGGAGTCAAGCAAGAGATTTCAAACGAGAAGGACGTTTGAGGGATTTTGAATCCAGAGCCACTTCTTTGTGTGTAATGTCTTAAGACTGGTTAAGGTGATAATACTCTTTGCATAATGGCAGTTTAGAACAGAGTAATCATCGTAAGATTTGTTCAGTACACCGAAACTGATGAAATTTTGGAAATGATTATATAGGATGTCCCACCAGCTTTGTTGTCGTTTGCCTGCTTGATCCAACCCCATCTACGTCAGATCTTCGTTCCTGCGTATAGAAATGGTTTCCTTTTTGTTCCAGTTGAGAGTTTTGTCCTTGCAGCTCCAATCCCAGAGATAGTAGCAAGTTTCTTCAAAGTTAAGTGGCAAAGTTTATGAATTAAGGTAACAATTAACATATTAATTTTTCCAAATTAAATAGACATTATTTTTGATAATTGATAATTGCTTTCATTAAAAGAATTTGTAATATTTGAAGTTTTATATTGTGTTAGAGGCGTGGCCAACAAAATGTCATAATTTATTCTGTCTTACAATGTTATGTTGACATATGACATTTTGGCTTAAATCTGCTGTTGTTGAAAAACAATTTTAATTTGATTATTATATAGAAAAGGTATTCCATATATAAGGTTAAATTTTAAGATATTTTCATAAACAAGGATATCCTTAATTTTTAATAATCTAATTTGGCCATATTAATAAATAACCTAGGAACCATTTCAAAAATTTTTGTAGCAATCTCCTTTGTAAACAGATAAGCACGTAAGTTTTTGTTAATTTTGTTATTATGTTATTTAGTATGCTTCTTGTGCAATCTGTATTTTTGATAACTGTTTGTTTGAGACAAAAATAAACGTTTGATTTACTTGTCTGATTATTTTAGTTGTACTTATTTTACAAAAATCTCCTAACCTTTTTTGTGTGTTTACTTTTAGAAAAGTAGAACCCTTCTTTCCTCCAGCAGGAAGTCTTCTCGAAGCGGCGTCCATTTGAAATAGCTAGAGGTATTTCTTGTCTGTCAATTTTATTCATTTTGTCCAGGAGATTTATGTAAGTATCCCTTTATTTCATTTTTTGGTAGCTGCCCAAATCCGAACCCTTGTCGTTCACTTATCCACGACCCCAGCTCTCCAGCTAACCCCTGAGTGCCGTTCGCACCAGTAACGATTGTTTTGCTTGCCCTATCTCAACCCCTCTAGCTTCTGCCCCTAATTTTTCTACCCCCATGATCTTACCCTGATGTAGGCAAAATATATTATCGTTACAGGTTGAGATTCTCAGTTGATGTGGGTGTTTGAAGAGGATGTTGAAGAGACAAAATCTAGTGATGTAATATGGCTGACTGGCTAGGTTGGTGCATCTTCTGCCTTGATTTTTCTCCAGCTAATTTTTGTACAAATTTTCTTCATTCTTTTATATTTCTTGATCTGTTTTTGACAATTTTTTTACCAATTCCAAATTGTTTATGGATCTGTTATTAGATGTTAACTTCAATACTCTAGTGGGTAGGTTTTTTATATCACGAAAAAGAAACAGAGTTTGAAAAATTTAAATTTCATTTGATTTTAAGGTGTTTTACAACATTTTTCAAGATCATTTTTGCTAAAATTAACAATAATTCTCGTCTAAGACACATCTTGAAAAATAATCTATAGCTACTGTTTTATGATCTTATAAGAAACATGAAAAATTTTCCTAATTAAAAGAATCATTATATTAAAATTTTAAAACTTTGTACTAATTCCATTAGATAAATTAGAACCCCTACATCACTGTTTGGTGTAATGGTGTAAAATTTAAATTTCGCGCCTTTGCATTTCCGGATATGTCCGCCATATTAAGAGGCCACTTTTATGAATTTTGGTCTCCTTTTCATAACGGTTAGATTCCTTCTTTTTTCTTTTTTCTCGATGGTTTGGACACTTCCTGAAAAATATTGTATAGCTACTGTTTTATGACCTTATAAAAAACATGAAATATTTTCCTAATTTAAAAAATCATTATATTAAAATTTTAAAACTTTGTACTAATTCCATTAGATAAATTAGAACCCTTATACCACTGATTGGTGTAATGGTGTAATATTTAAATTTGGCGCCTTTGCATTTCCGGATATGTCCGCCATATTAAGAGGTCACTTTTATGAATTTTGGTCTCCTTTTTATAACGATTAGATTCCCTCTTTTTTCTTTTTGCTCGATGGTTTGGACCCAGTATAATAACTTTTAATAGATTCGTGTATAAACGATTATGTGTTTAGTAGTAAGTAGTTGTAGCAGCTTCAGTATAAGCTTTATTTAATCTAATCCAAGTTGAAACTTTTCCTATTTATTTTCTAAGATAAGAACTATTCATCAAATATTTCGTTCATACAGTCGACTCCATGTTACTTTTCTGAACGAAACGTGTTCTTGGATATACATCCTTTATTTTGTCTGTTTTAATACGCTCTTTCTTTGAGATATGTACCAATATCATTTTTGCGCTTTTTAACATGGAGAACGTGCTCCATAATACAGAATATGTGAAATGTTTTGCCAGTTCAGTTCAATATAAAAGCATTACGTTTTCGAAAAATGTTTTAACTTTTGTGATCATTTCGCCAAGCCATAAATTTTTGGTATTTTCATAAATTTCCTGCGATTTGCTAGGCAATACAGACTGGCATGCAGTGGTAGCTGGAACTTTTATTTCTTTTGGAAGAAAATTTCTTTTTATTGTTTTTATTTTAATGTTAAGACTTTTTTCGTTATTTATAATGAATTATTACACTATTTCTGTTCTTATTCTTATCTTATCTTATTTTTAGTTTGTTTTATACCTGAAAGTGTTGTTTGTCATTCTGCAAAAGAGTTTCGTACGCATGTTCTTAACCTTAGAACCACAAGGTGGAATTTGCGGAACGTTAGCAACTAAGTGGCGTCATATAAGACCGAGAAACTCGCTCTTTATATTTCAATACCTGCTACACTACTCAACAATTGAAGTGGATAATTTTAAAATTCCTAAAATTAACATATAAAACTATTTTTAAAATAATTGCCTGTACTATACTCTATATGCTATCTTTATTGCCAATATTTTTGCATGTGGTTTTTTTCTCCCTATTCTTATCGGCCCTTATCTCGTACAAAGAGAGACATGTTGTTCCAAAATATATCATTCCCATAAAAGTGCTTGTATTGGCTTTACTAGTTGTCAATAAGTCAAGAAATCTATTTATCACAAAAACATTATGCCGCAAAGACGTTTAGAACTAGTGCAGCTCGAGCAATTAGTTCGTTGGATCCAACAAGGCATAACTGAACAAGAGGTTGCTATGAGGCTAAATGTGTCGCAAAGTGTGATAAGTCGTGCATGGAATCAGTATGTAGCAACTGGATCTGCAACATACAGGCATGGAGGAGGAAGAGACCGATCTACAACTCGTCAGCAAGACCGTTTTGTAGTTCTGACGACAAGAAGAATCCCAACATTCACGGGTTCCAGAATTAACAGTATCTTCAGGCATGCTACTAGACGAGCGATTTCCATTCAAACTGTCAGAAGATGGTTACATGCATCCAATTTAAGGGCTAGACGGCGCGCTACCCATCCTCGACTAACTAGGGAGCAGCATGCATGCAGATATCGCTGGGCGATGGAACACTATCAGTGGAATTTCGAAAATTGGAGGAATTGTCTCTTTACTGACGAGTCCAGATTTCGTTTGTATACGAATGATGGCCGAATATTGGTGTGGAGGGAAAGAGGACAGCGATACAATGAAAATCTGAGAGTCCCAACCACTCTTTGTGGAGGTGGATCCGTTTGCGTGTGGGGAGGCATATGTTTTGACGGTCACACGGACTTAGTCGTCTTAATTAATGAGACAATGACTGCTACACGATATCGAGACAGAGTCATAGTACCAATAGTTGTTCAATTTTTTGGTTCAATAGGCGAACAATTTGTTCTGATTGATGATAATGCTCGCCCTCACCGTGCGAGAATTGTCAAAGAGTGTATAGAAGCTCATGGCATTACAAGAATGGAGTGGCCACCGTGTTCACCTGATATGAATTGCATTGAACATGTTTGGGCCGAAATGACTAGGCAACAAAACAGGCTCCTTTAACAGCCCCAAACCTTAGATCAATTGGCCAATACATTACGTGGGATTTGGGAACGTATATTGCAGCAGTTCATCAATAATTTAATAGGAGGTCTTCCAAATAGAGTTAGAGCACTAAGGCGACACAGAGGTGGACCCACACACTATTAATTTTTCTTTTCGGGATATTAGAAATTGAGGAGGAATAGAAATTTTAGGTTGTTAATTTTACAATTTTTGTTTATTTTCTATTTTTTTTTTAAGAATTTCTTTCTTTCGGTTCATCTGTATGAAAATGTGAAGTAAAAATAAATCTTTATTTATATCACTCCATTGTTTTATTTGACCTTATGAGCAAAAAATAAAATACACATTTTCATAATTCAATTGTTGAGAAGTGTATTTATAACTTTAGTTGTTACGGTAAAAAGTGTGTTTAATAGGTATTAATTAACATAAAATACTGAAATTAAGATTTATTAACACCAAAGTTATAAAATTTTAAAATGTGCCGTATTCGTAACTTAAACTATAAAACTAAAGAAAACATTGCGTCACCAAACGTTTTTATCAAAATGTGTGTTAAAACTGGTAAAATAAAAAAGATGATAGAATTTTTACCAAAAAAAGTCATTTACAATCTACACAAATGCTAAGGCGATGTTCGGCGCATACACTTTTATGGCAATGTTCACATTTATTTCGAGCCTTTCTGTTCTTTTTTCGGGGACAGAAGCACATCGGCCTAATAAAGCAGTTTCTTGCTCTTCTTCGCAATTCAGAAATTTACGAATA
Source organism: Diabrotica undecimpunctata (assembly GCF_040954645.1). Lineage (NCBI taxonomy): Eukaryota > Metazoa > Arthropoda > Insecta > Coleoptera > Chrysomelidae > Diabrotica > Diabrotica undecimpunctata. Next base: position 34,466,215 of record NC_092808.1, on the reverse strand, counting down.
TTATTCCTAATTTCTCTTGGGAGCCGTGTATTGGTCATTCTTTGTTTCAAATAATCTTCTACAAGGGAATATGATAAATCTTTCAGAAAAGCCGACCGTTTCTGTAATTTTGTTTTGCAGTTACATTTGTATATCACATAGGAATTTAATCCAGCAGTATCAATCATAGCATACAAAATTCGAAGTGGCCACCTGCGAGTTTTCCTCGAGACTGTCGTTAGATGACACAGTTGATCAAAAGTATCAACGCCGCCTTTTGTTTCATTGTAGAACAAAATTATTTTAGGCTTCTTTGTTTTTTCGTCAATATCTGCTGTCGTGTGCATAGTTAATAACAATATAAAAGTCTTGTTTTTCTTAGCCACGTAAGAAACTAACGTGCTGTTTTCGTCAAAAACAAACAAAGATAAATCAATATGTTTTTCGTTTGTTTCCACTAATTGCTTTGGAATATCAGGCTTATTTTTCTGGTTATTCCTACCAGCGTTAAATTCTTTTCCTGCAATTTTTCTGCGGCTTCGTACGAGGTAAACCAATTGTCCATAGTGCAATTTCTATTTGTCCCATGAATATCTGTTGTAAGCTCAAGCACGTATTGTGTTGGAATCGAACATTGACTTTTCTTTCCTCTTTTCCAATATAAGGTTTAGCAGAGGATATATAATATGTTTTCGCATCACACATCGTAACAAGTTTGAGACCAGATTTGTCGGGCTTATTTGGGATATACATCTTGAAGGGACAACTGCCCCTAAATCCTAAAAGCGTCTCATCAATTGTTACATATTCCGATGGAGTGTACATTTATCTACAGGATTTCTCGAACATATCCCAAATATCACTGATAGCTGTAAATTTATCAATCGTTCTTCTGTCTTCTCTCGTTTCCTTATTATCAAACCGTAAACAGTTGATCAGAAGTTCAAAACGGTTCTTGTTCATGGTTCTCCTAAAGAGAACAGGTCCAAAAATTGGTGACCATAAATCACTCAGTGATTAAAAATAACAGTGAAATATAACAGTCCAAACAACGCCCATATTTCGACACTATCCGTTGCTCCAAGATACCATTGCTCGCTCTTATATCTAATTTTCTTTCTTTCGATTTCCTCATTAGTGTACTTTTCAATTATATCCACCAGTTCTTTGCTAAAAAATAAACTCCAAATTTTTTTTGGATCTGCCATATCTTTTGCTGGTCCTTTCGGTCCTGGCAAGTGAAGAACCAAGTTTTTTTTTCGAAACCCTGGTATTTTTGCTATGGAAACTATTTAGACACCACATACGCCCATTTTAAGCATATATAACACTTTTTGTTTTGGACTTATTTGTACTTTCTACTGCAATTTCCGGAGAGACATCAGGATTTTCTGGAATTAAGGCATCAAATTCATCATTCTGCGTATCCTCTTTATCTATGTTGTCTTCAGTTTCACTCTCATCGCTTTCTACAAACTCATCTGAGTCGCTAAAACCTTCGTTCGCCAATTGTTTTAACTCTAATTGCGTCAAAAGCGTCTTCTCTTATAGCCATTGCTGCAACCGGGTGTAGCTACATCTAATTTAGTCCTCTTTGACTCCATCCTTATAGTAAACACTCTGCAACAATTGTAAGAAATAAAAAATAAATAATTTCAACAAAACCTTCATATTTACTGTCGTATAATTCCAAACGTAAATAAGAAGGTGGCGTCGTATGCGACCGCTATCGCAAATTTTAAAACTGACAGATACTGGTACACTAACCTACTCTACGATCAACTGGTAATTAAAAATGCGAAAGGTAGATAGATGATTAGCTGCGTCCGGACAATGAAATCAGTTTAAGAGCGGATAGCAGGATTCGCCGGTCGCGGGCGACGCCAACTTGTGGTTCTATGGTTAATAGTGTATGTATTTCCACTTTACCCGAAAGTAACCACTCTTTTAAAAATACCTAAACATAAGATTATTTTTCTTTCCATGAAAGATAAATACAAGATTAATAAACTGTTGGAGAAAGGTGAGTCTGCAGTAAAGATTTTTAATGAATACAAAGTTGGTAAGTCTACCATTACGGATATAAAAAAGACGAGCAATAGTAGCTTTATGTCCCAGTTTAATTCTTTTGGTGGATCCACATGTCGTAAAACAATGAAACTTGCCTCAAATACAGATTTAGATGATGCTGTACATAAGTGGTTTACTCAAGAAATATTGAAGGTAAAACCTATTTCTGGTCCAATTCTATGTGCAAAAGCAGTTCAAAAGTAGTTCAAACTCGTTAAATTTTCAAGCCTTTCAAGCAAACACAGACTGGTTAAAATGATTTGAGGCGAGACATCGCATTCGTGAGCTTCATATAAATACAAGGAGAAAAACTTTTGCTGATTCATCATCAGCTGATTCATTCAAAATCAAACAAAGGAAGTTATTGAAGGAAGGAAATTAAGCTCTCGTTTACAAGTCAGACTTTACTGGAAAGCAATTGAAAAGCTTTGCAACGAAAAACTCTTGAGTCACGTCATGAATTAGTAGCACCTGGACCTACAATAAGCAAGCATCTTATCAATGCCTTAACTTGTGACAATGCTACTAGCAGGCAAAGATTGCTTATGTTTGTCATTGGTAAAACCAACAAAACATTTTTAAACACGTTAATATGTTTGCGATCCCCATCGTTTACACTTCACGAAAGAGTGCTTGGATGGATAGTGTATATGGGAATAAAATGGTTTATAGAAAATTTTATATCCTTAAACCTTAAACGCTAAAAAAGAGAAAACATTGCTTTTTGATAACGCCCCAACTCCTCCATCATGTAATAACTTAAATGAACAAGACGATTTTATAAAAGTCGTGTTTCTTTCACCTTATGTTCACCTTATGTGATATGTTTCTGGTAGATAAATAGGTAGTATTTTTTAGACTAACAGATAATACTCGTAGGTTAACAATTGCTGATTAGTACCAAAAATGTTTGAAACAACAAACTATCTGCCGGGAAGACAGGTTAACGCATTTATTGCCGCCAACGCACCTCGCGCGTTGTCGGGAATTTCCGCCATGTGCCACCAACGCGCCTGGCGCGTTTTCGAGAGTCATTTTCATTGGTCAAAATATTAGCTGCCTTTACGACTGCCTTTACGACTGCAAGGAATTTTATTGTGTTTAATGTTTAGTATATGTTAGTGTGTTGACGAGAGAAGGTTGGTTCCGAGTGTGTGTATGTGTGTGCTTACGTAATTCAGGTGACTTGTTTGAAGGAAGGATATTGTAAAACCTATTTGGACTTTAGAAAAGATAACTATTATGGTCTTGTTTTATTATTTCCTTATATAGTACCACTTTTGGACAGTATTTTCAGCTAAAATCACATAAAGTAGTAACCTGCATTTAATGTAAACGCCCCAGGTGCATTCATTGGCTCCTGGCGATGATCTGTTTTAGTTTAAAGTTCCTAGTTATTTATTTGCAGTTCTCATGGATCAATTACCGGGCTGTTTCAGTGATGGAGTGTCACAAAAAAAATTACGAAGCGTGATCAACCTTGGCCCAGGAAGAAGCCATTGTCTGATTAAGAACTTCTGCAACTTTTAGAAGAGTCTGACTTAACGATTATTGAAAGAAGCACTATCTCTTTAATTTGACTGCATTTTCAATCCTTATGAGTCGAAACAGATTTCATCTCCTTTTTTAACTTTGCAATTCGAAAATCGCCAAAATCAAGACTTGAACACAAATCGGAAAAATCAAGCCATTAGTTGATTTTTCCAATGATAGAATGAATGCACTTTAGTACCCCAATAAAGAACTCTCATTGGGGATGAATCCATGATCCTGGGGAGAGGTCGCCTGAAATTTCGGCAATACATCAAGGGGAAACGACACAAGTTTGGTGTAAAGCTGTACTAACTATGTGAGCCGAATGGGCTGGTATTAAAACTTGTTGTCTACTCAGGGTTAGCTGATGTATAGTTAGGAGGTTCATAACGTACTGGAAAGATGGTTCTATGTTTATTAGAAGAAATCTTTATGGTGCTGATTGTGCAGTGCACATGGACCACTTTTACAATAGTCTCAATTTCACTGAAACTTTATTAAATAACCACACATATGCTACGGATATACTAAGGGTTAATCGAAAAAGAAACCCGCCTAAACTAAACTAAAGAAAAAAGAAAAAAGATGAAGTGGTTAACCAGTATAATTCTCTAGGCATATGTGTCACGTAGGGAGGTGTTAGCCATATCCAGTAAATTTAATGGAGAATTCCAAGCCACTACGAATAAACGAGGTTAGGTAAAACAGAAACCACAGCCCATAAATAAGTATAACGATTTTATGTCGGGAGTAGACCACACTGATCAAATGTTATCTTATTACAGTTGCGAGCATCAAACTCTTATTTGGTATAGGAAAGTTGCTATCCATATGTGTCAAATCATGCTCTTAAATTCATGGTTTCTATATAACGGCAATAGTTCAAACAAATTAAATTACTACGATTTTCGGCTTGCGGTGAATAAAAATTACTTGGGCCACCACTTGCAGAATCTATCCCAAGATTTATAGTATACCTTCTGCCAGAATATTGCCCCAAAGGTGAAAATGGAAAGCTGAAAAGAAGGCAGATAAGAAGAAGATGTCAGGCATGTTGGACTAATGATAAAGTCGGGAAGGATTCGGTTTACTATTGCTCCCAATGTTCTGAAGGTCCCGGACTGTGTCTAACTCCATGTTTCCGTATATTTCATGAAAACCTATAGCAGTATATAGCAGTTAGTTTCAATTATTTTGTATTAAAATAATATTTTCGCTTTTTTTTTATTACTGTTAATGATCTATTTTATGATGTATTTTATATGTATATACGTATTTCAATAAAATATTTTTTCTTAACGAAAACTGCACTAGAGTTTCATAACATTGTCCAGTACCGACAACGGGCCTAGCGCATTTATTTCTTCTGTAATATAAATTTTTAAAAACTAAGATAAATTACTTCTCTGAAAGGTTATTAGAAAAAAAACTAACTCACGCGTATAACTCTCTGTCCAAGTTGGCAATAAATGTATTAAATAATGATGAGGAAGGAAACGGTTAGAAAGAGCTGAATATGAGTTTATATACAAAATTCTGACTAAACTTTTGATTTACTTTACAATTTTTTATTATATTTATTTATGAAATCAAAAACGGAGTAGTAAAAGGTTGTAGTGTTAATCGATTTCTTAAATTTCGTTTCAACCATCTTTCTTTACATTTTACTTTTTATACTAAATGTGTATAAAGCCAGCTATCAGAAATCATCAATCAGGTTTTAATCATGTCATGTAGAATGGTTTTTCTTCAATACTTCTTTTGTTCTTCTTTACTTAGATTAAATTGTATCAGCGGCGGAACGTTAGTTCTTTGAAAGACAAGCAAGGTATTTTTGTGAATTTAATTTAGTAATTAAAAATTTTCTGTTCTATAGTTTCCGATCTTGCTCTTCATTATTTGTCGATTGTCGATACTTTTATCGCTTGTGTTATCAGGTTTTTTTTACTCAATACTGCTTCGTTTTCCCGTGATAGGGCATTATAAGTTAACTATTATCATGTGATCTATACCATGGAATATTTCTTTATGAGCAGCTGCTTGAAATAGATCTTCTACCTGAAGACCCGTCCCATTGTCTCTGTTACGTTACCAAATAGCTCTTTACGCCGATTTATTATCACGGTAGATCAATATTGTTGCTTTGAAAAGTGCATAAACTTTTTGAAGCGAAGCTTCTGTACTGACGTTGTATTACTTTTCTCTATAGTAAAAGGCAAGCGCCACGGATAGCGTTTCTCCACATCGATTCACAATAATAAAAATATCAATGGTAGTGGATTTTGGGTTTCGAAATCTCTTTCTCCTTATATACTGGGCAATCGAGCTACAGGGATCGTATCATTTCCTAGAAACTGAATGGATCCCACTCTATTATTCATTTGGTTCAGGTATATGCGTCTACCTCAACTGCTGATCATCTTCTCTTCTTCTTATGGTGCTCTCTCCAATTAGTGGATGTTGGTGAAAATTCTGGCATACTCCTCTCGATCTTGTGTGGCTCTAAAGAGGGCATAGGCATCGAGGTTGGCGAATCCGTTATGTTTTTAAGCCATAATTATTTCTTTCTTCCGGTGCCCCGTTTTCCTTCTACCTTCCCTTCCATAATAAGCTTTAAGAACTGGTACTTGGAATTTCGAAATATATGACCTATAGATAAGCAGTTTTTCTATTATTGGCAGCAATTCTCGTTGTCTGCAAATTCGATTTAATACTTCGACATTTGTTGTGTGATCTGTTTAGGGAATTTTAAGTAGTCTTCTAAAGATTTCAAAGGCCTCCAATCGGTTCATCACATTGGTCTTTATGGTCCAGGTTTCTACAGCATATAGCAGGATGGAGTAAATGTAACATTTTACAAAGCGATATCGAAGCGTTAAGTTAAGGCTCCTGTTACTTAGCAAGGTTCTCATATTAGTAAATACTCAATCCTGCTACGTATCTCTATATCTGGATCTAGATCTTCAGTTTTCCAACTACCGAGATATCTGAACTTGGGGATCTTTTGGATGTTCTTATTGTTTACTTTTATATTTAATTGCATATTTCGTGTTCTACTAACCACCATTACCTTCGTCTTGTCTATATTAATCTTCAAGCCCAGTCGTTCTCCTTCAGTGTTTATGCTATCTATTAGTCGTTGTAGCGCTTCTTGGCTATCAGCTATTATGACTGTATCATCAGCATAGCGAAGATTACTAATAATCTGTCCGTTGATTTTGATTCCATCTTCAATGTCACTTAAGGCTCTATCAAAAATCGTTTCAGAGTAAAGATTAAAAAGGAAGGATGTCAGAACACAACCCTGTCGTACACCTTTTTTGATTAAGAAATATGATGTAGATTCCAGTCCTACTCTCACAGATGCCACTTGATTCATATAAAGGTTATTTATGATATTTTAAGGTCATTTTAATGCTGATCATGTTACAACTGAATCATTTTTCAACGAGCTGGAATCATATCGCAAACAAAGAAATCGCTATGATAATGGGCGATTTAAACTCAAAAATCGGTGCCACTATTGCTGACGAACATATACGAAATGTTGTGGCAGGTATGGAATAGGTGAACGTAATTCAAGGGGAGACCGCCTTATCCAGTTCTGCGTTGGCAATAATCAACTCTATGTATAAACACCATCCCAGAAAATTTTACACTTGGATCTCACCTAATGGACGACACAGAAATGAGATCGATTATTTAATGATTAAACAATGTAAAACATGACATGCCGCTGACTGCGGCTCTGATCACCAACTCCTTTTTGCGACACTAAAGCAAAAATTCAAAGCATGTGCTAGGGTCGAAACAAGAAGATATCGCAAATAAAAGATACACAACAATTTTAAAGCCAATGTAATGAAAGATTGTAAAATATTCTACCAACCATCGATACTTATGATTCCGAAAACATTTGGTTATCTTTTAAAAATACCGTATACAGATCTTGACTGACTGCGAGGCACAGTCTAATCCCGACTCTACTGCACCAAAAAAAGTGTGGATGTCTGCAGATACTCTTGACCTCATTGAAGAACGTAGAAAAATCAACATTTCTAGAATTTAGAAGGATCAAGCCTAATCAGCGTCTGTCTAGTGCTGTGTATTCTAGAATTTTAAAGTTATTTGGTCATATCCATCTACATGATCACAAAATGGAGCGGTTGGAACGCCTCAGAGTCAACGCTAACGCGGCTGATCTCCACAGCGATGGGTAGACATAATGAAAAAGCTTCTCAACAAGCAGTATACTGAGTCAGTATTGTAACAGATGACCGCGACCAGTGGAGAAGTATCGTTGATCAGACTATCCAATTTGCTGAAGCTCAATAATGAACACATCTGCCAAGATGTAATGACTATGATGATTGTTTTGTATAAAACTTAAGGTCGCTGGTTAAATGATATTAAAGTAATATTGGAGAAAAAATGCAATATATTGACTGTAAATAAATTAGCGAAAAATAGCGACTATCAATTGTGAATGACTAACTTGCTTTACTCATTGCTGTTGTCTGTACAAAGAATGTAGACTTACCTTTTGACATATTGATGTATTTGTAACCATTAGCATAGCGAAGATACCACGTTGTGACGTTAAGGACGCCCGGCGCCGAGGCTCAAAAGAGGACTTAACCGATACACTCGATATGCTTACTGTACGCGGTCTCGTGATGAAGTGAAATGTTGAGACTTGAGACGGTCAGAAAGAACCCTCTAACCGTTTTGTGGTTTATGGACAAGTGCATCTCATATATCAACCCTATTGTAGGACGCTTCTGAATAGCGACAATCCAATTCAATGGTAACAGTAATATGATACTTCACATGTTTTGTGTATATCGGCGACACAAAAGAACAAAAGAAGTAAAATTCTCCGTACTTAAAACATAATAAATGAGATAGCCAGTTTAACAATTTTACGAGATTTTATGAAATAACCGGAAACAATATATTTTAAAGCAAATAAGTTAGAATATGCCATTGAATTAGATCACATTGTAGTACAGTAAAAGAAAAATATTGAATGTAAAATATGAAAATAATTACATATACAATAATATATAATATAAACATATATATAAACATATATAATAACAAATAAAAAACATAGTTTCCCAAACAATGATAATGACTTATTTTATTTCAGTTTCTGTTATTGGAGTTAATTTATTTTATGTTATTTCTGGAGTTTCAGAGTATACCTATTCAGTTTTGATTGTTCGGTTTATTTGCCTTCGATATGTTGTCCATTCTTCGTTGGTGATGTGCTTAAATTCTATGAACGCCTTTATTTCTGTTCTTTGACCTCTTGTAAATTTTCGTATATTTCTTCTTCTTCTTCTTCAATTGCCCTGTCCGTTGCGAACGTTGGCTATTAACATGGCAATTCTGATCTTGTTTGCGGCGCTTCTGAATAGTTCGACCGATGTGAGCCCGAACCACTTCCTCAGATTTTGGAGCCACGAGTGTCTTCTCCTGCCTGGCCCTCGCTTACTGTCTATTTTTCCCTGCACAATCAATTGCAGTAGACGGTACTTATCGTGTCTCAATATGTGGCCTAGATATTCAAGCTTTCTTTGTTTAATTGTATTCACGATTTCTTTCTCCTTTCCGATTCTTTGGATTACCTCTATGTTGGTGACATGTTCGGTCCAGGATATACGAAGAATGCGTCGGTACACCCACATTTCGACTGCTTCTAGTTTTCTTGTGAGCGTCTCCGTCAGCGTCCAGGACTCCACACCATACAGTAAGATCGGAAAAATGTAGCATTTAACTAGACGAATTTTTGGGGGAAGAGGCAAATCCCTGCTTATGAGGAGCTTTTTCATATTGATAAATGCTGCTCTAGCTCGTTCTATTCTCTCCTTAATTTCTGTGGCCTGTTCCCATTTTGCATTTACGTTGGTGCCAAGGTACACATAAGATTCTACATGGTCAATTAGTATGTTACTTATCCGTAACTGTCGAGCAGGCTGTTGCTTCCTGCTTATCAGCATCCACTTTGTCTTCTTGAAGTTGAGGCTTAGGCCGTATTCCTCACTAACTGAATAAACTCTTTTCATTACCTGCTGTAATTCGTCTATGGTACTGGCAAGGATCACCGTGTCGTCGGCATATCTTATATTGTTCGTTAACTCGCCGTTTATTTTTATGCCCTCATTTGCATTTTCCATACATTTGTTAAATATTTCTTCGGAATAAATATTGAATAGGAGTGGGGATAATATACACCCCTGACGGACACCTCTTTTGATCTGCACACTTTCAGTGAGTTCGTTGCTAATTTTTGCTCTTGTTATTTGACCCCAGTATAGGTTTGCCACAATTCGAATGTCCTTGTCGTCAATACCTGTCTTTCGCAGAATATCTATCAATTGTTCATGATTGACATTGTCAAATGCTTTTCTAAAATCCACAAAGCACAAATACACGTCCTTATCAACACCGCTGTATAAGCACCTGGAGAGCGAAAATTGCTTCTCTAGTTCCAAGTGCTTTCCGAAAGCCAAACTGCGATCTATCAATATTTGACTTACATTTATCATATATTCTTCTATGAATCATCTTAGTAAACGCTTTAGTGACATGATTGATCAAGCTTATAAGCCGGTAGTCATCACAGATCTGGGCATTTGGTTTTTTCGGGATTGTAATTAATGTTGACTGCAGCCAGTTCTCCGGGATTTTACCGCTATTATATATGTTGTTAAAAAGTTCAACTAGATTATCAAGGAACTGTTTGTCTGATTTACATAGGATCTTTAATATTTCGCAGGGTACATTGTCCGGACCTGCTGACTTATTGTTTTTTAGTGCTGCAATGGCATCTTCTATCTCCGATTTAAGGATTGAAGGTCCTGTTTCTCCTTCTCCATATAGGTGATCATCAGTCCTGTCAGATGCAAATAATTTTTCTATGTATGATTTCCATGTTTCTAAGATCGTCGATGGCTCCGAGATAAGATTTCCATCGCCATCTTTTATGCTGTTAGGTGACTTATTGAATTTCCTCTTATTTGCCATTGATTTTATTTTTTTGTGCATATTGTAACTGTCGTATTTTCGTTCGTATTGTTTTATTTCTCTGCATTCGTTTGAAAACCATTTTTCTTTGGCTTCTCGAATTTTCGTTCTTAGGATTTTGTGGATCTGCTGGTATTTTTCTGCATTTTTATTCTTGAATTTACGTTTTCATCCATCATATCCACTATCTCATCAGACATCCATTCTTTCTTCTTCCGTCTGTCACGCTTTAATAGAGTCGCGCATGTTGTTTGGATTGCTTTCCTCGATTTATCCCATCTCTCTATTATGTCCGACGTGTTCTCGTTAATGTCGTTTATTTTCTTTCCGTATATTTCTAAAATACTTAAATATATACTTAACTTGATTTATTCAAAAAACTTTGATTCAAAACTTTTTTTTTTCAACCTATCAGGAATCGAAATGTTAGCAAGTTACGGTATTTTTTATACACACTGTATAAATTAAAATTCCAAACGGCCCAGTTTTTTTTTTGGTATATTTATTTTTGCTCGTAATAAAATTCAAATTACTCGTAAGTACGCAATAAAGAGCTGAAGAAACGGAAAAAACAAAAACCGTAAATAATTTAGCGCACCTTTCTTGATGTCTATATCTAACCTTCATTATTTTTTATTTGCAAAGAAAGAGTAAATCAATGTCCCGTTTTTATTTACATAAAACACCCAAGCGCCTTTCCGCTAAATCCTCGGAAATATTTGCAATAGTACGTCAAGATAGTTTGTTTTCATTTTCAGGCGGCTCCCCGTGGGCCATAACTCTGCCACTGTTCGTTACAGACTTACGTTCGCTCCTGCAGGTTTCGGCTTTAAATGGAACCACAGATTATCTATATTTGATTTAGACCGATAAGAAACATGAAAACGAAGTCGAGTCAAAATGAGAGAAAAAACGGTTTTTATTTAAAAGTTGACCTACGGTAGGGTAATAACGATTTTTGATAGCGTTTAGCTATCAATCTTGTCGACAGTTGGTTTTTTATTTTCAGTGACAAGCCGTCGTTCATTACTGCTGATTGGATTGAAGGAGAGAGGAAGTATTGGAGAAAACAATTTCATTATCACGTCAGTAAGTCATTAAATATAGCCGATATCTAACCAGCCGATTCTCACAAAACTTAGACCTACCGGTAATTTATTGCTTTATAGATTATACGAAATATATGATTTGACGTAATATTAGATGATATGGTATCTTAAATCGTTAGATAAAATAGATAATAAAAGTATTACTTGATTTTTATTCATTACTGACAAACAGTTTGTTATCATTTATACTTAGCATCGAAAATTACGGAACTTATATTTTTGTAGCTGCTCAATTTAAAAATATTGATGTTTTTTATATGCCGCATTAACTCCACATGGTTAGTAATAAAATTTACACTATTGTTTATAAATTCTTTTTTTTTTATTTAGAAAAAACATATAATCCACATCAACCACGCAGGGTTATTAGTGGAGTAACGTACACAAGAGTTCATTTTATTTACATTAAATAGATGTATATAAACGTAAATCTTTTATATAATTTATTACATGGTCAGTATTTATGGTTAAAGTGGTTTTGATGTCATCTGAGATTCCATATTTCTTCTTGTTTCTTCGTGATACTGACAGTCAATCAGAATATGCTTCACCGTCAGTGGGAGAGAACAGTTTCTGCAGGTTGGAGAAGATTCTTTGTTGATTAAGAATTTATGGGTAAGTGCAGTATGTCCAATTCTTAGTCGTTTAGTTATTACATGGTCCCTTCTATTGGATGGATTATTCGAGATGGTCTTCACAAGGGGATAAATCTCATATAGTTTGATTCCTGAATCTTTCCAGTAGTCTTGTCATATGTTCATACAGTGGTCTTTAATTAGGTTTTTGAGATCGGAGTATGGGTAATTTCTTGATTTGGTTGTGTATTGTGTGTTTATTCGACTTGTGTTTTCTAGTTTGTCCAGTTTCTCATTTCCAGCTACATGCGACGGTACCCAGATATATGCTACTTCTTTTCGAGTTGATTGAATTTTATTTATCTCATTTTTTATAGCCTGAAATATTGGATTTGTAGGGTATATTTGTTTTACACTTAATAGGGCATTTGAGTCAGTGATGATGACACATTTATTCTCACTACGCGTTTTAAAGAAAATTAAGGCTTTCAAAATGGCTGTGGTCTCGCCTGTGAGGATGCAGCAGTTTGAAGGTATTATAGTGTGAGTAGTGTATTTACACTAGTATTCAGCAGCGTGTCCGTCATGAGCTTTAGAGGCATCACTGAAAATTTGGAGATAATTAGGATAATAAGATATCACTTCGGAGTACAAGTGTCTAATGAAAATCATCCCTTGATTATCCCTAAACTAGTGATGATTCGTCAGTTTCGTCAGCTGAAGAAGGGTAAGGGTTTATTTTTTTCTCTAGTCGGGTGATATTATTTCTTAACCTAGAATTTTTTGTGTAACAATAAACAAAATTAAGGATCTGAATCATTGGAGTAATCTTTAGAAGTTAATTCGGGGTTATGAGAGTTTAAAACATTTTCCCTAAAATCACATATTTCATTAAAATTTAGTATAAAAGGAGGTGATCTATTTTCGATTTTGTCTTTGATGGATTCTAGAGAGTGAATGACATTTTCGCGAGGGGTTTTGGAAGAGGTTTTGGGTTTCTTTTTTGGTTTATATTGTTTAGGGGTATTCAAAACGGATGAGTCGGTTTTTGGGTTGTCTTCGTTAATTTCAGGAGATGATATGTTATGTCTTTTTATCTGTTTAGAATTGACTGAAATATTTAAGGTTATTGGTGTTTCTGGTGACGTAGTATTTTCAGTGTTATTTACAGCTGGTGATGTTGTTTTGGAAGAAGAAGACGAAGTGTTTGTATTATCTTTAGACATGTTTTGGATGAGGTCGGTTTCCGTAGATTGATATATTTTATCATTAGGTTCATTAGGTTTAGATAATGACGATGTGGTTTGAGTTATATGTGAGGGGGAAGTTGAAGGGGTATCATTAGGTTCATGAGGTTTAGATAATGATAATGTTGTTTGGGTTGAATCTAAGAGGGTAGTTAAATTAGTTTGGTTTGAAAAGTGAGCGCATTCTGATTCTTGATGACCAATGGTTTTACATTTGGAGCAATTGAATTCGTCTATGAAGAGAAATACCCGGTAGGAAGTATTATCATGAGTAATGGTAAAAGACTCAGGAATAGACATATTTTTCAGGGGTGTAATGAATGATTGCCTTCTAAAGCTCAGAACATGACTGTACTTACTTTCAGACATACCTACTGGAAGAAAAGTAATTTTGGATACAGTGTGAATACCAAGTTTTTGTAATTCTTGTTGAATTATTTCGTTCGGGATTGTAGGACATGCATTAGATATTAGAAGTCTCTGGGCTGGAGAAATTAATCTTCGACTTGTTATCCATTTATTGCGATATATTTATAAGAATGAAGAAGAGCATCAACAGTGTTTTTTGAAGAGAGGTATATGCATATCCTATTGTTAGCAATTCTGGAGGCAAAAAGTACATTAATTGGACCCACTAGTGATCCAACAGCTACGACATAATCATGGATTTTTGTACCTTCAATGCTGGAAATGACGATTGCTTGTTGTTTTGTTGGATGTTTAAAATAATTTACGATATCTGAGTAACTGTGTTTAGTGGAGCTGTGAGTAGTATTATTGTGGTGTGAAGTCATTTTATTAATTTTCTTGATCACAAGTTAAGCCGATCCTGTGGCCGGTCCAAAAAACTGGTCAAGACCCAACTGGAATTTTTGTTATCTCTTTACATAGGTATTATTTAAAGATTATTTTGTTGTTACAAAAATAATACGAAAAGAAGTGCTACTCACTTGAGATAATATTGTCAGCACTAACTAATGCACTTAAATTTGTAGTAGAGGTATAAAATATTAAATTATGGTTTGTTTTTACCATTTAAAATGACTATATTTCGGGACAGCTGATAACGTGGATTTGATCGCTATCAGGGCCGAACTCCTTTATAAATTCTATTGAGTAAATTTACACGAGTTTCGAATTAAGTAAATATGCAACGATTCAACTTACCATCTTACAAATTATTGTATAAAGGCTGGTATCTTTTAGTGAGTAACAACCATAGAATGCTAGCCATTAGTCTAAAATTAGTATTTTAATTTATTCTCTTCTTTAATTAGAACTGTAGTAAATTAATGTTGTGTTTTAGTTACTCGTATCATTGTCATAGCCTGTAGACTTTGCTTTTGGTATTCGTACCTTTATGCTGTATTGACACAGTTGGTTTTATTCTTCCTGATTTTAGATCATCACAAGAAAACTGCAAAATTATGCTAGAATGTAACTTAATAGATTGAATTTGTTGATTATCTCACAGAAATCCAGTATTTTTTAGTAAATTTTATTTCCAATTCTTTCTAAATAATTTAGCTAAATAACAAAAGAGAGGGAACATCTTTAAAATTTGTAAAAACTATTTCTGGATCACCAACAATGCTCAGACTTCTCGAATATCACAAAAATTGTTTTGTATAATCCACATACACTATGGTTTTGTTTTTTAACCCGGAAGAGTAATTCAAAAGTACCGCGCTGAAATTTTAAAATTCAAAATTTATGTCGATGATTTTTTGTATTTTCTGCGTTATTCCTTTAATTTTTAGATTTTTCGTTTGCATTTAAATAAAAAACAGTTCTTTTCAGAACTATTTAGCGACGTATTAGTGTTATTAAGATAACAGTATGGATTTAATACCAAGTACTAGTGGTAATAATTATCCTCCTCCACGTAAAAAACGCCGAGTAGATTTGGGTCATTTATCATCAAATGAAAAACAATGCATTATAAACATATACAAACAAATAAAAATTTATAATCCTGGAATGAAAATAACAGCCATGATAGCAAAAATAAAACAGGCAACAGGTTAGTTTTGCAGAATAGTTATTGTTAAAATCAAGACTTACTAAAGTAATGTTAATGAATTAATGAAGTTAATGAATTAGTACAGTAAGCTAAATTTCAAGCAGATCGACCAAAATAGGTTAAACAACTGTTCTTGCCCAGTCACTCTAGAGGTATTGTAAATAGCAATCAATTCTTTAAGAGTTCATTTTTAGGTTATATTTAAAAAAACTTCATTTTATTAAATTTCTTATTAAAAATCAGTTTGCAAAAGGGCTGACTTTTTAGCTCATAAACATTTATAATAACTTTGACATTTTTTGATGTCACACGCTTGTAAGTATTCTCAATAAAAACCCGACGAAAAAACATACTTCTAAAAAAACAGAACCTTCTATGACTTATAGGAAACAAGATAGCATTTTTTTCTTATAACCATATTTTCGTTGTTTATTAACATTAAGAGCCGAAGCTTGAACAGATTGTAAATGAAGATCTAAATTTTATATATGATCCAACTTATGGATCCGTTGGTATACCAGTGAAGAAGTAAAAAGTTATAATCCGTTAAAGTGATGGTTCTCGTAAAATACCGTCTCGAAAAAGTGGAGGGGAGACTTTTCCGCTGCAATATCTCGGTCTGTTTCTGGTTATTGGTCATAGAAAGTACTGTTTTTTTTAAAGTTTGTTATTTCACCAGATTGTCATTGAGCCTACTTACAACGGTGTGATATAAAAAAAATATCAGGGTTGTTATAAATGTTTAGAAGTTAAAAAGTCAGACTTTTTCAAACTGTGTTTTAATAATAATTTTAATAAAATGTTAAAGTTTTTTTAATATATCTTAAAAATGAACCCCTTAAGAACCGATGGCGATTTACAAAATACCCATATAATGTGCCCTGTTTGGGCAAGTACAGCTATCTAGATAATCATTCTAAGGATAAACAAAATGAGAAACTTATAAACTATTTGGTCGATCTGTTTGAAATTTGGCACACTTTAATAATTCATTAAGTGCCACAATTTTGAGTACTTATATTACACGTCATTATACAAAAAACAAAGTTATTAACATTTATAAATTATCCACTAAGTTGTCTAATGTAGATCTGGACTTTCTGAATCCACTTTGTATAGGATTAAGTAGCTGTCGATCTTCTAGGTATCATATTAGCATGATACAATGAAAAGATTCTTTCATGATACAATGAAAAGATTCTTTCATTGTATCATGCCATATTAGTCTGTTGCTTACCATTTTTTCAAGTACTTTACACATATTAGAAGTTTGGTAGAGAGATTGGTCTGTAAGACTCTGGGTCTGATTTATTCTTGCCATATTTCAGACCTGGTACAATAATTGGGTCATACCAATTAATTGGAAAAACATTTTTTATGAAAATAAAATTATAGAGATCTAGAAGATATTTTTTGCCTTCCGTTGGCATAGCTTTTAAAAATATAACAGGTATGTTTTCAGGCTCTGAGTTTTTTTAACTTTCTTTAATGTTTCTAATAGTTCATCAATTGTAAATATAACATTTATAGGTAAATTATTATGGCCATCAAGATTTATACCTAAATTATTAGATTTATTTTTATGAACTAGGAAACTTTTAGATAGATTTTCGTCACTGCTATGTTGTTGATATACGATTGCTAGTAGGAGGCTATTTCTTGCTTTGTTGCATAAAAATGAATATCACGTTCTCGGTAACGGATATTATTAAATTATTTTTTCCCGTACATTCTGTTAATCATTTGTCAAAACTCAGAAGTAGATAATTTAAAGATCATGCATATTTTTTTATAATTCCCTCTTACTTTTCTTTAGAGTGTATCTACCGCAGGCCATTAATGTTTTCAATTCCAGCTGGTTATTTAAGGTAGAGTACCTTCTAAATTTATACACCTTTTTTGACCCTTTAATTGCTGTTTCACAATCAGAATTCCACCATGGGACTGGAGCATGTTTTTTATGAAGCTTGCGTAACTAAAAACCTACGGACTCATGAGTTATTGACATTAAAAACTGTACGAAATGGAATACTTTGTTAGAGTTAATATCAATATCTGAGAAAATCTTTTGTGTAATTAAAGAAGATTAAAGAGACCGATCTACATTTTTCAGACACTATGTCTTGGATGGAATTGATGAGGAGATATGGTTATTGTTTATAATTAGTATGGAAAAATGATCACTTTCATACAAATGGGATGACACATCCCGAGAGCTCGTTGCAAGACAGGGTAACAAAGGGATAAATCTATTGGTGACCCATCGCTAGCGAAAATATTTAATCTTGTGATTCTTCCATCATTAAGAATATTCATATTAGAATGAGTAATGATTTGTTCGATTTTACGTTCCAATGAATCTTTTTTTTGCGTCCTCAAAGTATATTGTGGGGATTAAAATCGCTTAAAATAATATGACGCTCTGGGATTGGATTAAAGAGTCCGGAGGAAAATAAATATTACAGATATTAACTTTGTGGGGTCCTTTTATAGTTACTCCTGTAGGTCACCGGTAAAGTAGAATTTTAAAATAATTCCGATACAAAGTCTGTTGTTAAGATGGCGTGTAAAATTGTACTTCACCGGTGACCTGATGATGGCCAGAAAACTGTAGTAGTCGATATCAAAATAGATTGTTAGTCTGTAATTTATTTTTACAACCTTACTTAATAAAACTGTATTTTATTTTCAAAATAAATCAAAAGATTGTAAATTCAAACTGATCTAAAATTACTTTTCCGAAAGGAAGGAATTTCGATCAAACAAAGTTTGAAAAGTTGTCGGATTGAAAGTTCGCTGATGCGTGAGAGAAGTAGGTCAATACCTGCCAGGACCAAGGATATAATTTGAGTTTATTAATCAGGTACATGCAGGCAGAGATATCAAAAACTTGCAAAATGCTTTTAACGATTCTTTATTTAATTTTAAAAAGATTGATTGATTTTATTCATTTATTATTCAGGTAGTTGTGATTATATTTTTAATGTTTTCCATAGTAAGTAACAGTAATTTATACTATTTTTTGAATTCAGATATCATTATATAACATCCAATATTGGGATTAAATGATTAAATAATGTGCATCGTACCATTATTTCTACAAAAACCGTCTGCAGAAAACTCTTTGGGAAGCATCATTAGATTTAAAGTTATACTTAGTCTGTAAATACATGATAGCACAGTGTTTATGAAGATGTAAGGTAACGAACCAATATTGATAACCACATTACCCAAATGTCAACCTCACCTACTCCAATGGTGAATATGTCGTCATCGGATACACCCTGCTAGATAACCAGCTAGGCTCCAAAGACTGAATAAAGGCGGTATAACCTTAGTACCATAAACATGAAGGAAATTACATGTTCCAATTCAGAAATTCCTGAGGCCAGTCTGAGAGATAGAGCTGAAAGTCATTGAATGATAATCTGGCAATCACCTATCCGCTTTAAATTACTAGATTTTCGAAACTTTCACAAAGAATAACCGTATGGATCCGTTGATAACCATCTTTAGCTTACAGAGACCGACAAGAATCGGATATTGGACTATAAAAAACTATGATGAAGGCATTACATATTACCCAAAATTGTAAAGAAATGAAGGAATAGGAATATAAAGTTGATATACTAGGTTTCAGTGAGACACGGCGGAATGAAAGAGGAAGCACATCAACGCAAAAGACGACCTGGTGATATACTCTGCTAAAACGGATGGAGTAAGACATGAAAATGGAGTAAAAATCGTGTTTAATAAAGCAACAAAAAAACTCCCTCATGCAATGGAAACTTTAAATGGAGTTTAAGAGCAGATAATCACTGCAAGGATTAGGACCAAATTGAGAGAGGTAAAAAGAGGCTTTCTATGAATGCTTGGAAGCCACATTAGAACAAATCAAAAGATCTGATTTAAAAGTGATGATGGGAGACTTCATTGCCAAGCTTGTCACTGACACCACAATAACCTAGGACACGTTATTGGAAAACAAGACACTGGTCAGGAGAAATAACGATTGAGCGCTTTATTGAACCGTGTGGTAACCACGACCTCATTGAAGGAACTTTGTTCCCACATAAAACAATCTACAAAGAGTCATGTAAATCACCAGACTGCTCCAAAATTACACTTACAGATGGGGCCAGTGATCACTACCAGTGAAATAAGACTCAAAATAGCTAGGAATGGGAATGAACCGATCAAACCTGTACAAAAGAAGTTCAACGTTGAAAAATTAAAAAATAAGAAGACGAAAATATGATTCGTATAAGAACTGCGAGTCAAAATAGTGACAAAACTGAAAAAAATCTTGTGGAAAAAGTGAAAATATTTTGGGCTTCAAAAATTACGTAAAGACAGATAGGATTACCAGAGAAGCAGGAACAAAATAAAATGCTGGAAACGCATTAATTTAGAACTACTCAATTCCAGAGCAGAAGCAGAGAAGTAGGGATTTAGAATCTTGATGAAAAAGCGCGGTTCGTCGATGAACATCAAAACATGAGACAATTGTATGATAAAAATAAACAACAAAAACAACTAGCCAACAGAAGATATGCCACTTGCCAACCAATTGTAAGAGACAATCATCATCATCATTGTGCATTCCAGTTCCCAGCGATTCTTTTGACTTCGTCTGTCCATCGTGTAGGTGGTCTACCGCTGTCTTCTTCTGTCTGCTCTTGGTCTCCATACTGTAGTTTTTCGGGTCCCATTCTGGCCACATGGCCCACCTAGTTCCACTTCAGTCATGCTATGCATTCTGTGACATCTGTGACGCCTATCTTTCTTAGTATTTCTTCATTTCTAACCCTGTTTCTGAGAGTCAGTCCAATTAGCGAACGTTTCGTTCTTCTTTGGGCTACTCTAAGTTTGATTTCTGTAGCCTGGATTAAGGAAACTGTTTTGGCACCTTAAGTCATGACTGGAAGCACACATTGGTTGAACGTCTTCTTTTTCAAATAATTTGGCATGTTGCGTTTGAAGATGTCTGATAGAGCTCCATATGCGGCTCATACTGAAGTGATTCTTCTTTGCAGTTCAGCAGGTTGGTTGTCCCTGGCAATTAGGATTTCATGACTTAAGTATTTGTATTTATGAACTAATCTTATTTTGTTGCAGTAAAAGGCAACACAGGTGAAGATAAATTGTTCTGAAGCTATTTTCTTGTGACATCTTAATGCAATTTACTATTTTTGTGGGTTTATTTAAGTTTAAAGTTTATTTGACATTTCGATTTCCATTTCGGAAATCGTACTCAAAATATAAATCATTAGGAAATTAAACAATTTTTTTGTTGCTTGGTAGAAATTTCTTCTAATAATTTAATTTTATCTGACTCATCCATATTGACAATTCAGTCAGATATTATATATTTTAAAATGGATGACTTTAAAATGATATTGTCAATATTTTTTAAGTTGCGTTCCTGAGACGACTTTATTGGAATATAGTTCATTTGATTACATAAAATCAACTTTGATTTAAGAATACCCGTCAAAAAAATTTAAAGATTTGTCTTTAAAAAGATAACCACATGCAATGATGACAGATAAATTCTTGTGTTAGTGATCCGATAGTACATCATGACGAACAAACCAGGAAAAAACCTCATAATACTAACCCGACATAATATTTGGTCTTATAATTAGTTTAAATAAAATATAAGGTGTATAAAACACCAGCTACAACTAAAGAAGATATCAATAAGAGAATTAAAAATGAATTTTTGAGATTAAACAGAATTGTATTAAATAGTGAAGTCGCTATTTTGAAGATCGCTTGCAATGATTAAGCATTAAGGCCGACGGAGGCCATTTTAAACATTTATTAGTTTCGTTAGCTGTACTCGTACTGGACGCGTTCAGGATTACTTCGCATGCGCAGTGTAAAAATGAGCGTTCGCGGTGATCAAGTTCTGTACTGATAGGGACTACTAGTCCGGAATCTTGCTGTTCGCGGTTACTTAGTCCGTAGTTCAGAACCAGTTTAACCGATCCTTTTTGACATAAGATTGATGTTCACTTATTCTAATATTAAATGGCCTTGATGTTTCACCTAAATAAAAATGTTCACGTTCACAAGGTATTTTATAAACACAATTCTTTGTTCTTTCTTGTTCATTGTTAGGTTCAGTTTTAGATAAAATAGATCTCAATGTAAAAATAAAAATAAAATATGAAGTTAAGGTTGGATTTCGTTACAGCTTACTACCATTCGAATGCAGAGCCCGGGGAACGAGAGGGTGTCCGATTCACCCTGAGCTGGTGCCCTCACCGGCGAGGGTTCTCCTTCCGAAGAGGCATAGTTGGCGAAAGTCTCGTTGGTAGAAGATCCAGCGACGGGGCTCGGAGACCGATTCCTACGTCGCTCTTCCTCCCTGAGACTTTCAAGGAACTCCTTGTATTCTGGCGTTTTACGAGCCGACCGGATGTGTTCCTTCGTATTATCCGGATAAATTTACATCAAATGCTGAAGGATGAACCGGCCGTCGTACCGGAATTCCTCCTGCCCCATCCGGATGAGATCCTCGTCAGTGAATCTCACCAGCCGACCGGGATTCTCGTACCTCCTCTCGAGATCCCCGTTGTACTCATCGGGATGAGCGCGGCGCATGTGTTGGCGTACTCCAGCAAAAGACTTGAACACGCGTTCACATATGCCGCAGACCTTGTCGTCATCTCGTCTGGGTCCTCGGCAGCGTAGCCTCCGTATGTGAGTACCAATACCGGCCTGCGTGGCGAAGTTGGTACCACAAACGCAGATGACCATCTCGCACGATGGTTTGTAGAGTAACTGGATGAGTAGGAAATAAAAACTTACTCACCACTTAGATATTTGGGGCCTACGTTACTCTAAAACTAAGGCTTCCAGGAAACTGGAAGGGTGTGTAGTCTTGAAGGAGTTCGAAAAATCCGACTGGTCAGTAACTACACTGGTGCGCGGACTCAAGGATCCAATAAGGATCAGCCAAAGCTCGAATATGGCGCACACTACCAATCGGATACACCCTGTACAATCAGCAATCACTATTCGCCAAATCAGAGTACGTTCTCTAACAAGTGCCCGTATTTCTGATCCAACAAATATGGATTCCCAGCTCTACCAACGAGGAGGTTTGTACTAGGATGGTTTTATGTGGTTAGGATGAAACACGACGTTCACCCAAACGCAAATGTAACTGAAGAGCCGCTTGAGGAGATTTGGAAGACTCTTCCGCACACTACTTCAGCCAATTACGTCTAGCGAACGACGGGCCAAGCAAAACCACAATTGCAGAGCCTGTAACGCTGTAACGAAATCAAACCTTAACTTTCTATTTTATTTTTATTTAAAATTTTACTCTCGTATGAAATATTAGGAAATCGTTTTCACGAAGGAATTTCTGCCTAAACGAATGGGCATGACGTAAATACAAATTATAAATCACCATGCCAGTACATTTCATATCAGTAAATATGCATATCAGTAAATGGTAAAACGCTGTAACGAAATCAAACCTTAACTGTCTATTTTTTTTAAATTAATTTCCGATTTATATTCTCGTTAGATCTCAAAGTGTTTGTTGTTTTG